>NC_067138.1:98747089-99062123 GCF_903995435.1 Acomys russatus
GTTTTTCATCAGGGGCACGGGGAATAAATGTGTTTTGAGATTGTTAATTGAAATAGAATAAATATTACAGGAGTTATTGTAACAATATTAATGAAATATACTGCTATTCCTAGTGGATTTTCACTGTGAAGAGGTTAGTGCTTACATTCTTTCACTTAAAAAGCTAATGTTTTAATTTTATAATGTCATTGTAACAGATGTTGTTTAGTTTTCAAAGTAGAGCTAGGTTGAGTATGGTGGGTGAAGAGCTATGAATGGATCTGTACTTTTCACAGTTGTCCATAGCACAGGCCTGGTTGTGGGAATATCAAGGTTGCTTTGTTCAGATAGACTAGAATTGGCATATTTTAGGGTCTAATAATGGGGCTACTCAACAATATAGTGCATTTTCAGATGACACTGACACATCCTTTGGTATTAATGTGGCTCTAACCTATAGCTTGTTATATTGCTTCCCCTTGGAGACTGTGACCATTCATTCCATTTCATCTCAACGCAGCACCCTCTACTCCCACCATGTCAGGTTACTATTGCTTACCAGTTCCTCAGGTCTCAAATATTTCCATCTTTAGTGTTCTTCTTGTGACTTGAATATCTTGTTATCTGACCATTTATTTTATTTATTTCAGGAAGTTAAAACTAGTTTTAGGTTTATTTTGTTTATTATCATTGGTGCTGGTCTGTGTTTCCCATTGGAACAAAGATCAGTGCCCATTAGTCTGTTCTAAGAACTAGAGACACTAGTATCTTCCACTTGTCTTTAAATCATATGAAATGGAGACTGCATCTAATGCCTTTATGCCATTGCATTATCTAGAACAATGTCAGTGCTCAGGAAATACTTGTTGAATAAATGAGTGTATCCTTGGTATACAAATGTCCGCAATTATTTAAAATTGTCTTAGTAAACTGAAAATTTTCAAAATGAAAACAAGAAAACTGTTGACATCAGTGCCTATAAATGAACACTGGATCAACTTAATCATAATGACAAGATTTAGAGAGCGATCAATGTCATAGGGGCAGCAGTCTGCCTGACTACTATAGAACCCAGTGTGTGGTGACATTAGGTTTACTTAGTGTTCAGGCAATTTGGGTTTGGAGATCTAATATGGAATTTTCTCTAGTTACAAAGCCAAAGCAGCCATAAGCAAACAAAAACCACTTGTCTACTTTAACCATGCCCTCTATTATACCTCATCACTGGATTCTCCACACTGTGAAGCATGAGACAATAGTTTAGCAGAAAACACATCAACAAGCAGAAAATAACAAAATAGTAGGAGTATATGTTCTTAAAAGGCAGAGCAAAAACCTGAACATCAAGGAAAGAAGCATGAGGAATAATACAGATTTCATTTTAGCCTTCAGAAAAGTCACTGGAATAAACCCCACTAAAGCAGACTACATAGAAAAGGCATAAAATTGATGTGCAAAATAATCACAGGAGTGTGGTTACCCACGTGTCCTGTGCTGTTCTGAAATGTACCTGCGCTGCCTTTTCTTCGCCAGGAGTTGAGGGAAGTAAGGCTAAAGACAAGGAGCTGCAGATGAGCACTAGGAGAATTTGGCAGGCTTGTTTAACTATGATGTCATAGGAGAAAGTGCATTGAACCCACAGAACAATTGTATTGCAAATGATTCTCTACAAAAAAGAAAAGAAAATGATATGTAACAAATATTGGTCCAGGTGTATTGACAGACTCCCATCCTCCTGTGATAACAGTTTGATCTCTGGTTAATGAACTCGCACTGAAAAAAAATGGAGGCACTTATTTTTCTCTTTTGCAAATCTGAGTCAGGTTGATAAAGATCATTCCAAAAAGTCTCATGCTGTGTGGAAAGGAGAAACTGGGTAAGGTCAGGTGGCCATCTATGCTGAGGTGTACTCTACACTTCCTCATTGCACCTAAAGACTAGTCCTTATGGCATTGCTTCCTGGATCCCAACACTGACAAGTGTAGTTGGTAAGTTAAGTTCCTGAGGTCCTCTACACTTGGCTCTTAGAAGGCAGTCATATGGAAGAGTTCATCAGTGAGTCTACCTGCTAGGAAAGTGGCATTTCTGTGAGATTGTGTGGAAGAAAAGAAAGAGTAAGATGTAGAAGATAGGCATGTTACTCAAATGAGAATAACCAAATGGGAAAATATACCTAAATTATGATTCTGAAATGGAATTCACACAGAATAGAAAAGGAATTAGAGGCTGGCACTACATAATATTAGATTTCAATTTTTCTCAAGTATATTTTGCTAGATATACTATAGCTTTAATGGCAGGGTTAAGATATTGTAAAGAGACACTTATGCTTCAGACTTTATTATTCAAAAATTTTGAAACTGTAGGCTCCATAATTTCTGTGTCTTCTGCAAGCAATTCACAGGCAGAGCTGAGCCTGGTCCTTGTCTTTCATGGCAGCACAATCTGTGTACTGGTAAACTATTGTACTTGAATGTATCTGTCCACTGTCTTAGCTATAGTCAAGGGAAAGAGACAGAACTAACTCTATGAATATTAATTTCAAATAACTTTGATAAAATCATTGAATAGATTCCCCAGGTTTATAACATCATAATTTAAAATTTTGCTTTAAGTATCATAGTTTTTTAATGAATGAAATACCATACATAGAGTATATGTGGTCACTGAAAAATAATTTAGGCATTTAAAAATAACCATTACCACATATATCTGTATATTACTGCATGTGTGTTTTTGAATGGCATTCATTCATGTGTGTATGTGTACTCACGTGCGTATGGGCACATGTGGGAGAGGGTAGGAGCTCAAGAGTTGATGGCTTCTTCCATTACTCCCTGCTGTGCTGAGGCAGGGTCTCTCTCTCTCTGTGCTGAGAGATAATGGAATCAATAAGCCTAGCCAGCCCTGGGGATAGCCCGACCCCACCTTTTAAATCAGGCTACTATGCCATCCATTAGTTTTGTGGGTTCTGAAGACCGAAACTCAGGTTTTAAGTTTCCATGGAAAGCACAGTTCACACTAAGCCATCTCCCCAGCCTTAGCTTTAATTTGTGCTATATAGTGGTAATAGAAATATATCTGTTTGTTCCAAGAAATTTGAGTTAGTGTTTACAGGTACATAAAATTGATGACCATTTACTTGACTTTGTTTGCTTATTACTGAGAGATGTATCATAATCGACAAGTTCTATAACTTAGTGTTGTTCCAAGGAGAAAGATGAGACTACCGCATCCCAATCATGAACTCTATTGTCAAAGCAAGAAAGACTAAAGATAAATGTTTTCCTTACTCCAGACATCAACAAACAGCCAACAAAAGTCAAATCTTTTCTAAAATCCTCTTTAACATCGCAGATTAGGTCTGTCAGCAGTGCCTATTGTTGCTGGGAGACTTAGAGGCTTCATGGGAGAAGCCGGAAGGAACACTGTCTGCTTTAAGAGCTTTGACTTGAAAACAGATTTTTTTTTTTTTTTAGTCACCTTACAAGCAAGAGGTGTCTGTCTAGGGATAAGACAAAGGGTGTCAGAACAGAGCTATCTATCAGAATATGATTTAAGGAAAAAGGTTGTTCATATTGAGAAAAATAAAGTCTCTAGAAAGACGCCAGGAAAGACATTTTGTATTCTGACAGGAATGAGAGACTCAACGGGGAATGTTGCGAAGTGCAAATGTGTTTCACATTCCTGTAATGGAGAATGTGCTACTTGACTTATTTATTTATATTTAAATATATTTTGTGACAACCCAGTGGATGGCATTCTATCTGGTTTTTTGTACACAGAATGCTGCTTTTGCCCAAGGAGGTGGAGGGAGTGAAGGCTTCCTTATGGCCACTACCCACAGTGCGGAAGGCACTCAGGGCAGCCATGGGAGGCTCTTCCAGGCCTGCCTGCTCAGGTAAGGTAGAGCTGGAAGCATCCTCAGGCAATGTTGCCTAACTTGGCCAGAAGTTCCAGTTCTTGTTCCCAGAGTACTCTTTCCTTTCTGCAAGTCCAGTTCTAGTGTCTTGTTACCAGTATTGCCTTGTAGTTCATGGAAATGAACTAGATCCCTCTGGTCAGCTGGAAGCTGTTAGTTCAGCAAAGATTGACACTTCCCAGTAGGAAACAAACTTCTGGAAGTATAAAGGGAAAACAGAAGAGATAAGGAGATAATCTGAATTTTCATAAGCATGTTAGAGAAATAACAGCCTTATAAAAAACCCATGTTCTTTCCCAGTTGTGCCTCTGGTCTCATAGGAACAGTCATTATTTTCCATTCCCCATATATTCTTAATGTAATGAAATTGTTAGATAATTATCTATAACCGTAATCCTTATCATGGTTTTAGGATATTCTGTATGTGGCCTAAGTTTCTTGTACTATCCATTCCACTCTGTTTTTTAGGGTTCATCCAAGTGTGGGTCTGTCAGAAGTTATATGTTCTCCAAGTGAGTAGGAAATTAATTCCTCTTTTATTTAGCTATGATCACTTCCTCTCTGTCTTGTAAAAAAAGTTAAATTGTCTGTCTAATTCTATTCTTTTTTAATTATTTATTTATTTTATTTATTGTATGTGAGTGTTTTATCTGCAGAAGAGGGCATCAGATAACATCATACATGGATGGTTGTGAGCCACCGTGTGATTGCTGGGAATTGAACTCAGGACATCTCGAAGAGCAAGCAGTGCCCTTAGCTTCTGAGCCATCTTTCCAGCCTCTCTATTCTTACTAAACTGAAACTTCTAAGACTTTTGCTACTTCTTGATAGAAATTACAATAGCAACCCCATATTGATTTGGAATCTCAAATATGTAAGAAGAAAATAATGTTGGATTGATCAGAGATGTATATAAAACATATCAACATAACTATGTTCCTTTTTGGCGTATAAAAAGAAAGCCTGAGTTTTGCTCACTGACTACTGTGCGTGCAGTCTTCAGATTTGCCCTGGTATGATCAAAATGCCCTCTAGTGGCTCTTCTGGGAGTTTAAATGAGACACTTAAAATTCCAGCAGTCTTTGATCACATTAATTTATGAAAATGTCACTCTGTGACCCTGGCAAGTTACAGTTCAGTTTTACAGTCAGCAATAATTAGCTTCTAGTTCTTCAAGTTGTGTTTTTGTCTTGTGCTCTAGACATGATATATGGCTGTGAATGTCATGTTCAAGACAAAGATGTGACGAAAAACCAGGTCTTTCAAGTATGTGATGATTTTCTTCATGTTCATCAACATTCATGCATGTTAATCCAGAACTTCTAATTGGTACCTCTCTTTACAATAATTACTTATGGAAAAAAAAGTCGTGAATTCAATAGACATTCAAGGTTTCTGATACCAATAAATATAAACTTACCTTAAATTAGAAAGAAAACAGCCTCTGTCTCCATGGTGTTTGCAGTAAATAGAGTAGAATAGCATTTTAAACCAGGTTCAATGTTGGCAGTGAACAGTACTGAGCAATACTTTGAACCTGGTTAATTCCCTCATGGTCACACTTATGTATCTGTTTTAAATGGAGTCTGTTTCCAGGCACTGGTGATAGTGGGTGTTCTCCCTGGATATCTCAAAGAGCCTAAACACAAATCAGACCCCATATAGTTACTGCTTATATTTTACTTTTCCATGTTTTCATGACCCATTTACACAAGCTTTATTTAACATCCCCAGAGAGTTAGTTATGCACAGCAGTGAGGAATACATAGCATGTACACACTACGTTCTAACCATGCATGTCATTCATTGTATGTGAAGTACCAGAATACATACAAAAAGGAGAACCACGAGCACATAACTAAAACAAAAACTTCACAAAATCGTGCTTAGCATCCTACAGATTAGGTCTCTTGGTATTTTTAAATTTATAATTTAATCAAGGAAAACATTTCAGTTAAAATCACAAATACATTGTAATCCCCCACATTTTGCACATTATACCAGGTATACAAAGTATTGTACTATATTATACAACTACTACCAAGGAGGATTCTAAGATAAAGTCATGTTATATGAATTATATTTATTTTGCTACATCACTAGTTTCTATTTAATACAAACATGGCTGTTAAATAAGCACATTTTGAATACATGATTATTTATTTTTATTGAGTTCTTTTGCTCTTTGTTTAATCATTTCATTTGAAATTTTAAATAAAGTGAAAAATTGGTATGGAAAGTCTCTTAGATTAAGGTGTGGTAAAGTGCCAAGCAATTGGAAATATCAAGAAAAAAATGAATAGTTCTGTCTTAGAATTTAAGGAGTCCTGGCAAATATTTGTAATGTGTTGGTTTTTATTTTTATGTTGCTGGAAATTGAAAGTGTGTGTGTCTGTGTGTGTCTCTCTGTGTGCATTAAATATCAAGTGTCTTCTCAGTTGCTTTCCACCTTATTTTTAAAGACATATTCTCTAACAAATTGGAGCTCACCCATTCTACTGTCTGGCTATTCAGGCACCAGGGATCCTCCTATCTCTTCCTCCAAAGTGCTGGAATTGCATGTATGTGCTGCCATGCCAGACTTCATATGTCACTATAAAGCTCAAGTTCTCATGTGTTCATGAAAAGCACTGTACTCATAAATGAACATAGAAAAAGTCTTTAGAAGGGAAAAGAAGAAATCCTTAGATGAAAGTCTTGGAATCCATTTTGTAGGACTACATAAACACAATGCCCAGGAAGATGCCATTTATAAGTTTATCAAATTAAGAGAGAAGACATATTAAAGGATTGTACTGTTAGGAAAGAGCTGGCATCTGAGGGAGGAACATCTGCAGAAACAGAATTTAGAAGATTACTTGGGCAAACCAGTGCACAGGTCCAGTATTCTATATGAGAAATGTTTCCGGATAGCAAATGGGGGGTTTAGCTACTTTTTATCCATACAGTTATGAAACCCTTGCAAGGGAAGAGAGTGGCTTATAATTTCATCCTATAAAGAGTAGATAAAGATTATATAAATTTTAAAAAATAGTTATTTGGTAAGGTGATTCAATATCTCAAAATGTTTGCTGTACAAGAATAAAGACCTGCCGTTTGAATCCTCAGAGCCCACATAAAAGTATAACAAAATGTTTGTAATAACAGCATTTCCTACAGGGTGATGGAGACCAAAGAATTCTGGGAAGCTCTAACCTCCAACTAGTGTGACATTCAAGTGGCAAAACAGCAAAACGACCTTGCTTTATTAAACCAGGCTGAATCTAATGCCTGACATTCCGGCTATCTTCTGACTAGCACATGTAAGCCATAGCACATTCATGCCCATATTTGCATATGAACGCATCAGAAAACACACATAGGCATACAAAACTACACTTAAATATTCTTCAGTGGACCATGCATTGGAGAGGGACCACATTTATGATAAAAGTTCAAGGTATACCAGGGATTGAGGGAACATAACTCAATATAATAAGGGGTATATGACAAGCCAACATCATATTAAATGCAGAAAAAACTGTAAATGTCACCATTAAGATTTAGAAGAAATTCTGACTCTTATGCAAACAGGGCTTGAAAACCCTGCTAGAGCAAAAGGATAAGAATTAAAAGGACAACAAGTAGAAAAGGAGGAAGTTAAATATGTCTACTTGAAAGGGCGTGACTGTGTAAATGAGAGAACCTAAGGGGAACTCCAAAGCAGCAACACTTTCAGCAAATTGAAGCCAGGCCGAAAACTGCCACACTGTTTCAGTTACATTTCTGTTTCTAGGAAGGACATAACTGATGGAAATCATTGAATTTAATTGGAGACTTGCTATGGTTTCCAGGTAAATCCATGCCCACCACAGTGAGGAGCATGGCAGCAGGCAGGTGGGAATGTGCTGGAGCATAGGGGGGACCTTAGGTTTTCTCCACAATTTGGAGGCATAAAGAGAGGAACTGGGCTTTTGAAAGCTCTATAATAACAAAATTTAGCAGCCTTCCTGTGTGCCAGAGATAAACATAGTGAGGTAGAAATCAGGGAAAATCCTACCCACAGTAGTGAACAAGAAAGAAAGAAAGAAACGAAAGAAAGAAAGAAAGAAAGAAAGAAAGAAAGAAAGAAAGAGAGAGAAAGAAGAGAAAGAAAGAGAGAAAGGGAAAGAAAGAAAGAAAGGAAGAGAGGGAGGGAGGGAGGGAAGGAAGGGAGGGAGGGAGGTATGAATGAAAAGTACATTGAAAAAAAAACCTAGTCAAAGAAGTAAAAATCCTCTACAATGAAAACTTTAAAACACTGAAGAAAGACATTAAAGAAGACTTTAAAAGGTGAAAAAAAACTCCCATAGACTCATGGATTTGTAGGACTAATTAAAAAAAAATGACCATTCCAACTCAGTAAGTTTTCCAAATCAATGCAATACTGACCAAAATGCCAACTTAGTTTTTTTTTTCTTTCCCAGAAGTAAATTTCTTTTAAATTTCAAAATCACATGGAAGAACAAAAAGCTTCAAACAAAGTAATTTTGAAGGATAAGAACACTGCAGTAAGTATCACAATCCCTGGTTGCAAGTCATCCTGCAGAGCCATAGTAATAGAAGGAGCTGGGTATGGATGCTGTGGACCAAAGTTAGCTCCTTGAAAGAGCAATACTAACTCTTGACTGCTGAGCCATCTCTCTAGCACCAAGCTATTATAGGATTAACATGTGAAATCACATGGAGACATGATAACTAAAATTGAGGAATTTCTAAAAGTCAAGAATGGCCAATAATGAAAGTAGAGCACACTGCCTTGCATGTGAGTTAAAATGGTTAGCTGCAGGCTAATTGTCCATCCTTTGGGAGTACCATGATGATGAGTGTGTATTGGTGTGTGTGTGTGTGTGTGTGTGTGTGTGTGTGTGTGTGTGCGTGCGCACACGTATCTATTTTATTTGTTTTCTTATGCCTCTACCTCCCTTCGCCACCCCAATCCCTTCCAACACTGCAACATCGGGTAGGAGAGAAAAGGTGGACAGAGGAGGGATGGGTCTCTCAGGCTACTTTCTGCTGGTCAGGGTCATGTGGTTCCTTGGGGCAAGTCCAGTCTTCATAATCAGGATCTCTCCAATTTCTTCTCATCAAACTGCAAGGACAGCAACCTAGAGCAGCAGGGGAAGCAGCCACGCCTTCTTTGAGCTGCTACCCCTTCCCTCCCTCTGACATTGTTTCCTCTCAGAGTTCTCAGGATTAAAACTGTCTGCAGCTGCCACAGATCATGCCCCTTTCAGATCTCTAATGAGACAAATAGTCTGCTGCTGTGGACAACCTGGAACAGCCCCATATCCCACACTTGAGATTAAAACAAAAATATGTTTACATAACATGACTAAGTTTTTAAGGAAACGAAAATTCCCACTACCTGATCAGATTATCTGTGCAATTAAATTGTACAATTTGCATTTTTTCCTATTATTTTCAGAGTCTTCCTGTCCGTGGAAAAATTTCTGTAGCTCACTCTGTACTTTTATTAAGATGAGTTTCCCAACCACTTGATATGTGACAGACAGAAATAAAAGATAGTATACGTCCAAACTACATTTTCCAACATCTTGAAATAGGACTAGAAATGAAAAGCCAAACAATCTTAAATAAGGTAGTCATCAACCAGGCAATGCTACCATTAAAATAAATGTCTCAAGATATTTGACCTCTGTAATATTTTTCTTGTTTTATTATCCTTTATTTACTTGAAATTGTCTTTGTTTTGTTTTGTTATAAGTTAGGTAAGGTCTCAATTTGTAGGCCAGGTTGCTTTGTGTATGTTATTTTTAAATACATTATTTATTTAGTTGCAATTCCATTAGATGTTCAAATCTTTTTTACCTATCCCAAATACAGTGTACAGTGATTCATCAGACATCTGTGGGAAGTAAATATAAACAGTGTATTTTTAGAGAAGCAAATATGTGTACATGCTTTCCTAATACAGGCAGATTTAAACTGGATCTAAAAATAGGAAATTTTCAGCCTTGACCACTTGTATGCTAATTTTAATATTTAGAACCTTCATTTCCATGCTAGAATTTTAAATCACCTCCCACCTATACTGACAGACTCAATGGAGCATAGTCCTATTTTCTGTATACTATTTGATTTAATGTGCCCTGTGAAGGAAAGTTGAATGCAGGTAATTCCTCATTGTGGCTTGGGTCTGCATTAATGAAAAAAAAGTAGATGTCCCTTATATACTCACCTCCAGTACATGTAGGAAATATTCTGTTGCTGAGCAACAGAGTCAAATTGATATCTGGTTATGATAATAAAGGAATAATAAAAATAAGCACCTGCTTGCCAACTCTCCTGAAAATCCTCCAACAACAGTAAATTGTTCCATATACTCCATGCCCCATATCCTGCCCCACAACTGCCCTGTTTCTTGCCCCACACCTCTGTCTGCTTTCCTGGAGGCCTGTAAATGCCAGAGACCTCAGGTAATCTCCTTCCCCAGAAGCCCCTGCTGGCCAATTTGCCTAAAAGCACATCAAACATCCTTCAACTAGACCCTGTACTCTGTGCTCTATTTCCCACCACACAACTCTGCCTGGTTTCCTGGGAGGCCCAATAGAAGCACGTAAGCCCTTCCAAGTCCCTACCCTCCAACTGCCCTGAAAGCACACTAACAGCAGTAAATTGCATCCCATATCCAACAAAGACAATCTCAAAAATCAGCATCTAAACCTACGATAACTACAACACCCAAATGGCTACAGACCAGCATAAATCTCAATCAGCACCAGCCAGAACAATATGGCAACACCAGAGCCCTGCTATCTTACTGTAACAAGCCCTGGATATCCTACCAAAGCTAGAGCACAAGAAAATGGCCTTAAATCTAATCTTATGAAAAAATAACAGAGGCCTTTTAAGAAGAGAATAAATCCCTTAAGGAAATACAGGAAAATACAATGAAACAGGTGAAAGAAATAAATAGAATTATTCAAGATCTGAAAATTGAAATAGTAGCAACAAACAAAACACACACAAGGGACCCTGGAGATTTAAAATCTAGGTAAGAGAATAGGAAGTGCAGGCATAAGCATTACCAATGGAGTACAAGAGACAGAAGAGAGAATCTCAAGCTTAGAAGACACAATACAAGGAATTGATGTATCAGTCAAAACATATCAAATCTAAAAACATCTAGGAACCCTGGGACGCTATGCAAAGACGAAACCTAGGAATAATAGCAGTGGTAGAAGAAGACCCCCAGTTCAAAGAACCAGAAGCTATTTTCAACAAAGGCATGGAAGAAAAGTTTTCCAACATAAGGAAAGAGAAGCCTATAAATATACAAGAAACTTCCTGAAGACCAAAGAGGTTAGACCACAAAATAATCAAAATACTAAATGTACATAACAAAGAAAGAATGTTAAAACTGCAAAGAAAATGGACAAGTTACATATAATGTAGTCCTTTCAAATTTACCCTTCAATAGCCAGAAGGGTCTGGCAGATGTCTTGAAATCTCTAAGAGACTACAGATGCCAGCCCAGGCTTCTGTGTCCAGAAAACTTTCAATCACCAAAGAGAGTAAAATCAAGACATTCAATGACAAAACCAAATTTAAACAATATCTAATCCAGCCCTACAAAAGTTACTAGAAAAAAAACTCTACCATAAGGAGGTTAACTATACCTAAGAGAATACAGTAAATAAGTCATGCCAAACCAACAAAACCAAAGAAGAGAAGCATGTGTATGCATTCTCTCTCTCTCTCTCTCTCTCTCTCTCTCTCTCTCTCTCTCTCTCTCTCTGTCTCTCCTTCTCTCTCTCTCTCTCACACACACACACACAAACCCAACAACAACAGGAACTAACAATCATTGTTCATTAATATCTCTCAGCATTGATGGACTCGATTCCGCCAATAAAAAGATATAGAATAGCAGAATGGATAAAAAAAAAAAAAAGATCCATTATTCTGCTACCTATATTAAATCTCAGTAACACAAACACAGGTAGATATTACCTTGTAATAAAGGGCTGGAAGCAGATTTTACAAGCAAATGGATCCAAGAAGAAAGATGGAGTAGCCATTGTAATACCTACTAAAATAGACTTTCAACCAAAATTAATCAAAACAGATGGAAATGGACATGACACACCCATCAGTGAAAAATCCACCAAGATGATGTCTCAATTCTGAATATCAAAGCACAAATGCAAGGGCATTCACATTCATAAAAGAAGCATAACTAAAGCTTAAATCACACATTGAAATCTACACATTAAAGTGGGAGACTTAAACACCCCGCTCTCACCAATGGGCAGGTCATTGAGAAAGAAACTAAACTGAAAGAATGAAATTAACAGATGTTATGAATTAACTGGACCTAACAGATCTCTACAGAGCATTTCACCCTAACACAAAGGCATACACCTTCTCAGCACCTCATGGAGTCTTCTCCAAAATTAACCATACACTCAAACACAAACAAATCTTAACAGATACAAGAAGATTGAAATAATACCCTGCATCTTATCAGACAACCATGAAATTCAGCAACAACATAAAGGCAACAAACGCATGGAACCTGAACATCTCTTACCAGACAACTGTGAAGTAAAGCTGGAAATCAATAACAACAGATAGACAAAAAAAATCCATGGGAGGGATGGAGGAAGGGAGACAGAGAGATTAAAGACTTTCTATAACTCAATGAAAATGAATACACAACATAACAAAATGTATTGGACACAATAAAAGCAGGTCTAAGAGGAAAGCTCATAGCACTAAGTGCCTTCATAAAGAAATTGGAGAAATGCAAACCAAAATGACTCTGAGATTCTATCTTACACCCATCAGAATGGTGAAGATTAAAAACTCAAGTGACAGCACATGCTGGTGAGGATATGGAGAAAGGGAACACTCCTTCATTGCTTGTGGGAATGCAAACTTGTACAACCACTTTGGAAGTCAATCTGGTGCTTTCTCAGAAAACTGGGAATAGGGATTCCTCAAGACCAAGCGATTCCACTCCTTGGAATATAGCCAGAAGATTCTACATCATACAACAAGGACATGTGTTCAACCATGTTCATAGCAGCCTTATTCATAATAACCAGAACCTGGAAACAACTAAATGTTCCTCAGTTGAAGAATGGATAAAGAAACTGTGGTACATTTACACTGTGGGAATACTATTTAGCTACTAAAAACAAGGAAATACCAAAATTTGTGCACAAGTGGATGGAACTAGAAATAATCATACTGAGTGAGTTTACCCAGACTCAGAAATACTCACATGGTATATACTCACTTATAATTGGACAATAGCCCAAAAGGGATGTCCCATGGAAGTCTTCACCTAACAGGAGTTTGGTATAGATGCAACAACTTCCTATTGGGACTCTAGGTGAGAGAAGTATGGGACAATGGGGAAATAGAAGGATACAGAGGGCCCTAGAAACCTACAAGGAGAACATCATGATGGGCGGATTTGGATTCAGGAGTGTCAGCTCAAACTACTGCAGCAACCAAGGACAATGCATGCAGTAAATATTGAACCCTTATTCAGATCTAGCCAGTGGACAAGACATTATCCACAGTTGTGTGGAGAGCGGGGACTGACTCTGACATGAACTCTGGTGCTCCATATTTGACCACTTCCCCTTGGTAGGGAGACCTGGTGGAACTCAGAGAAAGGATAACCAATATGAGACTTGATAGACTGTAACATATGGTTGGGGAGGTAGTCCCCTTCATTCTCAGATCTAGGGGAGTGGAATGGGATGAAAAAGGGAGGAAGGGAAGAATAGGAAGATACAAGTGAGGGGAAAACAATTGAGTTGTAATCTTAATAAATTAATAAAAAAGAAATTGGAAAGATCTCATACTAATAATTTTACAGCACACCTGAAAACTCTAGAACAAAAAAGGGAAACACACCCAAGAGTAGACAGCAAAAAATTATCAAACTAAGGATGAAATTAATAAATTAGAACCAAAAAGATCAATACAAAGAATCAATAAAAAGAAGAATTGGTTCTTTGAAACAATCGACAAGATAGACAATCCTGCAGCTGCCCAAGACCAGTTTTAGCTCCAGGAACAGTGACGAGGAGAGAAGAGAGATGGATCTGCAGCAGGGAGAACTGAGAAGACAGTGAACAGCTGGTTTATGCATTACAAGTTGAATGTCTTAAAGCCCAGGAGAACTTTTCTTCAGGCTCTCTATTTGTCTCCATCTCTGTCTCACTTTCTGTCTGCCTGACTCCTTGCTCGTTGCTCGCTTCCTTGCTTGTTGTCTTTCTACCTAACTAATTCTCTTCTTGCTTGCTGTTACCCATCTTTCTAACTCTCTTCTTGCTGTTACCCATCTTTCTAAATCTCTTGCTTGCTATTATCAATCTTTCTCTCTCTCTCTCTTGCCATTCCTTGTCTATATGTCTCCCTTGCTGTTCCTCATCTCACTCTAACTTACTCTCTCCTTTCTGTTACTTGTTTGCCTTTTCTCCTTGGGCCAACCCCAGTATTTTATTGAAATGAATTTCAATTTTTTATTACAGATTACATCATGATTTTTCCATCTTTACAATCAAAAATCAACAGAGTACAAGAAAATACAAAAAGTTTTGTAACCTACAACAAAGCATACAACAAAAATCAACTTCTAAGCAGTGGCCAGCATATCCAGATCATTACTTATTAAACAACACTCAGGAAAGTTTAATCATAAATTTCCATGGGCTAAAGCCATTATATTTACACGATTGTCATAGCAACATAGTTTGAGCTAAATGTCCTCTAATAAGGAAAAACTTGACTTTCTCCCAGTCCCAGACCAACTGGTGTGCTATCCAAACCTAGGATAATTGCCAAGGGGGTCCTCTATTGTAAAATATCTGTAAAGCATGGCATTTCAAGCCCACTGTCTATTGTTCTCAAAGCAGATTCTAAGGAAATGTTTTTACAGGAAATGGTATCTGGCCAGGTACTGTTAATCCAGGTCTTAACTTTCTTTCATGCAGTTTCTGCTTGGGTGCTCACAGTCAGAGCAGAAAATTCTATCATTGTCTCAAGCCTTTGGCCAGATGCCCTCTTTCAACATTCTCTTTGGGAAAATGTTTTCCCTGTATGAATTTCCTAAGGGCTGAGAAATAAAGAGAGAAAAAAAAAAAAGTTTTAGGAGAAATAGCAGATTTCTAAACAACATTACAACTGGACCATACATAATAGTTAGGAGCAGTAGTGATCAGTTGGAGATCTTTAGAACTTTGTCAAGCAAAGCCTCAACAGATGCTCTAGATGTCTAGAGATTATGCCTGATAGTCGGAGGTCTCTGGAACTTTGTCAAGCAAAGACTCTATGACTTGTCCTCACATCTGTGACACAATCCCTTAGCCAAATTAACTAAAAGGCAGAGTGACAGTATCCAAATTAACAAAATCAGAAACAAAAAAAGGGGAAACATAACAAGAGATACTGAGGAAATCTAAAGAATCATTAAGTCTTACCTCAAAAATCTGTACTAAAAACTGGAAAATCTAAATGAAATATATGATTTTCGTGATTGAGACCACTTACCAAAGTTAAATCAAGATCACATAAACAATTTAATTAGTACTATAACCCCTAAGGAAATAGAAGCAGTCATTAAATGGCTCCTAAAAACAACTAAAAAGTACAGGGCCAGGTGATTTTAGTGCAGACTTTCAAAGAAGAGCTAATACCAATACTCCTCAAACTATTCCACAAAATAGAAACAGAAAGAACCTTGCCAAACTCATTCAATGAGGCCATAGTCATCCTGTTATCTAAACTACAAAAAAACTCGACCTCAAGTGTCTGTTGGTGTTCTGTCTAGGAAGTTGTCTCCTGTGCCATTGCATTCAAGGATATTTCCCACTTTCTCATCTATCATATTTAGTGTATCTGGTTTTATGTTGGGGTTCTTGATCCACTTGGACTTGAGTTTATGCAGGTGATATGGATCTATTTGCATTTTTCTACGTGTAGACATCTAATTAGTCTGGTACCATTTGCTGAAGATGGTTCTTTTTTCCCACATTGTATAGGTTTGGATTTTTTGTGAAAAATCAAGTATCAGTAGTTGTGTGGGTTAACTTCTGGGTCTTCAATTCAATTCCATTGATATACCAGTCTGTTTTTATGTCAATATCATGTAGGTTCTTTTACTATTGCTATGTAATATAATTTAAAATCAGGGGTGGTGATACCTCCAGAAAATTTTTTATTATACAAGATTGCTTTAGCTGTCTTGGGTTTTTTGTTTTCTGTAAGTAGAAGATTATCGTTCTTTGAAGGTCTATAAAGAATTGCATTGGAATTTTGATAGAAATAACATTAAAGCTGAATGTTGCATTTGGTAATATGGTCATCTGTACTATGTTAATCCTACTGATCTATGTGAATGGGAGATCTTTCCATCTTCTGGTGTCTTTGTGACTTTCTTTTCATGTATCCCAAATTCCAGAATCAAAAATATTAAATGTGATAACAGAAAAAGAAAGTGAAGATCCTATAACTTTTTGATATATTGTGTTCAGAATTATTTGGGAGAGTGGAAACTTTTCCTTTCAGATAATTTAGTCTCTAACAACTACTCCAGATATTAATAACTGCATTGGTAAAAGTAAGATGAAGCTCGGAAGCAATAAATTTCTATGCAAACATGTGTATGTATATGCATATGGAATATATATATTTCACTGCTCTTTTTTTCCTTTTTTCTATTTTGTTTTTTGAGACAGGATTTCTCTGTGTAACATTCCTGGCTGTCCTTGACTCACCTTGTAGACCAGGCTGGCCTTGAACTCACAAATATCTGTCTTCCTCTGCCTCCTGAGTGGTAAGATTAAAGGCCTGTGCCACCATGCCTGGATTCACTCCTCCTTTTAATACATTAAGAATTTCAGCCCAGACCAGTGTGGTAGTGCACCCCTTTATCTCAGCACTCAGAAAGGTGGAGACTGGCAGATCTCTTTGATTTCAAGGCCAACCTGGTGTACAAAGAGAATCTAGGACAATCAAGTCTACACAGAGAAATCTTGTCTTGAAAACAAACAAACAAACAAAACAAAACACAAAAGAATTTCAGTCTATTAATGTTTCCTGACTCTCCTATCATAGTTGTCAAAATTAGTCTATGTTTCATTTGCTTTCAGAATGTTTTCCATCTCACCTATGAAGTGAAGTAAGCATTTATTATAAATAGATGAATTTCATCAGATAGCTGCTTGAGTGCCTTCCTAAATGAGCAGTTGTAGGGAAGTACTGCAAAATTACAGTAAGCTAAATTTTAAGCCCTAACTTTATTCCTCAGATTGGACACTGTACCATTTGTCTTTTCTATGGTTTGAAAGTGCTAAAGAGACTCATGAGCAACAGACAGAGTCTACCTACATCAGTTCTCGGTACACAAGGCCTCATGTGAAAGTAAGACCACTGTGACTGGGGCATCTCCTCTGAAACTAGCCAACCCTGAGCCTGGGAGTCATGTCCCTGCTGAAAGGAAGCTTCTATTGGTGCCATAATTGATACTCAGAGCCACAAGGTGGGGAAACCAGAAATTCCTGAGTGGGTTTCAAACATGAGCTCACAAGATAAAGCAGGAGCTAAATTAAGCAAAAGGAAATGGGGAAGAGGAGATAACACCAGCCTGAGCAGGTGAGTCCAAGTCAGAGATATTTATGCCTGCCAGCTTCTTACAGGCAGGGCAGAGATAAGAGTTCAGGCAGCAAGTCCTATGGCATTTTACTTATATTGCAATATGGGTGATCACTACAATCAACAAAAAAGTCATTCCATTCCTATTTTTTTATCTCTAGATTTTCAATGTTGGTCCTGCATGCCCAGCTGTAAACTGAGCAAAGAAAATTTTAGGTGCTATATAGTGATTCTCAAAATATATTTTAAAAGAAAAATATAAATAAATATATATGTCAAATTTCATATTAGAAGGGATGAATAAGAGTATATGAGAATATTTTATCTATTATTTAAAATGTAATAAGATTAATTTGAAAATAAATAAAATATATAACCTATGGAGATGTTGAAAATAGAGTAGTAAGAATATAAAAGTGAGGATGGCTTATAATAAAAGAAGAGATGTTAGAAAATGTGGCTCAGAGGTTAGGAGGTTCATAGTTCTGTGTTCCAGCATTCACATAACAAGCTGGACATCCTGAAAATGCCAGAGGGATCTATTGCCCTGTGTACACAGGAACACATATGCGTACACATAGACACACACATCATACATACATATATACATATATGCATATATACCTACATACACATCCATGGATATATATATATCCTCTTTGCAAGTTAGGATTATAGCAAAGTCTTACATAAAAAAATTAATAAATGAACCCAAACAAACATGTATATACATGGGCTACAACAAAACAAAAATAATTATACACATGTATAAATCCAGTTTGTATATTTCCTTTTCACTGTCTTATGAACTACATTTCTGTGACAATTGTATATGAAAGCATCTTGAAAAAGTAGATTTTAAAAATGACACAGGATTCAGAAAAAAGGTGCAAACAAGTTAATGTAAAGTATCAAATGATCTCTATAATGCTGAAAGTCGTGGCTTTAATTGTAAGCATGTGCACATATAAATATATTCAGATCTATATGCCACTGTGCACACATATATTACCTAGTCCTCTTCACTGAAGAAGCACAAGGATAATAGGACTTGGAAACAATGATGACACCAAACACCTGTATCTTAATTACTGGCTGCAATTCTTCAATAAAATAAAATAGAAATCCTAAACAAACAAACAAATAAACAAACAAACAAACCCATTGATTAGAGGGCTAGGAAATTGCCTAGACAACGCAAGACTGTTACAAACTGACAGAAAATAAGATCACAAAGAAAAATATTTAAAAAGAGAGTCAAGGGGGGTTCAACTTAAGGACTCCCAAAAATTACAACTGGCTTAAATTCAGAAAAAATACTTGAAATGTAATTCCAATGACTTTTTAGCTCATCAAATCAAACATAAAAATTGATATTAAATCAAGTATATAATTAATACATAAGCAAAATTTATGAGAACAATTGGAATTTGACCGTGGCAGAACATGAAAAACTACTGTTGAAGTTAACTTCATGTGTAAGATATGTCATAGGCTGGAGACAGTGCGTGGAGAATGGCAAAGGATGACTGCTGAGTACTCTCATGTTTATCACTTTTCCTGGGGAAGTGTGAGCAAATGTGTATTTGTCCCAAAGAATCCACTAACAACAAACCAAAATTCTCAATTCTTGCTTAGTTCATTGAAATTGCATTCAGCAGCATAAATGACAGAGTTATGCTTGACTCAAAAAAGCATTTACTGTATTGAAAAAGCCCACCTCAGCATGGCCTGTGACTCGAGAAGACTTCACCCCTGAAGCTCCCATTATACCATGCAGTCATATGACCAGGCTGAACGGTCTCCTCCCCCTAGCAGGTTTTACTGTTCAGATAGCTTGGGGCAATGAACCCTGTAACTTTCTGAACTCCCTGAGACTTGAGAGCCACATGAGCTTCTTTCATATCCCTAAAAGGATATTTCAGCTCAGAGATGCTAGCTACACATTTCCTCACACATATGTAACCTCAATCTAATACCTTTAAATTTAGGGACAAGATGGGGTTGGGCATTCACTGCACAAGTGCTCCTGTTCAAACCCCATGTAAGAGAACTTGCATCAGTAATTTTAGTACTCCTAGGGAGAGATGGGTGCTGGGGAAAAGAGAATCTTCAGAATCTTGAAGAAAAACCAGCCTAACAGATATAGAGAAAACAACACAAAAACAATAGACCTTCTTCCTTCTTTCAAACAAGACATATGCATGCACGCAAACACACACACACACACACACACACACACACACACACACACACACACACACAGAGAGAATAAAATCAGGGTCATGCTACACGCTCAATAGGTTGGACGCAATAACACACTCCCATACTCCCAGAATTTGGAGCATAAGACAAGAGGATAAGAATTCATGTACTGAAGACAAGCCTGAGCAACAGCCAGATAGCAGACAGATGTGCCATAGTTGTGCAAGAAATATTAAGAAGCCACCTTATACAGTAAGATAATGAAACAGCTGATTACCAAAGGAAATGTGAGGTCTGAAGTCAGATACTGGATGAGAAAAAGGACACAGTTGGAAAGATTTGAAAAATTCTAATAACACAATGCAGATTAGATAACAATACTATATCAATTCCTTGATTTACAGAGTTATATCCATTCAAAGAATTTTCAGTAGTGAAAGCTAGATGATAATATCTAATCTCTATGTGTCACTGAAATATTTTAATGTCTAAAACTATTCTAAAATAAGAGGTAAAAATGTAAGTATTGGAAACATAGCAGTTAGAATAGCATGGCAGAAAACTATTTGTATTAAATGTTAAATCAGAGTTTTTCCACCAGCAATCACATATCATCCAATTATGATTTCTATTATCCTCATTCAGAAAAAAAAAGAAAAGAAAAAAAGAAAAAGAAAAGAAAAGAAAAAAAGAAAAAAGAAAAAATACCTTGTTTGCTACTTACTTTACTAAACTCTATAATTATTTTTCTGACACATTTACTAACACGGAAAAATGAGGAAAGAAAAAATGTACTCTTGCATTGGAATGATTTTTCATTTTAGACTTTTAAGGTACAAAATTTCACATAAAGTATCAACGTGGGACAGGGAACAGCATTGTGAACTACTTGTTGTTTGAGTCTAGCTGCCAGAAGCTGACTGGTTCAATGTGTTCTGTATTTGCTGCCAGAATCTGGCACAGGAGCTGTAGTTAAAGGGAGCAACCCAAAGATAGACCAGCTCTACCTAAGACCCACAGAGATAATCCAAGCAGGACAACCTGAGCAGGGCTTTGTATAAAATCAGGATGATGAACATTGCACCGTTAGCTCATCATGTCTACGGCTTTGGTTGTTGCTTTTGTGGTTTTGGGACAGGATCTCACTGTCAACACTGGTCATGGACTTGTAGCAATTCTCTTGTCTCAAACTCCCAAGTGCTGGCGTCAATCACAGGCATGAAATACCAAGCCCAGTTCATTTAAACATAATATTTATAGAGTTGCTGGCTATGGTCCAAGGTGTTCCAAAAACAATCCTGAGCCAGATGCTATACCCTCAGCTGTAACACTAGCTTTATTATAATATTGCCAGTTCTACTACTTTTGTAGACTAGTAGTTTTAAGGGATGTGAAATAACGTTCATTAAAGGAAGAAAGAAAACCCTCTACCTCCCAAGTGCTGCTACTAAAGGTGTGTGCTGAATAAGCTTTGTTTTATAAACATGCCTATAAGACAAGATGAACTAGCCAGTACTTTTATATTTTTTTAAAAATAAGAACAATTAAAATTTAAATTGTCACCTTTGATTTACTATTT
The DNA here is from genome assembly GCF_903995435.1 of Acomys russatus. Classification (NCBI taxonomy): domain Eukaryota; kingdom Metazoa; phylum Chordata; class Mammalia; order Rodentia; family Muridae; genus Acomys; species Acomys russatus. Next base: position 98,768,431 of record NC_067138.1, read on the forward strand.
TTAATTAAATAAATTCTGTTACAGTTTCTGTGGATCATATCTGATTGCATTAGCCAAAGTTGCTAATTTCAGGAAATACTTAATTAACTTTTTAATTAAGTTAAAACTTAAAAGCTTTGTTTAAAATTTTATTGTATATTTCAAAAGAAAGAAATTTGCGAATAGTATTTTATAAACTGATTTCTTTGTATCAATCATTAATATTTCCCCTTTCTTATAATGTGTAAAGGAGAAATATTCTTGAAAACTATACAGAGAAATGCATGTCCACAAACAAGTCAATCACCAAGTCTTCTTCAAGTATAATTAACAGTGGCAGGAAACAGAATCATGTGCTTATAATTGTGCTGAAAAATTTAACTCTACACTTGGAGCTCAATAAGAGATCAAAATATTACAATGAAGAGGTGTATGTCTTGGATCGCTGTCAGAACAGGAAATCCCGAGCATGCGAACCAGGAGCATTAGCAAAAGAGGGGAGAATTGAGCCAAGCTATGAGTAGGTTTGTGTAGGTCCAGGGCAGAACTGCACATTGGATGCTCCACACACAGTAGGTGTTTATTAAATGCTTGTTAATTAACTAACAAACCTAAACCATATAGCCCTCAGAGGAAGCATGACCAGGCGCAGTCTGGAGAAGAGCCACTAGTGAGCCTCCCATCTGGCAAAGATGCATGGAGGAAGCCTTGCAAAGATGCCATTAGCGCCACTTTGAAGAGGCTGAGCAAGGCCTTTCTCCAAAAACCTGCAGTGAGCTCACTCAGGATGTTATGTTTGTTCTCGAATTCTTCCTTCAGAGATTAAAAAAAAAAATTGGCTGGTATTGGGGAGTGCTTAAGGGCATAGGCTGTCATCTACATCTCTCTCAAAGAATGTGTACTAATAGCTCTCTCTTAAGGAAGAATTAGCCATCAAGTTATGTCTATGTCATCACTTCTTACACCAACGTTTACTCAACCTGAACCAGTCACATAAATAATGGCCTGCCAGGGACAGCCACCTGTCTCAGCCTGTCTCCATGTTTGTGAGATTGGCCAGACTCTCACCTGATCTTTACCAGAGACTCTCCATCCATCACATATAATGCAGGTACCTAGAGACCTGTTGACAGCCCAACTGGGACTCTTCAGCCATGAGATGCAGTCCACACTGCTAGAAAATTTTTCCTAGTTTCCTTATTTAAATCGCTGAAGTCACAAGACTTTTGCAGAGAAACAAAAGGCCTGGGTAGAAGCTGGGTCCCCAAATACCAATGAACAGAAAATGTCATTGTAGGTACCTCTGCTGAAAGAAGGTAAATGACTTTAACAAAAGGAAAGTCAAAACAAAACTAACTTAACCAACAAGCTTCTTCCAGATGCACAAATACAAATGCAGACATTAACATAACATGAAACACCAAAACAACATGACACCTCCTAAAAATACAAATCCCAGAGTAATGGTCCCTAATTACAGACAAATAATGCAAAGAATGATTACAGCTGTGAGTGATGTCAATGTTATTTTTGATATACATAAGTGAGTGTCCAAACTAAGAAGTAATTGAATTATATACATCACACTGTAAAGAATTTTCTCCAGAAATGGATACTTTATTTAATTGGAAATAAAAGTTGGTATTTCACAGGTTTTCAGACTATGTTCCTGACATGTGTTAACTACAAAGAAAAATCAGGACTTCTAAGAATTTCATGGTTTTCCTTTGTCTAGAATAAGTAAAATTTATAGAAAAACTAAACCAAGTCAATATGTTAAAAGCAAAATGAGAAGTTGATTATAGTACATAGATCTGAGCCCATAGCTGTAATGAACATTATAATTTTGTCAATCTCTAAAGCACTGTTTAGGCCTATCTACAGTATATCCTTTCTGGGTACTGTTGACCTAAAATCACACAACTTTGTCAACCATATTCCTTTTTTGGCTTAAGCAATGACATTTTGGAAACTCTGCTTTGACTCTGTATAAAAGCTCTAGCTTCCTACTGTATTCTTTATTTGTCCACAGCTGAAACTCTCAATTGCATCGGAAGGAAGTTCTCACCTCCTTTGGGTTTAATGATTTGATTTATCTGCAGTACTTAAGAGAACCTAAACTTCTCTTTCTTTATAGAAGAGAAATAAAATAAAATACCACACTTGTTCTTAGCCAGAACTCCAAGAATGAAAGCTGAGAGACACTTTGATTGAAGTGGCAGGACATGAAATTAACATGTAAATATCAATAGCTTTCCATGTACCAATGAAAACACATTGAAAAGTATATGAGGGAAATAAACTCATTCTCAGTAGCCACAAGTAAAACAGGAATAGCCATTTCATTTCTAACTGAGGAAATGAAAGAGCTCTACAATGAAAACTTTAAGACATTAAAGAAAAAATTGAGGAAGACACCAGAAGATGGAAAGACCTTTCATAGCAATGTTCTTCAAGAATATGAAAACAGCATGGAAGAACTGTGAAAATGACCATCACATCAGTGTAGTCCATATAAATATTTCAGTAATATTCTTTTGTTGTTGTTGTCATTGTTTTGTTTTTGTTTTTTGTTTATTTGTTTGTTTTTTGAGACAGTGTTTCCTTGTGTATCTTAGGTTGTCCTAGGACTCACTCTGTATACCATGCTGGCCTTGAACTCACAGAGATCCACCTGTCTCTACCTACCAAGTGCTATGATTAAAGGCGTGAGCCGCCATTGCCTGGCTTCAGTAGCATTCTTAGCAAACATAGAGAATAGAAATCCATTTTGTATATGGCAGCATTAAAAAATTAAAAAATAAAGGAGAACCAAAACAACGTTGAATGATTTCAAATTATATTACAGAGTTACAGTATTAAAAACATCTTGGTATTCCCTCAACAAATGGATACACATTGCTCAAGAGAATAGGTTGGAGACACTAAATTTAGTCTACACACACAAACAGATCTCTGATTTTTGATAAATAGTCCAAAAAATATGTTAAATAAAGACAACAACTTCAATGAATACTGCTGGAAAAGCCAGATTTCAACATGCTAAAGATTAAACTGGGTTCTTATTTCTTACCCTTCACAAAATTCATCTACCAAGGGATCAAACACCTCAACATAAAACCTGATACTCTGAAACTGCGAGAGTACAAAGTAGGGAGTGTGCTTCAATACCTAGGTACAGGTAATGGCTTCCAGAGTAGGACTAAGTTCAGAAAATAAGACCAGAAATCTACAAATGGGATATTTTGAAGGAAAGAAAGTTGTGTGTAACAAAGGAAACTGTCATTTAATTGAAGAGGTAGCCCACAAGATGGGAAAAAAACCTTGCCAGCTATACACCTGACGGAAGACTAGTGTCTAAAATTTATAAAGAGCCCCAGTCAGTCACCAAATGGAAAGGCATCAGTTTCACAGAAAATGCAAAGAATTTAAACACTAACTATCATGAAAATAAACAACACAGTTTAAAAGTGGGTTATGGAACTGAAGGAAAAGTTCTCAAGACAATAACTACAAATGGCTAGTAAACAATTCTAAAAAGTGTTCAATGTACTTTGCTATCAGGGAAATCGAAATGAAAAACACTTTAATTATTCCAGTCAGAACGGTCAATGTTAGAATTATAATGACAAAAATGCTGCCACAATTTAGCATGCATTAGTGAAAGTATAAACTGGTAAAGGCACTGAGAACATCAATCTGGATGCTACTCAAGAAACTAAGAATAAAACCCCCAAGTGGCTGATTAGATCTCTCCTGGGCACTTACCCAAAGGACTCTCTATCGTACCACATGGATATTGTGCATCCACATTCCCTGGTGCTTAATCCACAATCGCAAACAGGCTTAATTAACTAAGATGTGTATCTTCTGCTGAATGAATAAAAGGGTGTTTTATATATATATACAATAGAATCTTTGCTATAAATAAACATGAAATCATCTGTATCCCTGCACATCTTTTTGACAGGGTGAATTTTGGGTCAAAGGTTCTGTGTGTGGGTTACTGTCCCCCTCCCCCCACTGCAAGTCCTGCCTGGCTATAGGAGATGGTCACTTCAGTCTCCATCTCCTCCTCCTGCTAGGAGCTCTCAGCTAGAGTCTCCCCATATCCTCCCAGGAGCCTATTCTGTTGCAGGTCTCCAGCTTTTCCCAGAGATGTTCCCCGCCCTGCAATTGATTTCCCTTTTCTCTCCCAGCCCTCTCACCTCCCATTCCACTCTCCTCCCGCCATTTGATTCTCACCCTCATTCCCATCCCACCCCCTCTCTCACCCGGTTCTCTCTCTTCACCTACTTTCGCTGTCTATTCTATTTCCCCTTCTGAGGGAGATTTAAACATCCTCCTTGATCTCTCCTTGTTACTTAGCTTCTTTGGCTGTGTGGATTGTAGAATGGTTATCCTCTACCTTATGGCGAATATCTACTTATAAGTGAGTACATATCATGTGTGTCTTTCTGGACCTGGGTTATGTAACTTGAGACTCACCTCACAGGAGAAAGAAAAGCCCTGGCACTATTAACTGTACTCTGCTGTGCTTGCAGACAGGAGCCTATCGTAACTGTCCTGTGAAAAGTTCCACCCAGGAGCTAATTGAAACAGATGCAGAGACCACAGCCAAACATAAGGTGGAACATGGGGAGTTTTATAGAAGAGTTGAGGGAAGCACAGAGGGACCCAGAGGGGACAAGGACTCCAAAAAGAAATAAAAGACCAAGAGATCCAACTAGGCCTATGAGGAATCACAGAGACTGAACTACCAAAGAGCATGCATGGACTGGACTTAGGTCGCCTACACATATGTAGTTATGCCCAGCTTGGTCTGCATGTGTATCCACTTGAAAGTAGAGCAGGGGCTGTCTCTGACGAGAACTCTGTTGCCTGCTTTTGGATCGCTTCTCCATAAGTGGTGCTGCCATGTCCTGATGCAACTGGATGTGTTGGTGTGGGTCGATACAGGGTGCTCCCCTTTTCTGAGTAGAAGGGGAGGGGAGAAAGGAGGAAGAGGTGGGAGAGTTGGGACCTGGAGGATATGAGGGAGGAGGCTGCGATAGGGATAGAAAGTGAATAAATAAATAAATTTTAAAAAGAAGAACAATGAAACCGCGAGATTTGCAAGCAAATGGAAAGTATTAAAGAATGTCATCAGGGGCCATAAAGACAAATATCAAATGTCCTTTCTCATAAATGAATTCCAACTTCAAACCTTTTATGTTTAATCTAGTTATACAAAGAAGCTAGGAAACTAGAAACAGGCTACTATGGTAGACAACTTAAGGGAATGGAGATACTGAAATGCTGGAAGAAAAGTTCAGAGGTGATTTCTGGAAGCAGAAAGATTCAACAGCCGAAGACAGGGGATGAGGAAATGAGAAGATTGCAAAGACTAAACCAAAATGAAGGGTATATGAAAAGGCTATATGGAAACTTACAATTTCCAATCCAAGAGAAGCATTTGAATTACAGGGGAAAATTAAACACAAATGACATGAAAGTTAGGATAGGGGATGAACAACACTAAAGACTTAAGTAAAAATAGAAGAATGAGAGAAATTAGTGAATAGAGGCTTGGCAGACAAAACTAAGAACTCATGAAGAACCTTACAGAAACTCACTAGTTTCTAAGTTTATTAAATACACACACACACACACACACACACACACACACACACACACACCATGCATAGTTTAAACAGAAATACCATGTGTAAGTAAACAATACTCTTCCCAAAAGACATGGGTTATTAAATGACAATGTCAGTTCCATGCATAGAGTATCATCCCATGAATTACTGAGTAGGTCTGGCAGTCTTGAGGCATCAATAACAACACATGCTACTGCTATTACTTTTGTCTCCCCACCATGACTTGATGGTAAGACACTATTGACATGCTGGTAAGATGTTCCTTTCAGTGCAATACTAAAATAACAGTTATAGGAATCACCAACTGCCTTTTGATTCCTTAGGAGGCAGGTTTTATACCTGGTATTATAAATCTGGTCAAAAGAACATGGCGTGGGAGATGATAGGCTCTAATGAAGAACCTATGTCTTTTTGTTTTTGTTCATCTCATGTGGTCAAACTATATCTAAATATTTATATTCATGCTACCCTCAGCTTGGTCCAGAGAGTCTTCCTTTTTCAAAGGGTAATGGTTAGTGCAGAGACTCAGAGCTGTTCAAAGTACAAAGTATAAATAGTTCTGAGTGCTGAGCTGTGAATGAGTCATCTATATCAACCTCTCACATTCTAAGACCGGGGAATGTGAGAAAGAGGGCTTGGAGAGAATATAAAAGCTAGTTGATGTGGATGAGGGTTGTGAAATGATGACACCAGAACATGCCCATGTCATGGCTGAGGTGGGAATCATCTCACAGCACCTGTGTTGTCCTGCAGCAGATCAGGCCATGAAAGATTCCAGCATGAATGACAGAGGGGACTTGCCCAAGATTCCACCCCCATTGGGGGCATTATTAGCAGCCGATGGCTCATACTCATCAATATGCATGTGTACAGTATTTTTGACTCAGAGGATTATTATTAACAATAAAAGGAGAGGACATGAAGTTAATAGGGAGATGTTGTGGAGAATATTAAGGAGTTGGAAGGGAGTAGTGATAAATGGACATAATTAATATGCACTTTATAAATATATAAAATATTATTTATGCAAAAAAGGAGTAAAGAAGCAAAGGATGGAATGGAAGATATGTGGAAAGAGAAGAAAGGAGAAATAAAGGAGAGAAAAAGGTGGGTTATTTCTTTGGAGAAAGCAAATCTTCAGGAAATATCAGTTTACATCAAAGGATCACAAAATTACAAGTCATTGTATCCTTATTTGAAATAATGTATTAATGTTTAATTGCCATCAAGAATGAAATAATAAGGAATACTGGGGCATCCAGGAAGTAAAGGACCCCAGAAAAAGAAAGAGAGACAGACATGCTCCATACATGCATTCCTCAGCATCGTTCTATGTGTAGAACCAGAATTAAGACCAAATTCTATTTCAAAAAAATCTAGATTAAAGACATAATGTTTAATTTAACTTTTTTTTTTTTTTTTTTTTTTTTTTGGCAAAGAACAACACATCCTTCTGGTCTTTTCTTGAAACAGTGACCTGAAGAAAGAGAAACTACTTTAAATTATTACTACAAATTTTAACCCATCTTACTAAGTCATGAAAGTCAAAGCAAGACACTGTGAAGTGTCTTGATGCGTTTTTCTGTCTCGTAAATATGTAACACTTCACTTTGCTAATAGCTTATCTGCACTACATAAAAATTTGACTTTTCATAACTGCAAGTTAACATATACATCATTTAAAATTAAAATGAAAAGTCTATATATGAACAATGTGTATAATAAGCATGTAAAATGCAAATGTAAGGCAAATCTTAGGCAAGGAACCTACATGAACACTGTGATATTTAGACATTTGTCAGACTGCCTTTTCCTGTTTTGACAGCCAAATGAATGTTATATATAGAAAGGCTCTCACTGAGACTTTTGGCCTGCTTTCTTTTGCTCTGAATGACACTGTGAGACATTCCACTGTGTGGGTAGCATCTACGCTGCAGAGTTGGAAAACATTCAGGCGTAAATTATCAAAACAGTCAAGTACTTGCAAATAGAATCCACTCATCCACAGTGATTCATTCTCTATTTAAAACAGACTCAATGTCTAGGACAGTTCAACCTGTGCAGTTAAAAAGTAACTTGTGGTTTGACCTTCTAGAAAGTGTTCATGTGCTGCGCCTTTGCGTGATAAAAGAATTAATTGCAATCACTGCTTCTTACTGTCTTCTAGAGCCTTTGTTGTGATTCTTTTGATCCCTGTTTGGCAGAAAGCTTCAAGATGAAAACCCAGACACACAACCGCCTGCATAAAACAAAACCAGAGAATCCTAGAACCTTGGTTTTAATTTGATTAATATTCTTAGCATGGTTTCCTTTATGTCCACGTGAATAGTATCTTTGAGATCTTTGTAAATGAAAAGTGTGTGTGGATTTTAAATTGGTGAAGCAACACAATATCTCTGATGATTCAGCGCTTGAGGCAAATCCCTGACAATTTTTCCCTACATAATTTTCAGGAAATGAGCACTGCAACAAGGGAGCCACTGTCTTGTTATGCTCATGTTCTCCTTTGCTCTGTCATAAGAAATTCATTCACAATGCACCTTTCTACTCCTTAGTCTTGGCTTCCAGCTTGTGAGGAAATGTTAAAGAAAGAAAATGAGGAAAGGAACGAGGGGGAAACTTTCAGTTCAAGAGATGTCTGGGTTGGGTGGCATCCTAAAATTTCAGATCCCTGGTTCCTTCAGCTGACCCAAGGACCTCATGTAGGAAGACTAGTTCACCTAAGGCATCCTAAGAAAAGAGCAGAATAGCTAATCCTAGAAAGGCCATACTATTCCTTACCAAACCCCCATGCTTAGAGCAGCAGACAGACAGCTTCTCAGCTATGCAGCTTGTATCTTCCCTGCCTGCAGTGTTGAACTATTCAGAGCAGTGGAACTTTTTTCTGTTATTCGTTCTGTTATCTAAGCATGCATTCCATAAAATGTCGGACTTTTTGATACACACTTTGGCCTTCCGCACCAAAGTCTCCCTCCCAGCTACCTTGTGGCTTGTTTGACAAATGTAACCTCTCCTGTTCAAACAGCATGGTTCATTTCTCCTCTGATCCATTATTTTCCTCCATGCTGATGTTTGTCAGTCTTAGATTTTTTATCTTTTAATACTAATAAAATTCCTCTTGTTCTTAAATTATTAAAAATTAAAAATTATTGATAATAAGAAATCTAAGAAGAGAACTGGATTTTCCCTATACAAAAAATATATTTTCTTAGCAATGTAGGATAAGCATTTAAAAGTAAGAATAAATGTCATAAAACTGTAAATTGGAAGATAATAGTGCTCTGACAATATTATTTTTGTTAGCACTGTGCTGACATATACTGAGCATCACAACAGCTAGACTACACAAGAAAGGTATTGATAAATGATAATAAAACCTGGAGTATATTTCAGTCTTGAAATTTTATTGTATTCATAAAAATAATAGGTACAGAAACTGCCACATGAAAGCTTCATTCAGATATGATCAAGTGAAATTAAGTTACTACGACATGTGTGTAGAATGGAAAGGACAAATTTTTAACAAATTAAAATTTTACACATTTACACAGTGTCTTCATAACAAAAAGGCATTAGGGAACTCATAAAATGGGAGCATTCCACCCCCATCATTCTAATTGGAAAGAGATCCATGTGTAACAAAGTGTATACTGTTTATAGATCTATACATTTTAATGCCTGCCAAAGTGAGAAGAATAATTTTTAAGCTTAGAAGAGTCTAAATGTTCTTCAATGTTATATTTTTACATAAATGATAATATGTCTATGCTGTACAAATGTATTTGCCCTTTTATGCTTTTATATTTGAGATGTTTTTAAGATTAAAATACTTCATAAGATATAAAGTGCTATAAAATGATAGAAAATCAAACAGGAATAAAATAGCAAAAAAAAAAAATAATAATAATAAGCACATGCCTCACAAAAGCAGATGTCAAATGTTCAATAACCATATACAGAGATTAGACAGAATGTTTAACATAAAAGTGATCTCAGTCGCCAGGTTTTTCCCAAGGTAATTTAGAAATTGCTACAACAATTTGAATGTGTTTGGTATCATATAGTAAGACTATTGCTGTATTTGACCCAGCAAATGACACTTACATATATAGTTATTACAGCTATATCTTATATCAAAAGATACATAAAATAGAGCCATCAATGACAACTGGAAACTGCAGAATGTCCATCAAACACAGCATGAAAATAGGTTATGAAAAACTGAAAATGTAAAAAATTGTATATTCATGAAAACAAGGGTACTGTCCTATTCAGCAATATCAGTGAGTATTGGAAGTACTGTTGAGTTACAGGAAGCAGACATGGGTAATGTATTTTATATGAATCTACATAAAATACAAAATGAAATACACCTAAGCTATGATTTTCAAAGTCAGAATGGTGATTAACCTTGTCCAAGGTGTGGTATTGTGTTTAATTTTTATTTTAGAAATAGTAATATGGATGTGTTCACATAAAAATTTATCAAGCCATGCATTTATGATTTGAGAAGAAATCTTGTCTTCAATAAAATATTCACATTAAAATGTCCTTACTACAAGTGCCCAGATAAGGATTTTTACTTGGGTGTGACCTAAAAATATGACTAGGAAGAATTGCATTAAAAAAAAACTTACATGAAAACTATTTTGGTCTGTTTTATGCTGCTAAGGCATAATCCACATGTAGAATAGGTAATTGTAAACAATGGGCATTTGTTTTCCACAATCTGGAGTATGTCCAAGTTCAGCTGGCTGGTGAGGTTAGGACCTTTAGGGAAGCCCTTGGATTGACATGATCAGCTTTGCAAAAGCTGCTGTGTGGCAGAAAACAATGTATAGGCTCAAAACACAATTCATAATTTTAAAAACCCAGTAACATTCTTCTCAGAATTAGAAAAACAGCCCTAAATTTTATGTGGACCTAAAAAACGATTCTGGGTAGCCAAACTGACTGGATTGAACTTGAAATCATTATGATAAGTAAAACCATCCAGACCAAGAATAACAACAACAACAAAAAAATCTGTTTTATCTTACACAGAGAACTTAGATTTAAAATTGTGGCAGTAAGGGGGTGGGGTGGGGGGATAAGGGGGCAACTAGAAAATGGATTTAGAAAGAGTAAGAAGAGATCTCAAAAAATGGGCAAATAAAAAGTAATAGAAGACACCTGATAAGAAAAAAGGAAGGGATGTCTGAGGGAGAAGACACCTAATGAGGAAGCAGAAGGGCCAGACTGACTGAGGGGAAGAAGGGAAGCAGACAGGTTGGAGTGTCTGATCTTTCATGAAGGTGACTCTACACCAAGGTTTCAACAGTGAAACTCATATGGACATGCCTGTAATCTACATGAATCTTTTCCATCTGAAACAGATTGAGTCCATCCAACTCTTTTAGCTGGTCCTTCAAATTCCCTCAGCAATTTTAATTTGAGTATGGCCACTCCAAAATTAAGGCATTTCTAAAAGTTAAGTACTAAAACATGTGGCCCTTTGAGGGGTAACATGAAGCAGAGGGCAGGGTTTTCCTTGTGAATAGGACTTAGACACTGAGCAAAAGAGGTTTCACACAGCGTTCTGCTAGCTTACTCCCTGGCTTGCTCTGTTCTGTCTTCTAGCATGTGGAGACAAAGCACCCTCCCTTCCTTCCTTTCGGATTGTTAATACAAGCTTTCATAGATGTAAACGTTCATCTTTTAGCTTATACCAAGATTCTCATGAATCATCCTTTAAGTCTTGTTTATTTCTATCAAAATTTTACTTCCCCTCTGAATACTTCAATGTCCCACTAGTTGTTCAGTCTCCAATGTGTTAGTTTGTCTACTTTTTCTTAATATTCATTTATATTATTATTGCACCATGTTTTGATACAATGCAAGAGCTTATTTTGAGTCTTCTGTAATTGGTTAGATTGATTTGCTGTGTAGACCGTTTTAGAGAAAGTACCTAGGATATATATTCTTGTGATAAAACTAGACTAGTATTTGATATGACCATGATTTGCATCAATATACAAAATTCTATACCAATGAATTTAAAAATAACCTACTTTGTGAGTAACAATTAAGGCCTTGAGTTAAGGAGCTCAGTCGTCTCTCTTTTGTTCTATCCTCCCTCTATACTTTTATATCCCCTTCTCTTTGTTTTCAACTCCTATCCCCTTTCCTACAAAAGAAAGATAAAGGAAAAGAGACACATGCCTGAGTTTAGCCTAGTTTTCTCTCCCAATAATAACTTATAACCACCTCTGTTGGGCCATATGGCCAAATCTGTCAGCCCTCTGAGGCCTTGAGGACAGAACCGAGCCTGTCATGAGTTTCAGCAACAATCTCTGGTAAATACGTCCACATAGGAATGACTTCACATGGTCCATCTGGGCACATCCATAATAGTTATAGCTTCTTGGTGAATTATCCCTTTTACTAATATGTAGAGACTTCTTAAAAATCTCTACCTACTAGTTGGGGTTTGGATCATTTTTTTTCATATATCAGAAGAGCTATGGCAGATTTACTTTTACATTTCCTCTCATTTGACAAGTTGTTCTCCACTTTTCTTTTCTGTTGGTGTCATTACCAGTGAGGTCTATTACATTGAGACAACAAATATTTGGATCCAGTTTTAAATTTTTATAACCCAAAAAGCATATCTGCATCTTTTCATTATTGAATGAGATCCATTTAAAATTATATTAAAAATGAATGCTGACTAATTTTGATAAATTTGTTTACTGTTTTTATGGTTGGTTGTGTTGCTATTTTACTTTCCCTTCTATTAGTCCTATATCTCCCAGGTTTATTGTTTTGGACAGGATGGATTCCTTCCTAGTGTTGCTTTGTTCATCTGCTCCACTTGTGAAATCCATTCTTTCCTGTGCACCTGTGGTTCAGGCTATATTTATTTCTCTGTATATAGTATTCCCTCTATAATAATATATCACGAACTACCTAATTTGTACTTGTCTTAAAATATCCTTATTTCACCAGATTTAAAAGACAGTTTTACTGAACATAGCAATCTTGGTTGGCAGTTATTTAACACCAGGGCTTGAAGTATATTATCCTTTTAGGACCTTCAAAATTGTGGTATGAACTCCAGCTATTCTGATGTTTCTGCTTCCATGTGTCAGTTGGCATTTTTCCCCTTACAATTTTCAATATTGCTTCTTTGTTTGGTACATTGATATGTTGAGTATAATGTGTCATAAAGACATTCTTCTTTGGTCATGCCTATTACAGTTTCTAAATTCTTGTTGTGTTTGAATGTCTCTTTGTCCATGTTGCAACAAATTTCCATTGTAACATCACTGAAAACCTCCTTATGCGTTTGGAGGTTTCTCTCAGATACTTTGTGTAGCCAGGGAATTCTTAAATATCTAGGTCTTCTCCCATGCTCATTTTCCCCCTTACTAGTATTGAGATGCAATATTTCATTGGCATTGTCTTCATCTCTGGCAGTTTTTTTTCCATCTGCTTGGCTGCTTCTACTACTGATGCTTTCTGTTACATTTGTATTTGCTTCATTGAATGTTTCATTTCCAACATTTCTCTCTCTCTCTCTCTCTCTCTCTCTCTCTCTCTCTCTCTCTCTCTCTCTCTCTCTCTCTCTGTGTGTGTGTGTGTGTGTGTGTGTGTGTGTGTGTGTGTGTGTGTGTATCAATTTCTCAGGATCTGGTGATATGGCTTAAAAGTGGAAGACTTATGTGACATAAATGAGGCCCATAGACCACCCTCTCCTAGCCTCCCTTCCCCTACTCATCACTACATCGCAGCCTCCAACACCAGCACGCATTCTCTGGGAACACTTCAATCTACTGAGTCAGTGAAAAAGGGAACACACAGCCACCACACCCTCTGAAAATCCAGAGAGGAAACAGAAACCATAAACCAAATACCCACCAAAGACAAGCCCAGAAATCAGCACCTAGACCTTTAATCACCTCAAATTCATATTCCTAGATGTCAGCTTAAGAACAAAATGAATAGCAGCCAGGTCAATATGCCTTCATTAGAGCCCAGCTATTCTACTACAGCAGGGCCTTAGTATTCCAATACAGCTGAAAGAAAAGAAAGTGACCTTAAAACCAACTATATGAAGATGATAAAGGTCTTTAAGGAATAAATTATTAAATCACTTAAAGAAAGCCAAGAATATCCCATCCAGGTACAGAAAGACTCAAATGGTATATACTCACTAATATCTGGACACTAGGCCAAGGGGCATGTCCAATGAAAGTCTTCACTTACCATGAAAGTGGGATAGAGTGAAGGACATCCAATTGGGACTCTTGGTGAGAGAAGTATGGGACAATGGGGAAATAGAAGGATCCAGAGGGTCCTAGAAACCTACAAGAAGAATATTATGATGGGTGGATTTGGGCTCAAGGGTCCTGCTCAAACTATGGCACCAGCCAAGGACAATACATGCAATCAACTTTGAACCCATACCCAGATCTAACCAATGGTCAGGACATTCTCCAAAGTTGAGTGGAGAGGGGAGAGTGGAGACTGACTTTCATACGAACTCGGGTGCACCATATTTGACTATGAGGGAAATTAATAAAACTGTTCAAGACTTAAAATAAAAGCAAGAAATAGAACTCAAACTGTGGGAATTTTCAAAATGAAAAAGTTAGGAATTTGAACAGGAGCTACAGAGATGAGATTCACCAACAGAATACAAGAGATGAAAGAGAGAGTCTTGGGCAATAAAGCCACAATATAAGACATAGATACATCAGTAAAAGAAAATATTAAATGTTAAAAAACATCCTGGCAACAATGATGCATGAAATTTGGGCACTATAAAAAGACCAAACGTAAGAATAGTAGGAATAGAGAAAGAAAAATCAAGTTCAAAGGCCAAGAGAATATTTTTTAAAAAATCATACAAGAAAATTTTCTTAACCTAAAGAATGAGATGCCTCTCAAGGCACAAGAAAGAAGAAAGTAGAATATACCAAATAGGTTTGACCAGAAAAGAAATTCCTGTTGGCCCACAATAATCAAAACAATAAAGATACAGAAGAAAGAAAGAATATTAAAAGCTGCAAGAGAAAAATATGAAGTTACATATAAAGACAGGCCTATTAGAATCACACCTGACTCTCAATGGAGACCGTAAAAGCCAGAAGGGCCTGAGCAGATGTGCTGTATACTCTAGTAAATCATACATGCAGGCCAACCTACTATACCAAGATATGGAGAATATAAAATATTCTATGATAAAACAAATTTAAACAATAGCTATCTAAGCATTCAACTTTACAGAATGTGCTAGAAGAAAATCTCCAACCCAAAGAACTTAAATATACCCATGAAGTTAAGTATACACCATTTATTTTCTGTAATAATAAATAGTAATAATTATTATATTTTTGAAATAGAGACAGTCATTAACGTCTCCCAACCACCACCACCAACAAAAAGCCCATGACTAGATGATGTTAGAACAAAATTCTACCAGACTTTCAAAGAAGATTTAATGCCAATACTCCTCAAACTATCCCACAAAAATAGAAACAGAAGGAAAATTGTCAAATTAATTTTATGAAGGCACAGTTACCCTAAAACCCAAACCACACAAAGAATCAAAAAAGAAAGAGTAAATACACAGAAACATTCAATAAAATGCTTGCAAGCTGAACCTAAGAGCACATGAAAAAGTCCATGTATCATGGCCAAGTACACTTCATCCAACAGATAAAAAGACTGTTCAATACATAAACATCAATAAATGTATTCTACCATATAAACACACTGAAAGAAAAAAGACACTTGATCATCGCAGTAGATGCAGAAAAGACCTTTGACAAAAATCAAACAAACTTTCACGGTAAAAATCCTAAAGATTATGGACACAGAGAATATACCTCAACATAATAAAGACAATTTACACCAAGCTTGTAGACAAAATCAAATTAAGTGGAAAGTATCTCAAAGTAATTCCACTAAAATATGAAATAAAGCAAGGTTTTCCAGTATCTACATATCTATTCAATAGACTACTTGAAATTTTTCTTATACTAATTTAAAGGGATACAAATTGGAAGGGAAGAAGTCAAAGTATCATTATTTGCAAATGACATGAGAGGATACACAAATCACCCAAAAATTCCAAGAAGGAACTCCTCCAGTTCATAAACAGTTCAGTGAAGTGGCTGTATACAAGATTATCTCAAAACAAAACAAAACAAAACAGCACCCCTCCTTATACATAAACAAACAAACTGAGAAAGAATCATGTAAATATCTTTCACAATAGTGTCATATAGTATAAAATATCTTGGTATAAGTCTAATCAAGCAAGTGAATGACATATGATAAAAACCTAAAATCTTTGAAGATAGAAATTGAAGAGTATATCAGAAAGTGGAAAGATCTCCCATGCTCATGGATCAGCAGGATTAACATAGTAAACTTAGCCTCTTACCAAAAATCAATCTACTAATTCAGTGCAATTTTCATCAAAATTTCAAACAATTCTTTAAAGACCTTGAAAAGACAATTTGCAACTTCTTATGGAACACAAAATACAAGATAGCTAAAACAATCCTAAACAGCAAAAGAATTGCTGTTGGTACCATCATCTCTTGATTTCAAGTTGTACTACACAGCTATAGTAAAACAACAAAAGAAACCAAAGCAAAAAATAAATATATATATAAAGTATTGACATAAAACAGATATGTTGATCACTGGAATCAAATTAAAGACCCAGACACAAATTCACACACCTCTGGGCACCTGATTTTTGATAAAGAATCTGGAAATATATACTTGAAAAATTACAGCATCTTTAACAAGCGACGCTAGTCAAAGAGTTGTCTGCATATAGAAGAGCACAATACATCTACACTCATTACCTTGGAGAAAACTCAAGTCAAGGCAGATTAAAAAAAAAACACTCAACATAAAACTAGATACAAGGAACTGATAAAAGAGAAAATGGGGAACAGCTGTGAATATATTGGCATAGGAGAAGATTTTCTGCAGAACACTGGCAGCTCAAGCACTAAGATCAAGAATTAATAAATGAACTCGAAAAGCTTCATAAGTCAAAGGAAACTATCAATTGGACAAAGTGGCAGCCTTCAGAATGGGAAAAGATTTGTGCTAATTCCACGTCTGACGTAGGACTAATATCCAAAATACATAAAGAGCTTAAGAAACTAGGTATCAAAAACAAAATAATTCAATTATAAAATGTGGTACAGATATAAACAGAAAGTTTTCAATAGTAGAATCCCAAATGGCTGAGATACTCATAAAGAAATGTTCAATATCCTTAACTAGAAGGAAAATGCAAATCAAAACTACTTTGAGATTCCATTTTAACATCTTTCAGAATGACTAAGATTAATAACACAAATAGATCAGGGGCAATAGTCCTTCATTGCTGGTGGGAGTGCAAACTTGTACAGCCAGTATTAAAATCAGTGGACACTTGCTCAACTATGTTAATTGTGGCTTTATTCATAATAGCCAGAAACTGAAAACAACCTAGATATCTCTCAACAAACAAATGGTACATTTACATAATGGAATATACTCATCTATAAAAAACTGACATCACTGAGTTTGCAGTCAAATGGATGAACCTAGAAAAATATTCTAAGTGTGGCAACCCAGTGCCAGAAGAATAACTATTGTAATATCTACTTATAAATGAACATTAGCCATTAAGTAATTAATAACCAAGCTATAATCCATAGAACAAGAGAGGTTAGATAAAGAGTGGAGATCTAGGGGAAGATGTATGGATCTCTCTGGGAAGGAGAAATAGGTTTTGTGAGTGGGCCGCTGGCAGGTGGGAATAGGAACATGAGAGATCAGGTGTGTGGGGAGATGTAATGGAGGAAGAAAGTGCAGAGAGAGCCACTAGAATAGGGGGCACTTGTGGGGTCATTGTTGAAAAATTCCTGGAATCTATGATGGTGATCTTAGTAAGGCCTCCTAGTAATGGAGAATACAGTCTCAAGTAGCCATTTTTTTTTCTCTTTTTTTTTCTTTTTTTTTATTAATTTATTCTTGTTACATCTCAATGTTTATCCCATCCCTTGTATCCTCCCATTCCTCCCCCCCCCCATTTTCCCATTATTCCCCTCCCCTATGACTGTTCTTGAGGGGGATTACATCCCCCTATATATTCTCATAGGGTATCAAGTCTCTTCTTGGCTACTTGCTGTCCTTCCTCTGAGTGCCACCAGGTCTCCCCCTCCAGGGGACATGGTCAAATGTGAGGCACCAGAGTACGTGAGAAAGTCGTATCACACTCTCCACTCAACTGTGGAGAATATTCTGACCATTGGCTAGATCTGGGAAGGGGTTTAAAGTTTACCTCCTGTATTGTCCTTGGCTGGTGTCTTAGTTTGAGCGGGACCCCTGGGCCCAAATCTGCCTATCATATTGTTCTACTTTAAAGAAAAATATTTCAGTGAGGTTGTCTTAAAGTTTAGCAGTTTAGTCCATTATCATGATAGGAAGCATGGCAGCATTCAGGTAGACATGGTGATGGAGAAGGAGCTGAGAGCTCTAAATCTTGGTCTGCAGGCATCACCAGGGACTGAGACCTCAAAGCCTGCCTCCATATTGGCACAATTCCCCCAACAAGATGACACCTACAGCAACAATGCCATACCTCCTAATAGGGCCACTCCCTCCAGACCATGCATATGCATGAGGGCCATTCCTATTCAAACCACCACACCATGCAAGGTTTCTAGTGGTAAGATTGGACTGTATTTGGTTGCTAACCTAGAGGGTCCCATTGATATTCTCAAACTACCATGGCTGATGGTAGGGTAGAGGGTTGCTCTGAGGAAACAGAAAGTGGGGCCCTACTAGACAGGGCAACCTTCATATAGCTGACCAAACATGAAGGGGTCAGGATGGTGCCTCCATGCAATACTTGCCACAATATCTAGCCTCTTTGTTGCAGGAAGGTACTCTGTGAGCTACCAAAACAGAAACCAAGCAAGTGATAAAACCATTGACCAACAATCTATCCAGCTTCCAGGATGTGTTTAGGTAATGATGGCACAGAACTTGTAGTAGCTGATCAATGTCTGATTTAACTTGAAATTCACTCTACAAAGGGTACCTCATGCTGGACATAGCTACAGAGGCCAGAGCCTGGAGACTGGACAGCCCAGAGACCTAGGGCAGAGCAAAAGAACAAAAGGTTCCATAAAATGATCCCTAATGATATTCTGTTATACTCATAGAGTTGGTCCCTTGTCAGAAAATCATCAGGAGGCTTCTTAGGCAGGAGACAGAAGCAGATGCACTGACTCACATCCAGATATTATGCGGTGAGAGAGTTTAAATGGGAAATCTCCACTAGGTCACTGGGTCCATCACCTTGGAGCTCAGGGAAATCTCATAGAAAAGGAGGAAGAACTCTAGCAGTCAGGTGAACATGGTCCACTGAAACAGCAAGCATGGGGTCTGCATGGACCTACACCGGGTCCTCTGTATGTATGTTGCACTTATTGTCATAGTGATTTTGTTGGACTCCTAGCAGGTATGTCTCTGAATCTTTTGCATCACCTTGAAATTCTTTTCCTCCTGTTAGGTTGTGTCATCTAGCTTTCATGTGAGGGCTCTTGCCTTATTTTATTTCATTTTGTTGTGTTCCGTTATTGTCTATTGGAGAGCTTCTGTTTCCAATGGGATACAGAGTGGATCCTGGCAGAAGGGGAGGTGGTAGAGGAGCTGGGGGTAAAGGGAGAGGAAATTATAGTCTGGATATATTATATGAGAGAAGAATCTAACACACAAACTTACTTTATGACAAGAAGCACTCAAGATTAACAACAAGAAAATGTAAATTATGGAATTTCTCTTTTGGTTCCCAGGTACTCATGAGAGAAGAAGTCACTTAAACTTCTGGACTCCTGCTTTCCTCTGGTTTATGCTATGGCTGCACGTGTATCAGACACATGTCCAACACAGGCCAGAGTTGGCTTCGCCTTCCTTGCTTTCCTTCTTTGAACTCCAAGGGTGTCTCTTGGTTACACAGAGCTTTATACTTTCTCAGCTGGGTAGATTATCTCATTACTGCCCCAACTCTCTTGATTATACACCCAGGGTGCCTAGTGTTTAGCTGGATAGTATTCCCCAAATATGTTGAACCTGATGTGATATGTGTGTATGGGGTTAGTATCACTCCACTGAGATTTGTATAGACAGAGGACCTGTTTTTGTACCTTTAAAGGCTTTTGGGTCTTAATCACACTGTTAGAGAGACGAAGCTGTGGGCCCCAAGCATAACTCTGGAATGCTAGATACCATTAAAGTTCAATCTATGTATTGGCCTAGGCTTCACATCACTCAAACTCCCAGATTATTCTAGTTTGTTGAATTCTGTTTCCAATGACAAGAGCTATTTGTAAAATACTATACATATAGCTGATCTTTAAAGGCAGTAATCATAATTCACAGTGATAATAATGACGATGTTGCTTGGAACAAATTCTTCAACTTTAGGGTAAACTCTAAAACATCATAGGTGGCAAAAATATTCAAGGTTTTCCTGTATCTCTACTTTTATACTGAACCCAAATTTAAGTACTATACTACTGAAAAATGTTTTTCAGTATTTCCTAATATAATTGACTAATAATAAGGACAAAGGAAGGAAAGCTTCTAAATTAAGTCATAAATATTTTC
The DNA here is from genome assembly GCF_903995435.1 of Acomys russatus. Taxonomy (NCBI): domain Eukaryota; kingdom Metazoa; phylum Chordata; class Mammalia; order Rodentia; family Muridae; genus Acomys; species Acomys russatus. The sequence goes on from NC_067138.1 coordinate 98,788,728, forward strand.
TAGGTCAACACAAGAAAAGTACGATAAAACTAGGATGATGCACTTGGGGTCCATCTTTAGTCTTTACCTGATCCTATCCTTGGACATTTTGGACCAACAAGCTTAAATATTATGACATTGAAAAGCACAAAGCCTGGGAAGACAGCTTCAACCACCTACTGTTCGTTCTATGTTACTATGTAACCTTGATTTCCCTACACAGCATTGTTTGCATTTCTCTTGTATAAGGAAACTGTGAAGTTTCACTCGGCTATCCATGACAAGTGTTCTCAGTTCTGATGAGACACTCCCCAGGTTTCCCTCCAAGAAACGACAGCAGCCAGTACTTTATGTACATGCTCACTGTTCCTTCAGGGAAAAAAAGGTAAGCTGGTTTTTGGGAGGAGGCATGTTTTATGACTTTTCTATCTAGAGTACTCCCTCAGTGCAAACAAATTGTAAGTACAAGCAAAATGCAAATATATCACAAGGACTGCTTTTCCTCTTATGTAAAGAATCTGTCTCACAATATGTGGATCTTACTTTCAAGGCTAAGCATGGAGAGTTTCTTTTCTTCATCCTTTTCTTTCATTACACACAGAAGCAAAAAGCAATGCATGGATGCACACCTGTCATTTGTAATTCATTTTTGTTTATAGTAATTTTTTAAAGGTATGATCATTATGGGGAGGATCTAGAGCACAGAAGACTCAAGTCAGATTGAATGCCAAATGCAAGAGCAGTAATGTATCAAAGTGCCTTGGCAGCTCTCAGAAAAGTAGCCTCAAGCTTCTGCCTCCTTCAACACAACCACTTACTCCGAGGAGGGTTGAAAGGGAGGTTCTTAGAGGAGGTGAAGAAACATGAGGTTCCCCAGCGTGTGTTCTGGGATCAGCTGTGTAGACCTAGAAAGAGAGAATGTGGCCTTGGAGGCCATGCTTCTCATGAAGGAAAAGTCTCGGTGTTTGCACAGTAGGCAACTGCACCTTCTCTGAGGGCCTAGCTAATGTCCCAAATGGTAGAAAGGTAAAGCGTTCCCTCTGTCCGAATGCCAGTCCCCCCACCCCCGCTTTTCTCAGGCTCTAGTGGGAATCCTTACAGATCTTACCAAGTGCAATGAGAGAATGGCAGACTAAGATCCCACTTCTTATACCATGGGTCACAACCTCATGCAGGGTCATGTAATTGAAATGGGTGGGTCAGTCATGGAGAACTTTGCAAAGTAAAAGGTTTCTTACAAAACAAAACAAAACTTAAATGGGTTATGAGTCTGAATTTTTTTCTCCCCAAACTCTATTTCATTAGACGGTTTTCTGGCAGCATAGGCTGTGAACACAGAGAGTGCATACTCTACACTGTGCAAGTCGTCAGGCTATGCAAAGCTAATTACCACTGCCTGAAACGGCTCACCTCAGATTGAAGACTGTAGTACGTTATGAATTTCTATGTATCTACTGTGCATACAGTTTGTTGTTCTTGTAGAAATATAATGATTAATTATAAAAAGGATAACATTTTCATGCTGTCATTCCTTGGATGTACCAAAGGAGAACATATTTTATCGTATTGTATTAGAATATTTTATTTTTAAAAATTGCTGTTTTAGCAGGTCAGTGGTGGCACACGCCTTTAATCCCAGCACTCAGGAGGCAGAGGCAGGTGGATCGCTTTGAGTTTGGCCAGCCTGGTCTAAAAAGTGACTCCAGCACAGCCCAGGATAACACAGAGAGACCCTGTCTTGAAAAAACAAACAAACAAACAAACAAACAAACAAAAAAGCAAACCAAACCAACCAAACAAACAAAAAACAATAAAAATTGCTGTTTTAATTTCTGGCCTGAGATTCATAAAATACACGGTTATATTAATTTGTATTGAAATTAGAAGAGAATTTCACATAATTTTTGAAGCAGTTCTAAACAATTCTGTCATTCATGCAAAGTATCATTTCAGCATTGATAATTATAAAATTGAAGTCTGGATCTTCTCTGATAAATACTGATGATGATCTTTGACCTACAGTGCCAAATATTCAGCCAGGTTTAATTTTGTATGTAAAAATAAACAATCTCATCCATTCCATTTGTATACAATTTTCTTTGACCTTTAATGCCAAAAATTGTTTTATGATTAATTTCTTTGTGATTCATTATGAGTGAATGCTTGATTTATATACCTATTTCATACTCATGTTTCTTGGGCTTGTGACAAAAAAAAATGTCTTAAGTAAAAAGAAATCATGAATCAAAACTTTTAAATTTTTTGACTAGGGCATATGTTTAAAATGAAATAGTGATTGTTTTAAACTGCATTATAACAGCAAATTTCATTTTCACTTTTTTCTTTTACTCTTCTCTTATACATTACCTCCTGACCATCATCTCCTCTCCATCCCCATCCTCCTCTCACCTTTCCTCTCCCCAGGCCCCTTCATATCCTCTTCCATATCACTTTTTAAAAATAGCCTCCCAGAGATATCCACCATACATGATATAGCAAGTTTCCAAAAGATTAGGGTCAAACTTTTTTATCAAGGCTGGGCAAGGCAAACCAGTAGAAAGAAATGGGCCCAAAAAGTAGGCAAAGGAGTTCGAGAAACCATCTACTCCCACTGTGAAGGGTCTGACAAGAACACTCAACTACACAGCCATAATGTATATGCAATGAACCTACAGTAGAGCACTGCAGGCCACATTATTGTTGCTTCAGTCCCTGTGATCGCCCATGAACCCTTGCTCAGTTGATTCTGTGGGCTGTTCTCATTAACAACAAATGTTATTATGTTCAAATCTGAAGGCCGAAATGCATTGCAAGTTTTAGTTTTCATCTGGAAACTTGGAGAGCGACTGAGACTCCATGAAAATCTGAGACCCTGAAATCCTACAAATGCAGAGGAATGTCATGACTTAGTCTTGGGTGAAATTATAAAAAATAAAAATAAAAACAAGCAGTTTTGTACAATTTTCCTTGTTGCAATGTGCAATGTGCAGTGTCACTCCCTTTACTGTAAACTCAAATGGGAAGAGAAAACAACCGTGAACTATCTCTCACTCTCACTACCTTTTCTCCCTTGAAAGAATAGTTGCTCACACTCCGAAAGCTTTCAGATGTGTAACTCATTATTATTTATTGGAAGAACAGTAGTTGAGACAATAAATGGTTCATGCACAGTCTCAGATTTATTCTACATAAGTTTTTTTTTTAGGTGATACCAATTTTCTTAATAACCACCATTCCTTTGAAAATATTCTAAAGTGTTTACATATTACCAAGGAAGTTGAGGATCTTTCTTTTGGTTCTTGTGCATAAGAGAATTTAAAAATGAACTCAGTCAGAATATCAAGAATGATTTTAGTAAGAGTTTGAGAGAAAGCAGTACCAGAAGTAAGTTGCAAATCTTGACAGCCATTGGAAGGAGGGCTAGGGGAAGGAGGAAGCCTTGGGTTAGGTGGCAGATTCAGCAATGGCGGGCAGCCAGCAGCCACATGGAATACATCTGAGTTGTAGCCTCAGAGAAAGAGGAAGAAAGCCCAGTATGGCTTTGGTCAATGTCAGAAAGAAGGAAACAAAGATGAAGAAAAAGAGTAAGTTACACCGAATGAGAATAACATGCTCTTCTGAGTTAGGAATCAGAGTCACATGTAAACTTAGCAGAGCTTCATCATAGTGGCTCCCAGCAATTTCACTGCAGGAGGAACCCTGAGAAGGCAAAGTACATGATCTCATTAAGGGAGTACATATGCCTCCATTCTATGTAGGTGCATCAGCTTTCTTTTGGGATGATAGATTGGCCAGGTGAGTGGCAGATACAATAATATGGAATATCCCAATCTTCCAATCAGATCAGAATGTCATGTTTCTACCCAAGAAGAGGCAAAGGTTATGTTTACCTTTCCAGTGTTACAAAGAAAATGAAGGGATGACCCAAAGGTTTAAGGTTTTCCGAGGCTGCTATAACATTTCTATACTGATTTATTTGAGATTATCCACAGTTATGTGGTAAGTACATATTTTCTTCTTTCACACTTTGCACTTCAGAAAAACTAGGCCCAAAAGTTATATACTCTATTGAAGTTCATTAGTACTTAATGGCAAAAATAGGAGATTATAGCAGATGCCTTGTTCTAAAGAACATTTGACCATCACGCTACATTGATTCTATTATTAGCATCATCTCTTGTTTCTCGAAAAATGAGAAAATTTAATATAACAATTTAAAGGATATTATAAAACCAAAGAGATTATTAATATGTGTATTTTATTTGTTTTAACGGTTTCCTATAATTTCAATTCTGCTAATAGAAGTGTAGAGAAACTCAGGCTAATCAATCATTTACCTTTCTTGATCCATGACTTTCACTTTTGAACAGAGGAGCTGCCACAGTTTGTACTGTTCATACACAAAACTTAATGTGTATGAGATTCTTGTTCTTGGCTTTAAAGGTCTTTCTACTTGTCACCAGCTATTTTCCTTCGGTTGTAAATGAAAACAACACTGACACCCAGAGCTGTTCACACAAGTTATATATGGAATGGGATGTTGCCTTGCTTTTTGCAGGCCTTTTCATTGACCCAGATCAATTTTAGCATCCCTGTCTTCATCTTTCTGCTCTGCTACTTTGTCCAATGTAGTGGATGTAAACATGCTTTTGTTTTGATCCCAAGTGTGGGATGTGAAACAGACTTGTGTAAGGGTGTGAGGTGTTTTTTTCTGCTGAAAACTGACTTGTAAGAGAACACGTGATGTTTGTCCACTGGAAGAGGAACCTCCTCTTGCTAGGGCATGGTCTTTGCCTATTGATAAACATCCCAGCATGGACTGTGAGAGGATATGGATAAGATGTGCGGCTTTTTGGTCTTGCCTACTCATCACTCCAATTCAAGATGCTCCTAAGAGAACATTTCAAGGCTCTGGGTTCCGGCTGCTGCTCTGGCTTCCAGCAGGTGAAGATGCAGTTTCAGTCACCTTTGCTGAATTGCTGGTTTGCTCTTTGACTGGTCTATTGGAATCCTGCTGACTATGCCAGTTGAATGCTCAAAAGAACTGAGTCTAAAAAGATCTACCTCTGTTCCTATTAACCTTTTTTTTTCTCCTATCCATGGTAGCTGGGTTGGAAGGGAGGTATAATCATTTCAGAACCCCATATAAAATAGGTTTGAAAAAGTTCAATGCCTATATTCCAACTTCCCTTTCCCATGACTCTTCACCACCTCCAGAGTAACTGATCCCACAATTGGCAGGCACAATCTGTGGCTACAGTCAACTTCATTGCTCAGACAATCTTGAACTTTACTGTGTTTTCCTAGACATGATTTCATCTTCACAGTAACCCAAAGACTGACAGGGTAGGTAGCAAATCTGTTGAAATTATGTCACCGGATAGGAAACACAAGACAATTTAATGTAGAGTTTTGACTAGGTATCAAGTTATGCTCTTACTTCTCTTCTTGTCACTGAGACCGAATTACAGAATGTCATTAAGGGGAGAAAGGATTTACTTTTGGTTTATACATTGAGTGTGCATTCCAGGGTAGAGAAGGCTTGTTGTCAGCAGTGGATTCCCACTGCTGATGTTGGAGCCTGGTCATATCCAGGTTAATCATAAACCCAAGAAAGCGCCAGGAAAGGGAGTCAGCAGTCTTCCCTTTTTTTTCCCTTACTTTACCCAAGTCAGCACCTCAGCTAATAGGATGAGTTCACTTGTATTCAGGGATGGTGTTCTCCCTTCAGTTAATTCTCCCTAGGAATGCCATTACAGATAAATACAAAGATGTGTGCTGCTAGTGACCCAGATATCTCTAAATCAAGCAAACTCACAATGAAGATTAAGAGTTATTCACTATGGATACAAAGAGAACTCTAAGATTTTGAAGAGGTAGTTGCTTCACAGAGCAGCTACCAACTCTTGGCACCAAGGGGAGAAGTAATTACAGATTACAGTTACTAAATTCTGGGGGCCTTGTGGAGGAACCCCAGGGAGCTGAGCTTCAGATTTATGAAGGACTCTGAGCTTCCTGTGCCTCCTGCTGGTGTCTGTGAGAACAGAGAAAGAATCATCTGGGGCTGGGTTTAGCTTTCACAAGAGGGATCTGAATCTGTTTTTGGCATGTAGGACAGGGAAGTGTGGCATAAAATTGGTATTGTGGATGCAAAATAAACAAACAAGATTCAAGGACTGTGGCAGGAAGAAAAAGGGAGGGAGACTGAAGGTATGACTCATAGGTACTACTGGCACCAAGCAGGAAATCCACAGGAAGCAGGAAGTAGGAAACAGGAGAAAGAAATCTTCTTTGTCCAGGTTTAAGGAGGGCTTTTACAATTGCTTCCACCAAAACCTAACAGGTAACAAAACAGCAAAACAGCAATGTTATGTACATATTTCCACCCCCCCCCCCGTAGGCTTATTTTTAAAAATCTATCTTTCCTTTGGTTTTTTTATATCTCTTTCTCCCTTCTCTACCTCAATATCTCCGAAAACCCCAACACCAGGTAGGAAAGGAAAAAAGTTAGTAGGAAGATGGAGCATAGTTCTCTTTGGCCACTTTCTACTGTTCAGGGTCATTGGATTATATAGGGCCATGCCAATCTCCATCATCGGTATATTCAGTTAGCAACAGTAAATGCAGCAGCAGCCTTCTCTTCTTCCTCAAGCCATCTCCTCCAAGTGTTCATTTGGAACCCCCGCCTCTCTCTCACTCTCTCTAGGATTATAAACAAACAAGATTTTTAATTTGCCACCATAGTATTGAAAGACCCCCACTCACTCAATTAGGTGGTCTATCAGTGGAGACCCTCCCAGAGACCAGCGAGACCAGACGATCGGCTGCAACAGCAAGAGGCTTTATTGGATACACAGGTACCCGGGGCGTCCAAGTCAATGCAGGACTGGCGCGCCCTCGAGCTGGGGAATTGGTCTTTTATAGGGTCAGGAGAGCAAAAAGTGCGCGTACAGAAGCGAGAAGCATAGTTACAGGGTTCTGATTGGGTGATTCAAATGAGGCTAGATTCATCCGGGTTCAAGTCCTGGTCATGGCTGTTTTTCGGTACCAGGAAATTGGGAGGGGGAGTGGGTGGTTATCTTGGGACATCAGGGGCCTTAGGTAATACCAGGTGGCCGACCACCCACAGATATCCTGTTTGGCAAAACATCTTGTTTTTCTCTCCTGCCCTGTCTTGCTTCACTGCCCCGTTTCCTCCCTCTTGGGGGAGGGGGGTTGAACCCTGCACTTGGTTCAGCCTTGCAAAATGGTGTTACTGCTGCTAAACTATTAATGGTGGTTTGGGGTCTTTCAGTATAACCTAGACTGCTACGAATGATCAATGCTAATTTTTTAGCTATGCATGTATATAATTCTGCTCTCTTTTGCTAGGAAGAACATGGAAGGGGTAAAGGGAAGCATGATCCCTTGAGCTTGTGTTGCCTGAGTGATTCTTTAGAAAGAATATCGCTCAGATGGTTTATCATACTTTTATCCTGAAAGAGAAAAAGGGTGACAGGAGGAAAAGGAGGGAGAAGTAGAGGAAGGCTCAAGTAATTTCACTGGTTATTGTTTCACGCTCTCTCATGTGGTGCCAGATACAGGGAAAGCTCAGAAAGTCATCTAGAATTCATTCACTAAAAGAAATGTGGCACTCTGTAACTGCTCCTCAAAAAAGTGTCATATGGTACATCATATCAATGGAGGCAACTGCAAAATACAGAAGGAAGGAGGGCGAAAGGGGAAAGTACATTGTCTTTCTCTGTCACAGGCAGATGTCTGCCATGGATGTTCTTGTCAGTCTCCCAATGTCTGCTGTGTATATTTGCACAAGTACTAGCCCATATGTTTTCTTTTGTTACATATAGCACAAGAAGAAAGAAATCAGGATATTAAACATCATAAAAATGATTTTTAAAGATAATAAAATGACAATGGAGAGCTACTGAAAAATTAGTGAAATACTAATTGCCATTTTCAGTATTTTTATTTATTTATTGACCTATCATTTATGTACGTATTTACTTATTTCTGATAGTGTGTTTTTCACTTTCAACATGCAGTGCAGGCTGGCTTTTAATGCACAGCCCTTCTGCCTCAGCCACCGTCTTGGGTTATTGGAGTTGTGTCACCATGTCTGATTCAGATGTCAATATTCTGAGAAATTACCTGGCACTATTCCACCACATTTCTCTCAATAATGTTATGTTTTCTGTCTCAGTTACAGTTTCTATTACTGCAAAAATGCAGCATAACCAAGGCTACTTATAAAAAAAGCATTTATTTCTGGGGCTTGCTTACAGTTTAAAAGGTTAGACCATGACCATCATTGTACAGAGCATGGTGGCAGGGAGACAGGCAGGCATAGTCCTGGACCAGTAGTTAAGAGCCTTATCTTCAAGCAGGAGAGAGAGAGAGAGAGAGAGAGAGAGAGAGAGAGAGAGAGAGAGAGAGAGAGAGAGAGAGAGAGAGGCTTGTCCTGGGTTTTTGAAAGCTCAAAGCGACACCTCCAGTGATAAACCTGCTCCAAGCAGGTCACACTCCTAATCCTTCCTAAATAGTTCTCCAACAGGAAACCAAACATTCAAATATATAAGCCCATGAGGCCATGTCCATTAAAACGACTACAGTTTCCTTAAGAATTCAGCTCTTACCTCATTTATTCTGGTGTTCTTAATATCTAATATAGTAAGTGAACATTGCCATCCACTATAGGGGTTGGGGGAGGATAATTTAGTCCCTGAGAAGATAGATCATTGAAAATGTATTCAAGGTAAAGGAATTTTATCACTTACTATATGAATTAGGAGAGATTTGTCAGCGATATCCAGGTAGTCACACTATATGGTATATGTGGAAATATGTATGTAATTGGTGATATTGATTTGTGTCTATTTTATTCATTTCCTGGACAGTCAGCTGCCAGAGTAAATAGACTGCACCTGTAGAAATCTCATTTTTTTAATCTTCTGATTTCCTATTATTTAATATTGAAGGACAATGTATTCTGAAACCTGTAACCATCTTTTACCAGATTTCTGTAAGATAAGCTGGAGCAGAGTGTAAAGACAATAATGTCCAGCACGTTATGATTAATACGTGCAAGAGGCATCGTGTGAAAATGACTAGGATGCTGTTAACATGGCTGTAGCAGAGCACACAGCCCCTGAACAGTAACATAAATTACATCCAGTGCTCAGATTGGTATGGCTTGATGCTATTACCAGAGACAATATAAATTTTACACTCGAAGTCAGTTAGCTAGAGCCTTCAATAAAGATCAAGCTCTCTCACGCTGTTCCTCCCACAACAAAACTAATTAGGACATTGCACCAGCGGCAGCTAGAGTCCCCTGGCTGTTTTGTGATCTGCTGGGATTTAGCACTCCTTTGCCCCATTAGCTTTTTCTTACTCAAAGAGAAAAGCCTGGATTTGCTATTCTTTGACACTTTTACAGATGAAACATGAGTAGCATTACATATACGAATGCACACCGTTCCAGCAATTGCAGCCTCACAGATTCCTACTGAATAATGAAGAGACGATGAACACTAACCATAAGAGACAGACATCCAAATCTTAACTTTATAGCACTTCTTTGGATACACTTGAGGAGGTAAATATTTAGTAAAGTCATTGGTTTAAGGGAGGTGAGGGATCAATGTGCACGTTACTCAATGTCCCCATTGTCACAGCAATCCGAAGATTCCTTTAGCTGAAGATGTTTCCAAACTTAATGTCAGCATCATCAGGTTCAGTCACTAGCTTCCTTTTCCTCACCGCAATTTTGATAGTGTCATTTTTCTTTTTTCTTCTCTAATCTCTTGTCATAAGAACATATAATTGTATTTCCTTCCATAAAATATAATTTAATACTCTACTATACAAAATGAACGCTATGGATTTATGAAACAGGTATTCAATTATTCCAATAAAAGGCTTTTAACATAATAATTAAAAAGAATATATAAAATTTAGAAACATGAATTAGCTCATACAAAGACAGTATACATGCACAAATGAATAATAGAGTTGCTTAAATATTTTGGAATTTATTCATTACCAGAATTCTCAGTGGTAGGAAAAAAGCAAAATGAAATGTCTCATTTTGTTTTAATCTGAAAAAATAAGTGACAGATCTTTGACTAGATACTGAAAATATTTTTACTCACCTGTTCTTATTGAAAAAGTATATCTCAGCACTCAGGGAAGCAGAAGCAGGCAGATCTCTGTGAGTTCAAGGCCAGCCTGGTCTACAGAGTGAGTCCAGGACAGCCAAGGATACACAGAGAAGCCCTATATTTGAACTACCCCCCCCCCCGAAATAATGAAATAAAATAAAAGAAAATAATGTCTGTAACTAACCATAATGTTTTTTGTAACTGGTTAATTTCTTCAAATTTATGTTTTTAAACTTCCATCTTTTTAAGATTTATTTTACTCTTTTTCATTGAAATTTTTATTAGTATAAAAAGTAATGAACCTAATTTTAATATTTTACACATATGCATCATTGTATATTATAAAGATTCTCCCTCCCATTGCTCACCCCTTTTCTCCACTTCCCTTCTTTTTACCTCAAAGTAGTCTCCACTTTGATTTTATATCTTTTTTCTACATATGAAGAAAAAAACACAAATATTGGTCATTGTGTGTCTGGCACTTGGATAAGCATGATTTCTGTTTACATTCATGTTCCTAAACATGATGTAACAGTTTCATTTCTTTACAACTGAACTGAATTCAGTGGCATACATGTAGATGTATATGCCATATATCCATCATGTGCCTGTTGATGGTTATCTAAGTTGTGTATCTAGTCTGGCTACTGTGCATGAAACAGGAGCAAACATGTATGTGTAAGCATCTTTGTGGCATGTTGGTTTACATTCCCTTAGAAGTATACCTAGATGTGTGATACAGTTGAATCATATATACCTATATTAAATTTTTGAAGGACTCACATGCTAATTTACACAGCGGCTGCACTTTTTTCCCCCGTGTCACCAGAAATGTCTAAGGGTTCCCTCTCCTTATATCTTTCAACCTTTGTTGTTATTTGTTTTTATACAAAGTGTTGCCTCCCCCACCCTTGGGCTCTAAAACAACAGCCTCCTTTTACAGAACCCTTGGACCAGTTCCTGATATTTCATTCTTAACTCTCTTAACGTGAAGACATATCACCAGAGTTTCTTTAACATTTGGCCAAAACCACTTCCTCTTTTATACCACACCTTTGATCACGCCTACATTCCTTATTCTGTCAATAAAGTTTGCTCATTGCTCTGGTTTTACGCTTACAGAATAGCCACATTGTCTGGTGGTGACTACCTTTGCCCACTTAATTCAAATTCGGTGTTCGTTTTCTTTTGTGAAGACATACTTCCATAAAATGTCACATGGATTTGTTATTAAATGATAAGGAGATGACACATTACATGACTTTTTATCTATGCATAAGGCAAATGACAGGCACATCACGACCAATCCCTGACAGACTTAAAAATTTGTGATTTGTCATTGATCGTGATGCACATTGGCTACTGATATGATTTGAGGATAAAATAAGCAGCAGAGTCAGAGCAAAGTACTTTAAACACATGTAGTTTGAACAACATATTAGTATAAATCAGGCCACTATTTGCAGACTTGTGCTATTTATCCAAACTATGGTAACTTAACAGTATATTCATCAAGCTGAAAAAGGCGAGGACTACTTGCCTTTGATTTACTATATACCATACACAAGATTTGAAACAGTATATACCAGTTTCCTCTCCACAATCATCTCAACTCGAATATATACTTGCAAAATAAATACAAAATTTAAAGTATAGATGCTGAGACATTGCTGATTTATAGAAATGAGTTAATATAATCATTTAAATCATTTTAACCTATGAAACAGCAAGCCTAAATCTTTAGTGAAGTAATTATTATTCAATCTGACATACTCAGTGATCTCTGGAATTCTTTACTTTAATAGACAAATGTTTATCAGTAAAATATTCTCCTGAAGTTAATACTTCCACAATGCTCTTTAAGCATTGAAAAATTCCAAGAGTCAGTAACCACTAAGAGCAACTTACTGAGCATTATCAAATTTGACATCTCCGGTTTATTTGTGGTAGATCTATGCTTCACACTAAACATTAATTGATTTGAATCTCAACAGTAATGCCGCAAAGTAAGCATTATGAGCTGCCAAATCCTTGCATGGCTCCGGGATTTGACCTGGCTGGAGTGGCAAAGGAATGGAGAAAACAGGCACACCTTTCTTCTGATAGAGAAGCTGGGACCGGGTGAACTGGTAACTCTGATGGAGGCGGCTCAGCATTCTAGAAGCTCCATGTTTACTTCACAGAGTTGAAGAGAGAGGCAGGGTTATCGCATTCAGCTGAACAAGAAGGCAGGTTTCGCAGATCTCAGCAGGAGCAGTCCTTGAGGAGGGGCAGTTCTCAGGCCTTAAATATCTGTGCAGAGAACGCTGTATTTCTGCACACATTATAGCATCCACTCACAGATCAGAGAAAGGCTGTGGTATTTCGAGCCTTACAAGGGTACAAGAGGAAGCGTTGCCATTTTTTTTTTATGTGTTTGAGTTCCTTGACATGCTTAGTTTCTATCAAAACTACATTTATCTAGGATTTTATTCTCTCAGGATTCCTACATGGCACACTAAGAATGATCTATAATTACAGATAAAGAAATACAAGTTGAAATTCATTTAGCAACTTCTCAGAATTACACATTTGTATCTTTAACTTGAAATTTTCCTCTCTTTTCTGAAGGGATATTATTACCAGTCTTCCCAGATTATCTAACCCAGTGGATTAAGGTTGTTAAAGTCAAGAAGGATGGTTCATAGCTACCCAATAGTACACAAAAGTCTAAGAATGAATTTCTTCTTCCAGGTACTCTGTACATTTCGTAAAGCATAAGTCTCATCTTAATGTTTTTTCTTCCATTCTCACCTTCTATTAAATATAGTGGTGGGTTAGCAGTTTTTCAGATGAGCTGGCTGGGGTATTTGTTAATACACAAGGACTTCCCATTTACAATAATTTGTCTTCCCATGTGTTTGAGACCACTGCTTATCATTCTATAACTGACTAGTCTATTTTTAAAAATATCCGCATCACAGTTGAAATGTATACTTTGAAATGTAGCAAATCCTGAAGAAACCAAGATCAAAGACGTGGCTTGTTGTGATTGTGCCATATGACACTGCCTTCCCATTTCCTGTGAAATATAAAATTTCCTTTCAGTCTTGAAATACAACAGATTGGTTCTTTTTAATTACCATAATAAATATGGAGGTGAGGAGCTGCATTTTAATTTGTCACTAAATGTGTGTAAAACCAATTAAAAGTAGTACAGCTTTTATGTGGGTAATTCTCAATGACTGTGGGTAAGTGATAATTTTCGCCTTGTGTTTTGCAAATATTTCATCCATAAAATTGAAAACTGTTTACCACTTGATGGGTGATATTTGGAGATAAAATAAAACAAATATTGTAATTTCTCCTGTAATTGTCTTGCATCCAGTAAGGTAAACTTAACTTCTCATTGTATTTTCAACTTTTCACATACACCCCAATAAGCCTCCTCTCCTTCTTCTTCCACTGCCTATGTGGGCTCCTCATTTTAATGGGCATTGATAACTACTCTTAGCATGATTTTTAAAGAGACAATGATTACTGTGCTCAAAATTCCACCATTGCTCTTACGTGTGAGTTTTGACCTTCTTATCTGGAGACCAATTATATTTTCACATATAATTTTATCTCCAAAAACCACACTCTGTTTCTCACATTTGTGTTTGGCAAGTTGTCATTCTTGGCTACAGGTAATTGTTTACCTATGCCTTGAACTTCCTATTTAATTTCTTATTAGGCTATATTTTTTCCAACTTCTCTGAATCTCTCCTTAGTCTTCCTCATCACAATGCACATTAGCTAAAATCTTTATCATATTAAAACCCTTCACTGATCCTAGAGACTTTGTCTTTGCTTTTTCTTTTTACTCTCAAGAAGATTCTTGAAATATTTGACCATAAGGCAGTATGCTCTCAGAGAAAATGTATGTATGTAATATGTATTGAAATGGTTCCAGAGACATTTTCAGTGAGATGTCAAAAGTTTCAATGTCTGTTTCAAGTCCTGTCTTTCTGGAAATACATGTAGTGTTAGACCATAGTGCATTATTTAGGGTTTCTACAGTTGATATTAAAGCAGCATGATCAAAGGAAACTTGCAGAAGAAACAGCTTCTTCCTGCTAAAAACTCTCAGGTCACCCTCTATCACTGAGGGAATTCAGGGTCGAAACCTGGAGACTGGAACTGGTGCATAGGAGACATGAAGCTTCACTGCTTGGTCCTCATGGCTTGCTCAGCCTGCTTTTAAAAATAATCCAGAACCACCTGTCCCGGGTAATGTTGCCCCTAAACGGTTGGGTCTGTGTGCTGGCTGCTTTTGTGTGTGAACTTGACACAAGGTAGCATCATCAGAAAGGAAGGAGCCTCAGTTGAGGAAACCTTCATGAGATCCAGCTGTAAAGCATTCTCTCAATTGGTGATCAATGGGGGAGGGGCCCAGCCTATTGTGGGTGGTGCTATTTTGGGGCTGATCGTCCTGGAGTCAGAAGGCAGGCTGAGCAAGCCATGAGGAAAAAACCAGTAAGCAGCACGCCTTCATGACGCCCTCATCAGTTCTTGCCTCCAGGTTCCATCCATGCTTGAGGTCCTATCCTGGCTTTCTCCAATGATAGTCTGGAAGTGTGAGCCAAATAAACCCTTTCCTCATCAACTTGCTTTTTGGTCATGTTGTTTCATTGCAGCAGTAGAAACCCAAACTAAGAAAGCCGTACCACACCAAACATTAATCCACAAAATGCCCCATAGGCTTCCTTACAGGCTAATTGAGTGGGGATCTCCGCCCAGTTGAGGCTGCCTCTTCACAGATGATTTTAGCTTGTGCGAAGTTGAAAACATAGTAGCCATCACTCTTAGCCATGGCCCATTTTTAAATTTCACTTTGTTTGCTTAATGCATTTTCTTGTTTTTTTCATTTCTGAAACCACCACCTCTTTTATGTTAGCCAATATATTTACCCTTTGGCTTTTATGTTTTGTTGCCTTTGGCTTTCTCACTTTAAATAAGGTTCAAATGGTATTTCCTTTCTTCTTTGCCTAACAAAGATGTGACAGGAATCGGCTGATCTCCACTAAGCTCCAAGTGATAATTATAAAATGTTTCTTATAAGCAAGCCGTACTAAATTTTCCCCTCTGTTAAGAATTACTGCTCTTATTCCTATATAAAATTTAGTGGTGGTATACTGTCTGCTGACCCCCTGTTCAGTGCCTTCGAAGTCTTTCTTTTAAGCTCATTTCTCATTTGTTTCGTTGTCATGATCCTTGGTTCTGCATCACATACGCCCCATTAAGCCTCCTCTCCTTCTACTTCCACTGCCAATGTGGGCTCCTCATTTTAATGGGCATTGATAACTACACTAGCGTGATTTTTAAAGAGACAATGATTACTGTGCTTACAGTTCCACCATTGCTCCCACGTTTGAGTTTTGACCTTCTCATCTGGCCACCACTTTTATCCTTCCTTTTCTGCTCTGAAAACTTTTACAAAGTAGGTAGCAGGCATAATCACAAGAGAAGAGAAGAACACATACATCTGAAATTCAAGCAAGGCCTTTTTCCAGCTGTATTATAGGGTAGTTTCTTTTGAATTGAAATATCCCCTCCAGCAGGGATCAGGAAGCTTGCGATAGACAGAAATTAAACAAATGTCACTTGTCTTGGAAGGCTTAAATTTGCAATATTCTAAAAGCGCATCCTCAGCTTTTAAGAGTGGCAAACAACTGGTGGAGGAGGAGACTGGGGAGCCAGGCTACTGGCAAATTCTGCACTGACTTGAAGGGTTGGTGCATTGATGAATCATCTCCCTTGTGGGAATGGGCTTCCTGGTCTCTCAGTTGCTTTTGAGTCCTTGGAGGTTCTGTAAGTAACCCCTCACCCATACTCCTGGTAGTCCACATACCAGAAAGTCACCGATTCACTAAGATGGATTCTGGTATAACTGTTGCTTTCTTGTGTACTGAATTCCATACTTGGAAGCATAGATATGTGGATATGCTGTATCTCCCCTGGAAAAGTCTCACATAACATTGCCACATTATTTATGTCCATGTGATAAACACCCTGTACCTTGGGATGTTATTCCAGTGTCACCTTTATCCAGAGCACTGTCTAATATCCCAGGATGACATATGAGTACTACATTTATGCTTCTTTCAGTTTCTCCAGTATCTACACATCTGACTTTAACACTTTTACTATAATTCTCACCACCTACTATAATTCTCATCTCCTACACCACATTTGAACTCTAGGCCTAAATATTTTGCACAACTTGCCTCTGTATCTCCCACACTGACCACTGTTTCTGGAATTTGACAATGGCTAGATATTAATGTTAATATCATTGAAAATCAGAGACTATCACTGATATTTATGATAGGCAGATTTGGGCCCAGGGGTCCCACTCAAACTAAGGCACCAGCCAAGGACAATACAGGGAGTAAACTTTAAACCCCTTCCCAGATCTAGCCAATGGTCAGAACAGTCTCCACACTTGAGTGGAGAGTGGGATATGACTTTCTCGCGTACTCTGGTGCCTCACATTTGACCATGTCCCCTGAGGGGGAGACCTGGTGACACTCAGAGGAAGGACAGCAGGTTACCGAGAAGAGACTTGATATCCTATGAGATATACAGGGGGAGGTAATACCCCTCAGGAACAGTCATAGGGGAGGGGAATAAGGGGAAAAGGGGAGGGAGGGAAGAATGGGAGGACACAAGGGATGGGATAACCATTGAGATGTAACAAGAATAAATTAATAATAAAATTTTTAAAAAAGAAAGGAAGAAATGAGAACTGGGGCTGGAGAGATGGCTCAGCAGTTAAGAGCACTGGTCTCCTCTTCCAGAGGTCCTGAGATTAATTCCCAGCAACCACATAGTGGCTCACAACCATCTATACTGGCATGATGCCTTCTTCTGACATGCAGGTGTACATGCAGATAGAACACTCATATACATAAAGTAAATAAAGAAATATTTAAAAAAAATAAAGGAATAAGAACTTAGGCTAACATTCAGTACCATTCTGTGATGCTATGATTCTAACGCCTAAGTATTTGTATGACATGCTATGTGTATTTTTGGAATGTGAAAACATTATAGTCAGCAAAATAAGCTTCATTAAGCTTATATTTTATTTTTGCGCCCAACTTTATTAGTCAGGTACTATTAACATTCACACATATGTAAAAAATAATATATAATAAAAATCAGTAAAGAAAATGAGACTCAGATTGATTGAATACAGAAGAGCAAGTCACAAGCAGGATGGTTCTGAACACACAAATTCTGAGCAATGAGGCCCTAAATCCTTGCTCAATGAAGACCAAAACCATTAATCTAAATTCTCTAAAAATGAGTCTGAAAAGATGGCTCAGAGAGTAAAAGCACTGTCTGCTCTTCCAAAGGTCCTGAGTTCAATTGCTGGCAACCACATGGCGGCTTACAACTATTTATAATGAGATCCAGCCTACAGGAGTTACATGCAGGTTGAACATTGTAAGCATAATAAATAAATAAATAAAATCTTTTAAAGAAAGAATGGGAGTAGAAAATAGAAACTAAAATCATTAAGACTAGTCATAGCATCCATGATGTAGAAAGACACTTTAAGGAATGGAAGTTATCACAGGAAACAGTACCAAGCCTTGATCCTGAAGGTTTTTTCCTAGGATTACAAATAATATGATAAAGTACACTCTTATAGTAACACAATGTCAGATGTTATGAAAAAGCTTTCACTATGTGATTCAATACAGCTCAAAAGTCTCCTGACGAGGTTAAAATCAGCAGACCCAGTTCTGCGTGGACATCAACTTAAGGTTGTCCTGCTATGTGTTACTTCATTTAAAAGATAGGTTTAACATGAAAAACCAGATATTAAAAGTATCTCACAGTTCAGAAACAAATATGGAAAATTAGAGCAAGACATGTAATAATTAGCTATCTGTATAAGTATGCCTAAAATCAAGGGATTTAGTTAATTAAAAATAATAAACTATGTAGACATAACAAAGCAGTTAAGATGAAAGCTATGTTCAACCAAAAATTGTAAACTTTATTTTGGAGAACTGATGCAGATGCATACACATTCCAGATCCTCTAAAATGCCCATATAAGCATCATTTACCCTAGCAAATCTTATAAAATATAAATAATGCTAAGATGAATGTAGTTGCCCATGGTTATCAGTAAAATACAGACATACAAACTATCAACTATGGTAGGGCAGAAGTGATACTTATTTGCAAAATTTGAGAAACAAAATAAGTAAAATAAAAGGGGACTTTCTAGGGCTGGATGGTTGAAATTTCCATTAGAATTTCAGTTTGGACTCTTAACCATGATTTTAAAAATCTGAATATAAAAGCAAAAACACATGAGCATAACAAGAATAAGAAAAGATATCATTACTAAACTAGAAATGTGATTTTGTGAATGACAGAATATTGATAAGTTGTACAAAAATAGAGAAGTCAACAAAAATTAGAAAATCAAGAAAAAAAGCCCAAGATTTTGAGGTTGTGAGTTTTAATCCAAGCACTGATTCCTGCTTGACATGTGGCCTCTGACAAATTATAAGAAAGCAAAAACAAACAAACAAAACTGACACTTCAATCTCCTTCCTCTCCCAAAGCACTCATGGTGAGATCAGGAGCTTTTATCATGTTCCCGGAAAGTTAAACGTAGGTGTCATTTTTTTAGAGTATCTGGTAAAATATGTGTTAACCAGTGTTTTATCAATGTGATCATTGTGAAACTGCAAAGAAGATACCAATACAATTTGGGATAAAGACCAGTTAACTCAGGCAAAGTAGAACATCATTATTTGGAATTCATACCAAATAAAAAAACATACAGCAAATATTATAGATTATCATGTTTATTTTGTTTCTTATAAGGTTCTAGTTCCCATACGGTGAAGGTCACAAGTTCAGGTAGGTACAGTGGATGTATCTGCAGTTGCGTGTGGTGTGAGCTGTGGCCCTCACTACACCAGCTTCTACCAAATTGCTCGACTGGGTGGAAAGTATCAGAATCACCATGAAGTGTGGAAGTTGCAGTGCACTGCTTTCCATGCTCCCCTCTGCTCTTCATGTGGAATCCCCACAAATGCTAGGCTGGTCCCAAGATGTTGAGATTGCCCTGGAATTTTCCCCGAACATAAGTGGAAGCTGCCAAATCTAACAAAAGTAAAGGCTCAAATTTGTCACAGAGCCACACCTAAATCATTCCTTGGATCACTGGGTTATCTCATATCTAAGAGGAAGCAAAATCCAGCAGACTTTTGGAAAGAAGAAAAGGCATGCTCATTTTAGGGAGAATCAATACATGGGGACCCTATTACGAAAAGATGTCAGTCCTATTGGGACTCTAGATGAGAGAAGCATGGGAGAACAGCAAAGTAGAAGGATCCAGAGGGTCCTAGAAACCTACAAGAAGAACATTATGATAGGCAGATTTGGGTCCAGGGGTCCTGCTCAAACTATGGCACCAGCCAAGGACTATACAGGCCATAAACTTCAAACCCCTACCCAGATCTAGCCAATGGACAGGACATTCTCCACAGTCAAGTGGAAAGTGGAGTCTGACTTTCACACGTACTCTGGTGCCTCATATTTGACCATGTCCCCTGGAGGGGGAGACCTGATGGCACTCAGAGGAAGGATAGCAGACTACCAAGAAGAGACTTGATACCCTATGAGCATATAAAGGGGGAGGAAGTCCCCCTCAGTCACAGTCATAGGGAAAGGGAGTAAGGGGAAAATGGGAGGGAGGGAAGAATGGGAGGATAAAAGGGATAGGATACCCATTGAGATGTAACAAGAACAAATTAATAAAAAAGAAAAGAAAAAAGAAAAGATGTCACTCACAAATTATCCACCAGGTTGACCCATACATTTGTCTATATATGAACCTATATGTTGTCCACTATCTGTATGCTTTGTATAACCTCTAAGGAAAAACACTAAAACATAAAATTCAACTATATGCTAAATCATAAAACAATGCATTACAAACTATAGTAAGTATTTCATGCACCCTGGACAGCATAACTGTAGATTAACAATTAAAACAACTTTCCACCAACAAGAAAAACCTCCTTACTCTCCCAGCAACACCATGAAATATGTGTTGTTGTTGTTGTTGTTGTTGTTGTTGTTGTTGTTTTAAAAGTAAAAACAGAGTAGCAAAAGCAAGTTAATGATTTTGACAGTTGAGTAACCGCTAGTTTTAAGTCCTCCTGTACTTGCTAAGGAGAGTCCGGGTAACGCAAGCAGCAGTGGAATAATAACTGCTCTGCTGTGGCTAAAAAACAAAATGAAAGCAAGAACAAGCCTGGGAGGTCAAATTTCTACAGGAGAACTCAGTACCCAATTTATGAGCCTTCTCTTAAATTTTTAAGAGTTGTCCTTACCGTGCAAAACTCTCGTGTGATTTTGCCTCAAGTTTCTAATAGGCGCAAAGGCTGCATGTGCAACAGGTCTAACCACCCTTTCCTGTCCCAGCCAAGCACAGAGCTCACTTTCTTTTTACCTTTTGTACAATATTTTTATTAAATACTTTTCAATATACATTTATATTATTACACATATATACAATAAACTACCCACAGCAAGAAGAACCACAAAACCACAAAAGAATCAGGAATTATATATATATATATATATATATACATTTCTAGCATTTTGGCTATATGTATTTGAAATGATAGCTGCACACACTTCTCTCTGATTACACTTCAGCTACTTTAAATTGGGAAAGTTATTACCTAATTGGAATTATCCAATTGAATGTCATTCTGATAGACTTTTCCTCTGAATTCTTGGGGCTCCCCTTGTTTACAATCCTGCTGTTCCTAATTTGGGATGGCACACATCTGAACTGAGTCATTGTGCTACATATGGCACAAGATAAAACTGTATTGTGTACTTGATGGTCTGTGCTTAAGGATGCTATAGCTATTGGGCAGATTTCACCTTATGTAGGAAGGATTTATCCTTTAAGAATAAAATAAAACACACTCTATATGTAGCAAAATAATTTATACATTAAGTAATACTGTAACATAGTTTTAAACATAAGAAAAAAGAGCAAGATTTCAGTTCACAAAATTCCTTTCCAAAATGTCTCTGGAAAGACTCATAGCTAAACATTAGGCAGAGAGCCAAAGGGGCAGGACTCCAAAAGACCTACAGCGTCAACTAACCTGGCCCCACAGGGCTTACACAGACGGAACCACCAACTAAAGAGCATGAATAGGGTGGTCGTAGGCTCCCTCCACAGAAGTAACAGATGTGAAGCTTGGTCTTCATGTGGGCTCCAAACAGCTGGAGTGGGCCCTCTCTGACTCAGATGCCTGCCTTTGGATCCTGTTCCCCTAACTGAGTTGTCATGTCTGGCCTGAGTGGGAGAAGATGAGCATAGTTTAGTTGGGACTTAATATGCCAGGATGGATTGGTACACATGGGGACCCCCCATCTTTGAAGAGGAGAGAGAGGGGAAAACGGAGGGGGGCTGGCTGGGTGTTCAGGAGTGAGGGGGACTGGGAAGAAAAATAAAGAAAAAAAAATCACTTTTTCTAAGTGGACCAATGAGACAAATGTATTCAGTATCTAACCATGTCTAATTCCTATTACCTTAATGGTCAAAAAAGTAAAAAAAATTTTAACTACGATGAAGTTGAAACTAAAAGAAAAATTACCTTCATATCTTCTTTCATGGCTCTTGTGTTCTTTCATCTACCTGCATTCCATCCTTCCTCATCATCTAACATTACTCTCTCTTGGTCCTTTTTGTAAATGCTGTACAACACATATACTGTTTACTTACATAAGTATACATATATATATGCATACATAACATATAATTATGAATAATGTTTGCCTCACCCTAAATTGTTCAGCTTATTACAAGAAGCAAAAGGAAAATTGAGGTTCATTTGTTAGACAGACACTACAACTGTGCTATATTCCTGTTATATTGTTAATATTTCTATTTTGAAACTGTAATACAAATTTTACTCAGTTGCCTTTGGCAGGTCTTAAACTTAGATGCCTCCTGCTGGACCTCCTAAGAAGTTGGACTTTCATATCTGTGGCAGCAGACACAGCTCCCCTAGTCCTCCCTGTCTTCTCTCCTTCTTTCCACTGTAGCTTCCAGCATTAATGTATAACGATGGAGTGCCTCGTATGCGCTAACCATAGACCAGTGATGGAGTACTTATTTGCCTTGCATAAGGGTGGAAACAGGAATTTGAGAAAAAAAAATGCTGATTTTTCTGCAAGAAATCTGAAGACCGCCCAGAAAACACAACTTTTATATTTGTCTATGGAGGGAGAAACACATTCAGTTATCTGTATTTTTATTAATACCCTTTTATTTATTTTTTAATACTTTATTAATTTATTCTTGTTACATCTCAATGGTTATCCCATCCCTTGTATCCTGTCATTCCTCCCTCCCTCTCATTTTACCCTTGTTCCCCTCCCCTATGACTGTGACTGAGGGGGATTTCCTCCCCCTGTATCTGCTCATAGGGTATCAAGTCTCTTCTTGGTAACCTGCTGTCCTTCCTCTGAGTGCCACCAGGTCTCCTCTTTTATTTTCATCCATCACAGCCAGTATAAATGTGTTTTTCCATGATATTTTAAACTTTGGGTTATTTTTGTTTCTTCACACGGCTTTTTTCACCATGCATTGTTGTTAGGGGAAAATCCAGTCTTAGGATGAGAAAGTCTGTTCTGTCTCTGCATACAGTGAACCTCTGCATTTGTACTATGCAGTGGACAGAAGTTCTGAGAGGGGAAGGATTGTCAGTCTCTTGCACATATTAATAATGAGAGAACCATTAAAAATTATTTATCACAATATTCCATGTCCTGCGTATCATGCAGTTTCCTACATATTTACTTAAATCTCTTTGAAAATAGAAGATAATAGCCATTAGACCATTTTGGATTGTTATTAAAAGCATTATATTTATTCCTAGTACCTGCATAGTGTATAAGGCTTTCACACTTGTTTTTGTCTATTTGGAGATATTTTTGTGTTTTCATTATTCCCAGAAAAAGTGTTGAGCCAGATGTGGTGTTAAGGAGTAAGGGATACTGTCTCTCCTGTAAAGGGAGGAACCTTGCCTTGCCTCCCTCTCTGTTCTCTCTCTGTTCTCTCTCTCTCTCTCTCTCTCTCTCTCTCTCTCTCTCTCTCTCTCTCTCTCTCTCTCTCTCACACACACACACACACACACACACACACACAGACACACACACACACATCCTATACTGCTTTCTATTCTACTTCCCTTTAAGGAAATAAATTATAGTAGTAAAGTAAAGTAATCTTTCTTATCTGTTTCCTCTCCAGTCTCAACTCTTACATGGCATCATTTAGCAAGTAAGTAAAACAAAACAGGTGGGCCTGTTTTTTGACAGTTAATTTCTTCTGACAACTACAGGATGGAAATGAAGCTTATCATCTTTTTTCATTTACTTAAGGTTTTATTTTTTCACTTATAATGTATTTTATTACACATATACAAAATAAACTACATACAGCAAGAAGAATCATGAAACAATCATGAATTATATAAATGTTACATTCATAATATTTTGGCTATGTGTATTTGGCAATCTTGAAGAAAACATCTTTCCTATCTTGGTGAGTCTGAAATTCTGAATGTATATCAATATCTATTATATCTCATCTCTATCAACTTAAAACATCTATCTAGAACTAAAAACATCTTAACCCCTAAACAACTAAGCTTAATTGTAAGACTAAACTATCTGCTTTTCAACCCCATCAGAGACTTAAAAAGGAATAAAATTAATTACCTGAGTAAACAGGAAGTGCAGGTTAGCCGCTTCCAAATTAAAAAAAAAAAAGTCAGAGAAAGTCTGTTGCCTGAACAGTCACCTCAGATTCTCTATAATGAAGCTCATCATCTTGTGAAGTAATTTGAAATGTAGAATAATGTTGTGTGCCATTGGCATATTTCAGCCTCACAGATCAATTCTGAGGAGCACTGGTTCTCTGTCCAACCTTTGTTCAGAGAGTTCTGTCTTTTGTTACTCCATTTAAGACAGTTTATAACAGCCTTTGCAAGGTAGCCTGAACCCACTTCTGTCAATAAAGACGACCAGTAGTTAGAGGTAGAAATAGCTCACAAGAGAAGCAAACCTCTTGCTTGGTTTCTTTCATAAGCCGTGTGGTATTCACCTTGCAGCAATATGCCCAGCCACACCAGGCAGTATCTTGACAGATACACTTCAAAGGCTTGTCCCGGGTCATCATATCACATGACTATAAATAATCAAGAAATGGGCTTATACCTGCATAAGTTACTTTTCTGTTGTTGTAATAAAATTCCTTGACGAAAGGAAACTTAAGGAAATTTGATTTTATTTTTGGATATGGTTCCAGGGGAAGAGTCTATCATGGCAAGGATGCATGGTTGCAAGCCTCAGTCATGGCAGCAGGAGCAGGAAGCTGGGTGCTTCCATGTTGAACCAGAAGCACAAAGCAGAGTGAACTCAAAGCCCTGCCCCAGGTCACAGACTTACTCAAGCAACGCATGACTTCTGAGGCTTACCAAAGAGCACTATCAACTGGGAACTAAGTGTTCACGTGCTTGAGATTGTTAAGAATACTGTTAACTGAAGTCACCACAGTACCAGAAGACAGATAGAAAATATTTATAGGATTCTATAGCAAATCCTTTAAGAAAAGGAAATTTGGGGTATTGAAACTGGCTGTTTTCAGCTGGGTCGTGGTGGTGCATGCCTTTAATCCCAGCACTCAGGGAGACTGAGTCAGGCAGATCTCTTTGAGTTCACGGCCAGCCTAGTCTACCAAACCAGTCCAGGACAGCCAGGGCTACACAGAGAAATACTGTCTCGAAACCCCAAAAAAGAAAAAGAAATTCGTTGTTTTCCACAATGTTTAAGTTGAGAGAAATTTAAAGAGCATGTGGTCAACCCATGACAGTTTTCTAGTTTTCTACATTCTTGCTTGTGAAACATTTGTGTCTCCCACACGACCAAAATTGGAAGCAAATAATCCCAATTTTCTAAAAGAATCTGGCCACTGGCAATAACAATTTTTTTATTTCAATCTTAATTATAAACATTAAGCCTCACTTAGCACATTATACTTCACACGGCTACAAAAGGGGTTTGTGAGGTCACTGGGTCCTCCATGTAGGCAGATCTGATAGGAATGGAAAGTGATTCACTCGTGGTGGCTTGCTAACAAACATGGTTGAGCAAATGTTCTTGTTGTGTGCTGGAGCATCTTCTGGGAATATTCCAAGGAGTGGAATAGCTGGAAACTGGGACAGAGAGGAGGACATCCTAGTGGGACTCTAGATGAGAGAAGCATGGGAGAATAGCAAAGTAGAAGGATCCAGAGGATTCTAGAACCTACAGAAGAACATTATTATAGGCAGATTTGGGCCCAGGGGTCCTGCTCAAACTATGGCACCAGCCAAGGAAAATACAGGCAGTAAACTTTAAACCCCTACCCAGATCTAGCCAATGGACAGGACATTCTCCAAAGTTGAGTGGAGAGTGGGATATGACTTTCACATGTACTCTGTGCCTCATATTTGACCATGCCCCCTGGATGGGGAGACCTGGTGGCACTCAGAGGAAGGATAGCAGGCTACCAAGAAGAGACTTGATACCCTATGCGCATATATAGGGGGAGGAGGTCCCCTCCTACACAGTCATAGGGGAGGGGAGTAAGGGGAAAATAGGAGGGAGGGAAGAATGGGAGGATACAAGGGATGGGATAACCATTGAGATGTAACAAGAATAAATTAATTAAATAAAAAGATGCTAACAAACCTAGGGCCCCAATTAAAGATGCTATTGGGTCTTTGTCCATTGCAAGGATAAATTTACAGGTCTCTTTTGCCAGATATGAATTTAGTAAGTCCATGTAGCATAGTATTCTCATGGTATGTTTGTGCTTGCATTAAATCCTTGCAGTGACTAAATCTTTGTCGAGGTGTAAGAACTTCAAGGCAAGTCAAAGGACTAAGTCCAATTGTACAGTCAGGCAAATGGACCGACAGAAGACAGTTGTTGAGTGTCTCCAATGCAGCAGTGGGACCATGCTGACCTGAAGCCTCGGGACAGTGGGCCTTTCTCTACATGATGCTGGGTGGAAGCATCATCTCTTTGGTGGAGTGCAGGAGATCATATTCCAGCCTCTGTTTGTCTGATGTGTTTGACATTTTTACAAATTCTGTTGCTCTGATATGGATTTAATAAACCCATGTGACAGTGCATTCTCATTCTACTTTAATAGGTTCATGGCTGGTATATTTTTGCCTGCATTAGTAAGTCAATGGCTTATAGTTTGTTTTAGGCAGGCTATCGTGTCTTTGAGGAGAAAGGAATAGTAAACTGGTCATTGTATTTGTCCTCATGATGGAGTCAACTATTGCCTAGTAAGTTGAAGACAGCAAGGGCAAAGCACACTATCCTATGCAAGATGAAACACCTTAGCGCAGCAGAGCAGCACAAAGCTGGACACAGCCTGATATTGTACAATGAACAATGAGGCAACAAGTAGCCAAGTCCAGAGTCAGAGTCATGGACTCTATGAGAAACCCTGTCTTCAACAGAACTGATCTCAGAAACCTGGTTATAAATAATAGTGAGACCCAACGACAACATGTGTCAATAGTAAGACACACAGTATATACTAAAAGTAATACAATAAATAAAAATTCTTACTTGTAAGAATTGAGTCATAACTTAGTTTAAAGGAATTAAAAAGTTTAACTAAATATTTTCATAAATAGGTTTCCATCATATTATTTTAGAATAAAGTATTACATCTGGGATGATGTGATGTACCTTTCAAATTCAGGTTTGAATCACTTCCTAGGTCTATTTTATAACATGTACCTTTTTTTTTTCATTTCTGCTTCCTATAGCTCCGATTTAAGTGGTTGGAGGCCAGTGTCTTCTCAGCAAACTAAGCTGTCATGAAGAATTGTTCTGAGATTATTACACAAATTGTGGAGGTCCGTAAGTCTAGGTTGCACTAGGACAGAGAAAATAACAGGGTCTCACATGTGGTCTGCAGTCTTTGGCTGCAATGATCACCATTGTAGAAGGTTGAGTTCTCCATTATGGAATCAAGCCTCAGGCATTTTTTATCCTCTGTTAATAAAATTTCAGCTATACCTATGGAGAATTAAGCTGCAGGGCCTAGGGGAAAATGTGATCTTAAAATACATTGTTTTAAGTTTCTTTAGTAATGTTGCAGAGTCATATTTCTCCTACCTTAAATGCACACATAGGTGTGTCCTCTGCCACACATACACATACATGTGTGTGCATATTTTGCTTTGTGTGCTAAGAAGATTTGTGATTAATAAGCACTGAGCATGCACTTATTATGATGGCTGAGGCAACTCATTTTACCTCTTCAGGCCTTATAATCCTTAAAAGTACGAAGAATTCTAATAAGTACTATGTTAATAATTGAGACTATTAGTAACAATGCATATGAAAAAGTACCTTATAATTTATGAAACACAATTCAAGTATATAAGATATGCGATTTATCTACTTACTATAAAATAGTTTCTTAAAGGCCAATAAGTCTTGATTTTATGATGACATTTCTCATATTAAATTAATTCTTTCAGCCAGTTGATGTTTGAAAGAAAATTCCGACTTTAGCCTCTTTACCAGGAAATAGAAATCCATAGAACTGGACCACATATCGTCTGGGCTTTTGCGTTTATTTTCTTCATATTCATTTCATGTGGGATTATTGTGTGAAAGTCTTCTTGAATGTTTTCCTTTTCCTTGGGAATCGGTAACTCAGAAATTATGAACATTTTCCTGTTTATCTTTTTATACTGTTAGACTGTTAGATAAGGATGCTGCAGACAAGTGTCACATGTGTGTGAGTAAAGGAGAGTGAATTAGTAACTCCTGCTGCTTGTGCAAAATGCCTTTTAAAATCAACTTAATAAAGGAAATGTTAATTTTAGCTCACAGTTCAAAGGAACAGTCTATTGAGTCAAGAAAGTCATGGCGCAGGAACTTTGGGAAGGTGGTCGCCTTGCATCAACAGTCAGAGAGCAAAGGAATATGCATGCTCATTTTTACACAGTTTGGAAGCTTAGCCTAGGAAATGGCACCGCCCACATTAAGGTGTGTCTTCCAACTTAAATTTACTTAATCTAGAAAATTATTTACAGGCATTGCAATTCTAAATCTCATCAATTTAACAACAGCGATCAATTAACCATTATAAAGCAAGAACTAGTTTCATTGATACCATCAACTATACAAAAAAGAGTAAGAGATAAGATTTCTATTTTGAAAGTGTGATATATGAGGGGAAGTGGAAAATTCACTGACATAAACACAGTCACTAAATTAATTGTCAGATTTTCAGCATCATTTCAGCAAATTGGCAAAATATAATTAATAAAAATTATTGATGAATCGATAAATTTTATAAAATATGTACTTATTTTATTATATATATGAATTATTATGGTCTTATATGTGTATGTTGCACATGCATGACTGATTATTAAAGAAGTCAGAAGATCCCAGGTAACTGAATTCACAGAGAGTTGTGAACTGCCATTTCGGCACCGAGCACTTTATTTGTGTACTCTGCAAGAGTGCAGAAATTTCTCTCTTAAAGTTGGAGAGCCTATTTATGCTTAAGTTTCTATCACAGTGGCGAAAAAAAAAAAAAAAAAAAAAAAAAAAGACTAAAAGCAACTTCAAAGGAAGGAGTTAACTTTATCTCACAGTTTATAGCCCAATGTGTAGCAAAGTCAGGCCAGGATCCTGGAGGCAGGAACTGAAGTGGAGGCCATCATGAATTATGACTATTTACGTGCCTGCTCACCAAGGCTTGTTCATCCTGATTTCTTATACAATCCAGAGCTACCTGCCCAGTGTGAACATCAGCTACAGTGGTCAGGGCCACTTTGTCACTGATCATTAATCAAAAAAAAAAAAAAAAAAAAAAAAAAAAAAAATGCTGCTAAGACTTGCCTTCAGGCCAATCTGCTTAAGACAACTCCTTAATTGATGCACATTCTTTCTACATGACTCAAGCTTGTACACATCCCTAAGTAATGGGGGGGGGGGGTCAAGGTACTGACCCTCAGCATCTTCTAGTGACCGTTCTTGCTGTTCTCATATGAAGAAATGGACAAATAAGACAGAAAAGCATGAACGCTGTGTGTCATGTGCAGACAATGAAAGGGCAAAGCATCATTTAGGAAGACATTGCTTCCATTACCTTAGTGTTCAGTTTTCCAGTGGAGATTGGAAGTAGATTCACACTCAAACACAGCCAAGATGATCAACCCTGACTTGCCCATTTCAGTCCAGATTTAAAGCTGGTGTATTGGTGCAGATAAAAGTATGACCTTTATTCAATATAAAAAACACTACTATAGACAAAAATAGAAACACAAGGGCCTAGAGCTAAGGGAATGCCTCAGTAGAAGTATTTTACTGCACAGACAGAAAAAGGAAGTGTAGCAGCACTTTTGCTCAGCACTGGGAGGATGGAGATAGTCAGATCCCCGAACTTTCTGCTTAGCTTCATCACTGAGCTTCATATTCAATGAGGTCTCCTGTCTTACAAAAAATGTGATGCATAAAGACAGAAGACACCCAACATTGAGCTTCTCTGGCACACACACACACACACACACACACAGAGAGAGAGAGAGAGAGAGAGAGAGAGAGAGAGAGAGAGAGAGAGAGAGAGAGAGAGAGAGAGAGAGAGAGAGAGAGAGAGAGAGAGAGAGAGAGAAAGTGTCAAGGGACTCTTGAAATCTGAATGATTTTTCAGTTCTTCCCTTTAGACTCAGTATTCAAATGTGCTGATTCATTTCTGTATCTGGTTGTTGTTGTTGTTACATTCATTCCCTAATCATTGAAGAGCAGATATGATTCTTAAACATGAATGAAAATGCCAGACTATGTCCTCTAGCTCCCGCTCTTACACACGCACGCACACACACACGCACACACACACACACACACACACACACACACACACAAAATCTGACCATCGCTAATCCAACCTGCCTTCAGCTTCTCCTTACCACATTAATGTATGCTATTCATTTGACAGCATTAAAAACCATGTTCCTGATTTATTTTTAAACTTTAAAAGAATAAAATTCAGAGTCATAATCTCTTTCACTATAAAGGAATCACTCAGTAATGAAACAATCAAATTGCATTGGATGTTCACTTGCTCCAGACTATGTTGGCTGCAAAATATTTGCTGCCTCCTATTTGGCCTGGGATACCAAGCCACTATAACAATATTAATGGATGATCATACACTACTGAAAAGAATTGGGATTCTCTGTGTTTTCAAAGTCTCCAGTCTAAAGGAATTGAGCTTGAAGATTGTCCCTTATAGGAGGCCTTCTGACACACAACCCTAGTGTGAATAAGGCCCTGTTGTTTGTTTGTTTGCAGTGCATCGTGTGCTGTACAATCTTTCATGCATCTGCTCGGTGCAGGCTTTGCAGGAACGATATGGAAAGATCACAGAGTCTAATCTGACACTGTGGCTATGTAAATGTCACATAGGTCCCTTGTACATTTCCTGAGGGCTCCTTGATGGGGCACATTTCAAAACGATAAAGGTTACAGCACCCTGTGAAGGATTTATGTTGCACAGTCCGCTGGCCATGATTTAGTTTTGTAGCAGACATTCCATTTTAAATTTAGGAATTAATCATTTAGCAGAGCTTGTTTTATTGGGTACTATAGAACATACAAGAAAGAATAAGGGGAAAATTTCTGCACATCATTGATTTTATTAAATGAAAAGAATACATTTCTTGTATTTTCCTGATGTAATTCTAGTAGAGACTAAGTACACTTAGTAAAAAACTGTTTTTACTTTAGAATGTTTGAAAATGAATAAAACTTAATCAAATAGTATCATTGTCAAGTAATCATTAATATTATCCAATGTTCCAAATTTCTATAAATCAAATACATAATTTGTATATATATATATATTTAAATAACATGAAATATTCTAATTCTTAGGAAGATGCATATAAATACATATACATACACACATACCATATATGTGGAGACATTTCCGAAAAAATGTTATTTTTTCCCAATAAACATGAATAAAGTGCCTATAGAGAGGCCTTAAAGGTGTGTGTCTTGTGTTGTTTATGGTCACTTTTTAGTGCAATAATAGAATTACCAGGACTTTTAAATGGTAGCAATGACAAAATGCACTCCTATTATTTGTACATTGGAAGTTATTTTTCTTTTCAGGATAAAGCAATGCAAGATCTATACTTGATATATAAATAGTGTCAGCTCATTTAAAGACACGAGTTCTTAAGAAAGAAGGCCAAAATAACAGCAATATAGAAAGTGCAACCATGCAAATACAGTTACTAAACGAAAGATCTCTCTGTACCCACTGTACAAAGTACTTTAGGTGACTGAAGAACTGACTCAAAGCATAAGAATTGGAAACTGCTGAGAAAAACTTTGAAATGTACGAATCCAAAAGTAATGCTGAGTTGTGACTCCTAGAAAGTACAGTCCACATTCTGTAAAAAAAAAAAAGAAAGAAAGAAAGAAAGAAAGCATGCATATCTAGGCGCTGCTGTGTCTCTGTCCTGCCCTCACCGGAGTCACTGTGACACTTGAAGGCAGTTGGGGAAGGGACAATAAGTTTCTGGAGGAGTGTGGCTCCAAGTGGGTCGCCAGGGCTCCAGCGGTTGGCTTCACAGCCATGGGCATGAAAGCAGCACCAATTGCGTTCAGTGGGTTATTAACAAGAAAGAAAAAAACATGGGATTTGGAGAATGGTGTCGTGGGGCAGTTCACAGGGAGGTAGAGAGGGAAATTGGGGGTGGAAATTATTTAAATGCATTTGTTTGTGTGAATGCAGGAAGCTAAACATAAGGATAAGGCTTCAAAAGTTTATCTTCTGGGCAAAACGTAGCCACAGCAGTCAGGAACTCACAGCAGCTGGCGATACTGCCCCTGACCAACATGAGCATGCACCTGTCCAACGCCAGGTTCCAGTGATTGGTCTAATACAATAGTCATACACAGCCCTGGCTACATTAAATGGAGGAAAAAGCAAACCCAAATGTCGTTAGTCTAGTAAAGCCAGTAGTGGGGAGGAGGAAGTGTGATGATAGTGACACATAAGACAGGACGAGGGAGAGGATGATCAGAATGAAGGTATTAAGTTTTCAACAAAAAAATGGAATAAAAAAGCATATAAAATACTTCGTTGTTGCCAGGTGTGGTGGTGCATGCCTTTAATCCCAGCACTCGGGAGGCAGAGGCAGGCAGACTACTATGAGTTCGAGGCTAGCCTGGTCTACAAAGTAAGTGTAGGACAGTCAAGGCTACACAGGGAAAAAGCATGTCCTGGAGAGAGAGAGAGAGAGAGAGAGAGAGAGAGAGAGAGAGAGAGAGAGAGAGAGAGAGAGAGAGAGAGAGAGAGAGAGAGAGAGAGAGAGAGAGAGAGAGAGAGAACTTTGTTGGCCACTTAATAAAGAGCTAGATTATCCCAGTCTGGAATTGAAGGACTCTTCAAAACTAGGACTTTAATTATAGAAGTCAGAGCATCCCCAAACTCTAGCAAAGAGAAGAGAAAATGACCAGATGCCACCCTAAAGCTGAAATATATTGATAACCTTCCCACAAAGCAGTAACTGAAGGTTAAGCACCAGTGCTGACTCGCAGCCCCACGTTTACGGTTTTGAAGACTGTTCGCCAGGAACCCCCTCCTTCTTCACTGAGGTAAAGCGCTTTGTTTGTTGTTCTCATTCATAACAATAGTGAGCTGTGTCTGTGAGCAGACTGTTAAGTAGCTTCCAGTATATTTTATTGTCTGCTCTCATTTGTCTCCGTCTAGTTTTATTCAGTTTGTTCTTTCTTTATTTCATACTGTCTCCATTTTTTACTTGTTGATTCATTTTCTCTTTTATTTATGTTTTCTGTTTAGTTTTTACAGAGTAAATGTCTTTTTCAGTAAGAAATGCTGCAGGCATGCAACATATGAAAAATAAAATAGAACAACCTCCAGTATTTACTGACAAGAATTAAATATGAAAATTAAGAGGCAGTCAAAGGCTACTTTTCTCAACTTCTTACTGTCCTCAGATTATCATGAATTTGGTGTTTACACATCTCTTAATATCACTTTTAAATATATATTTATATATAATGTATGCATATATATGTAAATCTGAGCAATAAGTTATTTTAATTGCTGGGTGTACTTTTTCCCACTCATATAACTGAAATCTTACTGTGCACATCATTTAATAATCTAAAGTGTTCTATCTTGCATATGTAAAATTCACAAGATTTAGATATTGATACAGCATCTATCCAAGTCAAACAAGTCCTCAATAATTCCTGCCTCACAAATATGTCTGTCAGATATATTGGGCCAGAAGGAATTATTCAGGAGTTATATAAATGTTACATTCATAGTGTTTTGGATATTTATATTTGGCAACCTTGAAGAAAACATCTTTCTTATCTTGGTGAGTCTAAAATTCTGAATGTATATCAATATCTATCATATCTCATCTCTATCAACTTAAAACATCTATCTAGACTGAAAAACATCTCAACCCTAAACAACTAAGCTTAATTGTAAGACTAAATTATCTGATCTTCAACCTTCTCAGATATTTGGGAAGGAATAAAATTAATTACTTGAGTAGACAGGGAGTGCAGGTTAGAAGCTTCCAAAATGAGAAGATGACAGAGACAGTTTGCTGCCTGAACAGTCACCTAAAATTCTCTCTAACGTTGGAGCATCGTCTTTAGCCTTCTGGCCCAATATATTTAACAGACATATTTGTGAGGCAAACTACTGAGGACTTGCTTACCCTGCATTGGCAGAGTTTGGCTGTCAATTCTGACTGCATCCAAGCTTGCCCATTTTTAGACAGAATTTTGTCATTGGCCGAAAGGAGGATATTTTACAATGGCTGGTTTGCCACATTTGAAGCCATCTCCATAAGGAGGTTCTTTGATGCTCATCATCTTCTTTCATGTAGGCTGGGCGTTGCCAGGAGTTAACCTATCTCATTGTAAATGTATCTTTAAAGTAATAAAAACATCTTTAAATGCCGTATTCTGTATGCCTCTGAGGTTTTCATTGGTCATTAACATCTCTCTACATCAATGGTCATTTTTCCTTTTGTGCAGGGTCTTGGTTTAAGTCTTCTAAATGCCCTCATACATCTGAAGGCTCTTTTGATAATATCCACCTAAACACTGAATTAAAGATCTGTAGGGAACCAGAAACACCTGGCTGCCATGCCAACCACTTAGCCACTGCTTTATCCACCCATGTTTGTTGTTGTTATTTTACTGGTTTGGTTTGCTTTGGTTATTGTTGTTTTAGTAAGCCACACTCTCCCATGGTACTCTATTTATATGTAAAACTATCTGTGCTTCACTAAAAAAAAAAAAAAAAAAAAAAAAAAAAGATACAGGTTTCCTCCTGTTGATCCTCCAGTCTCTTTCAGGCCTCACGCTGTTCTCATCTTATGCTCTATGGTCCCACTGTGAACAAAGAACACAGAATAATAAAGTTAAGATATTCATATGTGAGGATGATAATTCACTGTGAAATGCAGGCCCTAATAAAATCACGCCAGATCATTAAATGCATAGTCTCTTGAGAAAGGGCCCAGGTTTGCTTTATGTAAAATTATAGTAATCACCAGGAATGTACCTACTACCTACAAACCTTATGATTCCACCTTAATTTGTAGTAGTAAAACATGGCCCAAATGCATTATTCGAATGCACATTAATATCAGCTTGTACTATATGTCGACTCTTTGTAAAACACAGCTTTAGAGAAATTATACTCCTGATGGAAGTTCTCAGCTGGACTTCAACTATTTATTTTCTTTTCATTTTTAAAAAGGATTTGTACAGGCAGCATTCTTTCTATTGAAAACATTTCACTCAGAAGCATGCTGAATGTAGAAAGAAATAAATGTTATTGAATTTTGAGCAGTTTTTGTAATTTTAATTAAATGATAAATATTAATTATTATTTAAAATACAGCAAAGTTAAGTTTCTTAGTTCCTAACTACTGTGCACAGAAATTTACCCAGCTAGTACAAATTTAATTTGTAATAATTGTTTCTGTAATACTTAAATTATATGGTACAGTATAATAAGTGATAATAGTACATATTACAAATAGGCTGACATCTTAACAAAAAAAAACCTTCTAAAACATGGCTATTATACTGGAGGAAAACAGTATTAGTATTGTAAAGTACCTACATTTACAATTTGCTTAGAAAATCAATCATAACGCATTAAACCTCTAAATAATTTGCAAGCAAATGAACAAAAATATTTAAATGACTGGTCACAGGTATTCATGTTATTTCAGGGTGGGAGAAAAGGGTAAGTGGATTTGCAGTAAAACCTTCTGTTAATGAATGCACACATGTGCGCTAAGCTATCTGTGACTCAACCAGCAGAAATCCGAAATGCAATTACTCTGTATTTATCATTTTGCTGATTTGTTTTCTAATAAAGTGTTATTGCCCAATGATGATGTTGAATTAACTACATAATGATGCTCTTGAAGATTAGCTAGATTAAATCACAGCATCCAAGGACTGAGGAATTACTTCAGAGACCTGACTAGGACATCCAAATCTCCCAATAACAAAATTCTTTTAAATCATTGCACAAAGATAACTGTTCACTCTGCCTATGACACATTTTCTGTCCAATATTCAAAAGTATTTCTCACTAAAATCTTTAACTTTTATCAAAGCTGCAAAAATATATAATTAACTTTCACCATCAGAGTGAACTATTTTGTTCCATTTGTGGTGTTTTTAAAATTTACTTTTAAGTAGTATATAATAATTATATAAGATAATGAGATTCTTTATGGCACTATCATTCTTTATGTAATGTCCTTTGATCATATTTACCACCAATTATCCTCTTGTGTCTTCTCCCCTTTCAAGTTGTCTTTCTTATACATTAATAGCTCTTTAAAAGTACTTTTGATATTGATATAAGGAATGTGATATATTTCTTTCTGAGAATGGCTGATTTTGTTTAGCATGATCTATAACTCCATTCATTGCCTACTAAAGAACCTGATTTTATTCCTCTTTATGGCTTAATAACACCCCATTTATATTTTAGGTCATATTCTTTAAACCCATTAATTTATTGATGGTTTGCTAAGCTTTTTCTATAATTTGACTGTCATGAATAGTGGCATAACCAATGTGGTGTGATGGTGTGTTTTTTGTATGCTTCTTTGATTCATTTGGGTAGAAACACAGAATAGTGTTGCTGGATCATATGGTAGATCTATTTTTGTTATGTTACAAACCTCAATCCTGAATTCAGAAGTAGATGTTCTAATTTACATTCTCAGGAAGAGAGTTTAAAGAAGGGTTTATTGTTATATTTGCTCCTCTACATCCTAGCTAGCTTTCACTGGTGTTTGTTTTCATGAAGACTAAGGCTAGGGTAAAATGGGGCCTCAGTGTACTTTTGATTTTCATTCCATGAAGGCTAAAACTATTCCTATATCCTTGTTATTATTTCTTGGCCACATATATCTTTTTGGAGAGTTATCTGCTCAATAAATTTGCCCATTCATTTCTTGAATTATTTGTTCTTTTGATGTTTAATTTATTAAGCTCATTAGGTATTCTGAATATTAATCCTATTATGGGTGAAAGCTGCCAATATTTTCTTCCATTCTGTGTGCTGTCTTTTTATTCTGACAGCTATTTCTTCCGATGTGTAGAAGCCTTGGCATGTAATACAATCCTGCCTATACCTTTGATATTATTTCTCTAGTGATGGGAGTTCTATTCAGAAA
The DNA here is from genome assembly GCF_903995435.1 of Acomys russatus. Taxonomy (NCBI): domain Eukaryota; kingdom Metazoa; phylum Chordata; class Mammalia; order Rodentia; family Muridae; genus Acomys; species Acomys russatus. Next base: position 98,825,763 of record NC_067138.1, read on the forward strand.
GTCATTGCCTATAACTGTAATTTGAGGTGTTTTCCTTATGTATCTCTCTTATGCTTTGACAGTTTTTGGACTGAAACATGCTTTTGATACAGTTCTATTTCTAGTTTTTATACAGAGTGGGAGATAAGGGTCTGGACTCAGTCTTCTGCATATATTTATCTAGGCTTTGCAGGGCTATTTGTTGAAAGGTCAATCAGATTGCTAGGTAAGACTTGTCATATATTTTAGCTCAAATAAAAATAATAAATAAGCAAAATCTCATATAATTCAGAGAAGAATCTTATTTTCTTTAATAAAAGCTGAAAGGAAGATATTTCCCAACCACTTTGAATATTGATACAATAGATGAATTCATCAGCCATTATTCTCTCCCAAAAGTGTTGGCATGATGTGACACAGATGTTCACGAACCCCAAATTATCATTTACATATGCCCAAAGCATTTTGTATAAAACAAATGTATTTATTCCTTAAACCAATATTATCTGGCTTTCTTTCTTGGTTTCCAATGTATTTCCAGATTATACACTGTTAATAATTTTTCCCAGAGGTGATAAGTTCATAAAATTACACCAAATGTACATATAATCCTTGCTAATTAGATTTAGGGTGGTACTTTGAACAACATTCATCCTTAGTTGAAATAATCATGGTCATCCTAGAAGCCTGCTTTTCCTCTTGTTTTCCCACTTGAGCTAAGAAAGTTGCCATCCATTGCATTCCTGAGGATCTTAATATTGTCACAGAACAAATATCTCCAGGATGATGTAATAAGTAAGGTAGGGAAATCTACTAATACGTGATAAGGAAATGCCCATCTACTCAGGATGTCACTGTAAGTTTGCCTAACTCCAGCACACACACATCTGTCTATTTTAACAAAAAGGATTCATAAGAGTTACAAAGAGGCTGCAATATTAATGTAGCAGAGCCACAGGAAACACAGACTTATGGAGCCTTCATTACATATAGGGTTGTGCACTTATTTCATGTTCATGATAATTTTGGGAGGTTGTCACTGTTAGATGTAACTGGCAGATGAAGAGCCGAAGTCATGTGTTGAAAGGGCATGACGACAGCAAACCATCATGCAAGGGCACTGTGGTACTGCGGCTGGTCGGCTTTAAAAGGCATCAGTTATGTCCACATAAAGACAGCAGTTTAGATTTTCTGTAATCCAAATATATAATTCTGTGCCCAATCAGTCTAACTCAAGTTATATGCCTGTGGATAAATTCAACTGATGACAACATTTAAGCACCTGAGCAATCCAGTACAGCATGCTTTTCCCTGCGCCAGAGTGGCACCTTCTTCACCCTACTCCTTAAAGGCAAGCTTTGTGCTTCCAGTTCTAATCACAATATTTGAAAGAGAAAAAGAATTCTGCTCTTCTTAATTTCTAGAACTCAGAAAACATGCTGCACTATAAAATAGCCTTTGAAATATTAGAAAGAAAAATACTCATTGACAGTCAAATTAGATGAGTGGTCTGGCTTAGTGCTCAGCTGAGTGATGCCATCTCCTTGCCAACCAGCGAAGTTATAATGTGCTCGCTAGCAGAGGCTATCAGATGTTTTCCGCACACCCGTTTCTTTTTCCCTCCGCCTGTTCTTTCTACTCCCTTTCGATCCTGATTACCATAAAGTGAACATACCATATAGCATTGCCATTTCTTAAAAATGTAAATGCAGAACTAACGTCTTTCCAGGATATCAAATGCAGGCCGCCCTCCGCCGTTACAAAATGTCAGGCTCATTTTCCCAGAAGCCATGGAAATCGAAGCCGTTAGATGGCAAAGCGAAATGTCCGCAAAGGCTAATCCTGCATGGAGGCCACTGACAAATTTTATGACCACGGATCCTGAAATAAACACCATTCAGTGAGTGTTTGTACAGTCAGGCCATTAAGTGAAATGATTTGTATTTCCTCAAGAGATCCCTTAAACTACAGTGCCTGGTGTTTGCAGCAGCTTGGCAGGAGTTGTATTTTTTTTTAATCCCGCAGTTCACTGGCCAATAAAGTGTGCATGGGGTACAATACTTCTCTAGCAAGCGCGAAAGGAGAGGTGTGACTGTTGTGCTTTGCAGCGGCCCTTGGATATCTGTCACACGCGTAAAGTGCTTCGAATGCTAATCGATTTTGTTTAGTTAAAGTAACTTTTTTTCATGGTAGACAGTGCTGTCTTAATATACTTTATGTTGCTGCTAATGTCATCCTACAGACTGGGTTAAGAATTTGTAAACAAAATAGGTTTATTATGAATCATGGTAGTGGCCCAATATCAGTGGGCCACCGAACCTTCTTTCCTTCAGTTATTTTTCCCCCTGTGGAAGATCTCTGAAAACACATGAAAAGAAAGTGTGGGAAACCTAGTTAAAAGTACTTACTTGAGTATCTGTATATATGGTCACGTGAAGGGGTTAATTCACTCATGAGGGGAGAGATCTGGACAGCCTTTAAAAGTCCCACCTTATAAGGAGTTAAAATTCATGAATGTGACAGAAGTCAGTGTCAAAGCACATTCATATGACAGTGAAGGGTTAGCTTTTGCCCCTTTGGTGCTCTGGGGCTGTGGGCACAGCCTTCTATACAGTGATTGCTGGCTGTTCCTAAGAAGATTCTTTAAAGGTAAAGATAGCCAAGAAGATCTAGAAAGGATGATGCAGTAAGCACTCAGACATAGAGAACACTGCCAATCTCCAAGAAGTTTCCTCCAGCAAGCAAAGGCATTTGCAAGTAAAGATATGTGTAAAACTTATGTTCAGTGGATTGCCCCTAGCTAGAGACAGGTAAGCGCCTTCTGTGATTAAGTGTAGGCATCGCTGTCTGACAACTCAGCTGTTGTTTTCCTCCTTTGGAGTCCTGTGAACTTTATTAAATCCATTAGTTTGTGAGTGTTTGCTGCAGAGGTAGACATTACTTTTTGCATTGATTATAGAATGACTCAAATTTTACTTTCAACTCTTCTTTAGTTTTTGAAGTGTTACTTTTTCCCCTTCGATTCTCTCTGAATGTTGCTAGATGCCTACATTGTGTGTTACCCAAGCAGCATATATTCGTTCATTTATTTACCTCAGCAACCCTGAGGATTGGGGCCTCTTCTCCTCCTTCGTACTCAGTATCTTGAGCACTAAGTACTTTAGTTCATCAAATATACTATGAAAACATCAAAAAAAATTGAGAGTTTTTTTGCCATGCGAAGTATTCTTACTTGGGGGTAGGACTAGAGATAGATGTTCTACGTTGGACGAGCGTATCGTCTCTCTCTTTCTTTGATACCGGCCAACAACTGAAGCTCAGTGGAATGGCTGGAGGCCAAATTCAAATATGTGTGGCACCTTACATAGAGTAGAAGTTGATGTAAAGGTTTGGTTTTAGATTGAAGATATTTGCAAAACTGTGATTCCAAAGCCTATTCAATTCTTTTATGGGATAACTACAATATACCAGGTACTATATTAAGCTCTGAGGTTGCAAATACATGATCCACAACTCAAAACATATAAATTTCTAGTTGGGAAAGACATAAACACAATAAAGATAATCAAGTGCTAAAATATATGTGTCATTTTAAACTCTACTCTCTTATTAAATGCTCAAGATAATATACTTGGAGCAAAAATAGATTGTTAGTTTAATGAGCTATATGATCACAGGACTACATCTAAGAATATACTGTGCAGGGGACAGTAGGGATTCTCTCTCTCTCTCTCTCTCTCTCTCTCTCTCTCTCTCGTGTGTGTGTGTGTGTGTGTGTGTGTGTGTGTGTGTGTGTGTGTGTCTTTCTCTAATCATTTGAGAGAAGGTAAGTTATAACCTAGGTCTCAAGCTTGCTGTACAGTAGAAGATGTCACTGAATAAACTCCTGGCGTTTCTCTCTCTATCTCCAATAGTGACTCACGCTGCTTCCCAAAACATTCACTTTTTCTTGTGCAGTATCCATCCCATTGCTTGCCACATCCAGTGCCCAACACCAAATCCCTGAAAATGTTTGTATTCAACCCACATCTACACAGCTGTCTTTGTCTCTCTACTTCCTCCACTCCTGCCACACTCAGAGGCTTCTAGCCCAGCCCTGTCTCATCAGGCTCAGCTTTAGAACTGATTTGTCGCTTGGCTCTGCAAATCTCCACTGGTGCATTTAAGCGTCCCTCAAATGTACTGGCCTGTCATGCACACCACTTAAGTAGCATCTCATGTGAGGAAGTCATGCATAGTTTATTTAAAAGCCCTTCAGCTCCCTTGAAGCAACAGCCAAGCACAGACAACTAAGTTGTTGAGGGCCTCTGTTGTTCACCACAAATCATAACATCAAATATGGCATCAGACACGCTGAGGAATAACCCGAAAGCAATTTATGCTGATGAACCCCAGCTATTAACATAATAACACTGGTTCCACAAGCCTTGCTAAGAAGTATATCAGCCTGAGTGTGGGGAAATTAGAACTGAGCGACAGCTCAAACCTCTGATGACTTCACTGGGGCATAATGACAGCAAGGAGGCATATATAAATCATGGTTAACATTTTCAAAGTGTAGGCACATTCGTCCTTTTCAAGAATCTAAAATAAAATGGTGACACCAGAGGTTGGCAAAGCTCCAGGAGCTACAATTCTCCATAAGTGACAAACAAAACAATGTCATTGATGAAAATAAGTTTTGGTAGCCTAGGGGGTTATAATATTGACTTGAAAGTGGGATGATTTTTACCAAAATAAAAACCCCGAAAACAACTTCCCACATGTGCAGTTGTAAAAGTGATAGCTATTTAGGAAGAATAAAATCAGCAGAATTTTAATCCTCCCCTTGCTTTCCCCTACTCTTTAATTGAAAGGAAAAGGCCAGAAATGCATAGAGTCAGCTCTGGATATCCAAGGAAAGACTGACCCAAGCATAGCCATACAGTAAATTAGAGTGCTCTGTCAACTCCAATGGCTCAAACCCCATGTGGAAATCAGACATATCTACAGCACTGTGAGACTAAGAGAAAGGTATGAAAATATATCCATTAGGGGACAGTGACATGAAGGTTCTGAAGTCACAGGGCCTGGGGGATCAATAGCAATCAATTTTGAAACAAATGAGAAACTAACCATGTCTGACACAATAGGTACAATGTCATATTTTGTACAAGTGAGGTTTTGATGTCACAGCAGAAGGCCTCACCTGTGTCCTTTTGCAAGACAGATCAGATTTTAAGTTGTGGAAGAAACTTGCTACCGGAATTGGAGGAGATAAGTTGAGGAAGGGGGAGCATAAGGAAATAAGAAAACTGTGAGAAACAGAAGAACCACAGGGGATGCTATGCAAATGCGTTTTCAGGAAAAGTGGATGGAGTTTGCTGCTGGAGCTCACTTAAAAGGACATTCTCTACCCAGATACACTACAAAATCTAGAACCCCAGAGGATTTGATTTCTCATACCTAAATAATGGGATTTAAAAATGCTTCCACATTTGAAACTCTGACCTTTCCAAACTGTCTCTTTGGAAAGAAAATAGCTTGTTTCTTATACAGGTTGTGCAAAGAAAAGCCAGGAAGAGAAGAGTTAGACCACAGGCTTTTCCTTTCCTCTTAAATCTTACATGTTTACTCGTGAATGCGGGGCAGGCTCAATGCTGACATACAGGATTATGAAACTTTGCTGAGGCTGTCTGCAGTAAGAGCAAGGATTACGGTCTGCTTCACATCAGGAAGTTTCACCTCCTACCTTTCTTTGCCTCTGCCTCCTTTTCCTGTTCCTCCTTTTCCTTTGCCTCCTCCTCCTCCTGTTCCTCCTCTTTCTTTTCCTCCCCCTCTTCCCTCCTCCCTCCTCCCTCCCTCTGCCCCTCTCTCCTAACCTTATTCTTGTGATTTCTTGTTCCAAATGTAACATGCTTCAAAAGTTTATTATGTTACTCGACTTTGATCTATCATTATGTGTAAAGATGCCATACGTATCTACTACTGTAAGTCTGAATGGCACATATGTATCAATTCTAACAGACTTTTGAAGGGAGTAAGTACATAGAATTTTCCCTTCAGATATGCCAGTGTTTTTATTTCTGTGTGGTGTTTTGCTTTATCTTTTGGCAAACAATTGAAGAATGCATGAGGTCCACCACTAACCATGTTCTTTGGTTTCTCCATGGATTTCTTTAGGTAGAAAGTGCCCTGCTGCAAGCAAATTGCAGGGAATGGGGGAGGTTGTGATCCTGATGGACCCACATGACAGAGCAATGAATACAAATTGACCATATTTAGCTTTAAAATCTAATCATATTTGCCTCACTAGACTGGATTCGCTCAGAAACTGTGTACCATGTCTTTTTTCCTTTTTCTTCTGGGATGGTAATGCTTGCATACACTACCTCTGTACTTTTTTTTTTTTTTTTCACAAGTTCACAAGTGCAGAGAGATTTTACTTTCAGATGCACCTTAGTAGCTGCAGCCTTACCTTCACTTGATTTAAGTGATATATTCACACGAGACATTCAACCTGTAGTTGATGCTGGCCTGATTTAAGATTTTGTAAGCCTCTGAGACAGGAACAAATGGATTTTGAATGTGAAAAAGAGAATAAACACAAAAACTTAGAACAAAATGATGAGAATAACAAACTAAAACTGCCAGATGCTTAAAGAACCCCAGTGCTGTGACGAACTGACATTTAACAGTCCTAAGAGTAAGAAAAAGCAAACCTGAAAGTAAAAGAAACAATGAGCTCGAGAAAAACATAAGCTTGTGTGAACTCTAGCTAAAATAAGCCGAGTGAAACTATGAAAATAAGCGTTTCCTATTCTAGCTTCATAAAACTAAAAACAGAAATGGTACTGAAATCTTCAGGAGAGAGGCAATACCTTACATTTAGGTGAGAACAATTGAGACATGAACACTCATCAGTGGAAAACCCTGATAGCTGAAAGAAAACGTCACAGTAGTTTCCAATCACTGAAAAAAATATTACCAGCCCATACCTAATACAAATGAGCTTTGTCTGGCATGAGACCCCACAAAGCTTTCCTCCTTTCATTATTAACATGTCTAGCCATTTTTCCCATCATTACACTATTACTTATGCAGGCATGTCGAGGAGAGACTGATTCTCAGAAGACTTCCTGGTATTCTGCTTTTTACAATCTTTCTGTGTCCTTCTGAGATGTTCCCTGAGTCATAGGTGCAGGGAATGTGATGTAAACATGTCTGCTGAGGCCAAAATATCCAAGATCTCTTGATCTCTGTATATGTCCAGTCATGGTTTCCTGTGACTGTATCTGTTTGCTTTAAAGAGGGGCTACTTTGATGAGCAGTAGTAGATGCAGTTACTTGTGGTTACAAGAATATGATTTACAATGTAGTAAGGAATTTTGCTGATCTAGCAAGCAAAAAGTTGTAGGATCTTTTCATATTCATTGCTGTGAAAGGAGCATTCGCTTTTCCCAAAGATGAACCCTCTTATTCTCCAATGCAGAGTGGTCAGCCCCGAAATCATATGTACAGAAAAATAAAAAAATCATTCTCAGCAAGCCATGGTGTGTGTGTGTGTGTTTGTGTGTGTGTGTTTCTATTATGTGTGTATTTGTGCATGCACACACACATATATATATATATATATGATAAAGCATATATTATATAGCTATAAATATATATTAATACATAATTGAAAGAAAAAGAGCTATCAACTTATGAATGGGAGTGATATGATAGGGGTTTGAGAGTGTAGTCAGAAGTAATATATATATATATATATATATCTCACTTCAAATATGATAGGATATTTAGTTTAAAAATAAGTAATGGAAAAATAAATACCATGTGAAAGCAAAAGACCAGAAATAAAAGCAAGGCTCTCACACTTCAAACAGCAGGCCACATCTACTTGAAGTGTTCCTTGACCATTTACCATGTCTTACATAAACATGGGAAAACTAACTCCTAATGACTCATGCACCTGAACAGATTGTAGCCTCAAGGGCTATAATTTACAATCCAAGTTTCCTGCTTGACAAGATTTGATGATGCTCATCTATCTAAGATGTGGACCTACACATACAAATCATAAGATAAGGCCAAATCGTTCCCCATCAATTGCTGTAGAGGATTTCCAAACTCGCTAAGTCACTTCATTCCCTTTGGGCTTCCGTACCGCCTTCTTGTATTTCAATATATTTATATATGTTTCTCTATTTCCATATTGTGACAAACTCTGATCACCTGCCCCTGTCCTCCACTGCACAGAGTCCATGCAGTGTACTGTGTTTTGGAGGTAGCGAAGCGTGAACCCACGGCCCCACACATGCTCTGCATGCTTCCTACCATTGGTATCTCTAGTTCTCTACTTGTATTTTAATGTTGCTATAGAACCTCACCAAATGCTCAGGCTGCCTGTGAACTCATTCTTCAGCCAAAATCAGCACCGAATTCTGTTCCTACTCCCTCAGCCTTTTCAATAGCCTGCATTAGAGGCTGCACCATCAGTCCTATTTCATACAAATATTAATGAAATCACAGAAATGGAAAGTCTAGTTGGTATACTTTATTGTAAAATAACATAGCTTAAACCAAAAGATATTTTAGTTCATAAGACAAATCTCAAGAAATTTAAGATACTTGATATATAATGTATTCTCTAACAAGAGTGGAATTTAACTAGATACCAAAAATTAAAATATGGCATAAAATTCCTCCAAACACTTATAAACCAAGCTATACATTTTTCAGTAATCCATAGGCAAAGAATTAGCTATAATAAATAAATACACATTGAACTTAATGGATATGATAGTATGAGAGACCCACAAACTAAGGGTACAATTAAAAAAAATTAGGAAAATTTATATTACTACATGATCACATTAGAAAACTTGTCTCACATTTACCTTTAAGAAACTAGGACAGTGTGTAAACAAAGTGGGAAAAAACCCAAAGCCTAAATATTAGAGTAGAATGTCTGTAATCAAAAACAAAAAATCAATGAAGCAGAACATAAAAATTCTTGGAAACAATATAAAGAAATAACTGTGTAAGATTGAGAAGACATTAAATTGAAAATATCAGGAATAAGTATAAGAATTATCCAAGATATGTTTTGGTGTCTATAAATCTTGTAAACATGACAATAAGGATATTCCGTGAGCTTCTCTATACATATAAAGTTTCAACCTGTATGCTGTGGAGCAATAAAGGTTTGTAAGTAGACATACAATATAAAATAAACAGATTTAACACCCCTAAAATTCTCAAGGAAATCAAATGTGAACTTTAAAGCTTGTTCAAACATAAAGCTAAAGAGGCACATGACTTCATTAGTCAATTTTACGAATGAAGAACCTAATTTCAAATAACTGCTATCATGGAGGTAGTAACATTGACATTGGTCAAATTAGAGGTGTTGTTACACAGAAGTCCTAAAGAATGTATTTTTAAAAATGAACAGATTACTATAGACACAATTATTTTGTGGTTAAGCTGGAAACATCTATTATGTCAACCCACTCCTTACTCCATGTGGCTTCAGGGATGCTTTCAAGGGAATTTCCTTTTGCAGAGACAAGAAGAGTAGCACCTCAGCAGCCTCCCTGTCTGCCATGACTATTGGAACTTTCTGTCACCCATGAGCACTGTAGTGTTTAGAACTCTGGGATCAAATGGTTCAGCACTCTAGAATTCAGGATCCAGTATATTCCAAGAGAAAGAGCCACTACCACATCCCCACCACAGCCTCATCTTCAGGTGTCTCCAACGTGGGGCTATGGGTCACATGTGGCCAAGGATGTGGATGTGGCCCCAATGCAAACGCATAAGCTTATTTAAAACATTATCAGGTTTTGTGAAATATTTTAATTCAAATGTACAGTTCTTAAGTATGACATTGTCATTGGCAAGGGCATGCCACATAAAGTATTTCACTATGTTCTTCAATTGCTAAACTTTCTCCTAGTAACTTCCTGTGCATTCCCACTCCTCCACTGGTGTCATTTCAGAAGTAAATGGAAGTGGTAAAACTGATGAAAATATTAAGTCTCTGTTCAGAGGGACAAAACCTGCATCTGCACATATTTCACTCATCAAAGCAAATCATGTAATGAAGGTCTGTGCTGATGAGCTGCAGTAAAGGAGATTTCATGTATTGGAAAAAATAATCTCACTGTTGCACAGAAGATTTTGTAAACCAGAAGTAACTCTACAAGATAATTTACTTTTGTAAAGTGTATTCAGGTTGCTAGAATGCATGGCCAAGATGGCCTTTGTCTTTTATCTGTAAGTAGATGGTGCCTGTATCTTCCTATTTGTGGAAGCTTAACAGTCTGGTGTATATAGTTAATTTGTCCAAAGGGAAAGGAGGAGATGCAAGGAACATTGTCCCTGTCTGGCTAACTATTTTGATAGGGAAAAAATTCTCAAAGCAGGGAGAGTCAATGAATGCTTTATTAAGAGTTCATTTTACTGTTGAGTGAGTGTTCATGTTGAAGAATGACTGAGAATTTTAAAGGTGCAACTAGGTGGTTTCTGGACCATCTTCATGGCCCAGTTATCAAATGGCATCCTATAATTCACACTAAATGTCCACGCATAAGTATAATTAAGGATTGTCAGTTGTGATCCTCCAGTTTCTTTAAAGAAGTGTTTACAGACTTCTGCTTAAGAAATTTGACTGGTAGCATCAGCAATTAAATAACAATAAGTGAAACTGAGATAATTTAAATGTTTCAAAATATATATGTCCTCTCCCATTTTTAAAAAATGTATGTGTGATTGCTTTGTCTGCATGTATTTATATGTATCACATGCATGCAGTACCCTTGAAGATCAGAAGATGGAGTCAGATTTTCTGGAACTGGACACGTGAAATACTGTGAGAGTACTGGATTCCAAACTACATCCTCGGCAACACCAGCATTACGCTTTAACTGTTGAACTATCTCAGTAGTCTTTATAATTTCTTCTTTTAATAGGAACTTCTTTCCTTATGACTTGCCACACTTTTGTCAGGGAAGACTGTCTTAGTTTATGAAATTAAACAGAATCTCTTCATGCTTTTAGTGTCCCAGACACCTCTGCTTTAAATAATTTTGAGTAAAAATTTCAATAATTTGAGAAACATAAAAAATATCTTTATACAATTTCTTCTTCCAATATATAATTTTGACAATAGGAGACAGGGATATCTCTTTGTTCTCAGTGGGTTAATTTTTTTCTTCTTCAGGATATTTGTTCAGCATAGTCTTCATTGAGTGTGATGAATATTTATAACTGGTGAGATTAAATATTACATAGGATGTATTTAGCCCTAGATTAATTTATTAATAAAATACTGCATAAGCTCATGAATATCAAGATCAGTTCCAATTTGGATCTTTTTTTATATGGTAAAAATAATCACAGAAAGATGAATTAGTGATAAATAATTAAAGCATCTAGACTCCTGACTACATTTATTTATTATGTTGTCAAGTTGATGTTTAAAGTGTCACATATCATTCCATTAATTAGTGGTGCTAAATAAAAGCACCTAGGTAAGAAAGAACAGTGGTAATATTTAATTAACCCCCAAAGATAGATGAGAAAATATATGACCACTCCATGTACATAAATGGTCCGTTAACATCAAGTAATGTAACTGATTTGATTTCACATGATTTGGTTCATATTCTTCTGTAAGCCAATAGGTGTTGAAGTAATTAATTAAATTGATGATTATTACAAATCAAATGATATTTTCCTTATGATTAATTTTATACATTAATTGGTATTTAAAGTAAATATCAGTGTATTCAATCATTCATGCAACATACGTAACCATCCAACAAGGGATCACTTTTAGGAACATGTTTAGAAAAAGTCATACATTGAGAAAACAGTAGCATCATTTGCAATATTTATGGATGGAAATATGTAGAAGACAGAACTGATGACAGGAACAATTTGTGGAAAAAGAGATGACATAATGCTAAGGTTAATTTTCATACACATAGAGAAAAATGGTAAATGTAAAGGGTGGAGGGCTAAAAAGTGAAGCCAAAAATCACATCAGAGAAATACAAATGATGGAAAATTTCGTCTGGTGAAGGGGAAGGGGAAAGCTAAAATGTGTGAATAAAGCATATAAGATGATGGAATATTGCCATAGAATGCTGAGCAGAGAAGATAATAAGTAGAATTGCAATATAAGAGATAACTGAGGGAGAAAGTAGCAGTGACACAGAAACCAGGAAGGGCGGCTACAAGACAAAGAGTTTACGGTTTTAGCAGGAGGATGAGATGACCTGTGAATGAATGCAAATACAAGAGACAGCAGTGGGACGTGAGGGTGGTCCAGACTGCCAGCCTGGTCGAACGTACAGTCATCTAGAAAACACATTTCTAAGATGCCCACGAAGATGGTTCCAGAAGGGTTTAACCGAGAAGGACGAACCACTCTGAGTATGAGTAGCACCGTTTTGTGGGGCCGTGGGCTGAAGGGATAGAAACAAGGAGGCTGGGAGCCATGTTCATCTGTCTTTCTCTGTTCCTGACTGCAGATGCAATGTGGTCAGCTACTCACACGCTCTAGACGGTCCTTTCCAGACATAACAGGCTAAATCCAGTCTTAAACCACGAGACTACCTTTTCAGTTGCTTTTCTCAGTTGTTCCATAACAGCAGTGAAAAAGTAAACAACACAAAGGGATAACTGAAAATAAAAGATTGATATCATTTTTATTCAAGAGCTTATAATGGAAGCAAGTAACTGCTTTATTAATCTTATTCTACTGAAAGGTATCATCCTTCAAAATGATAGTCAATATTTCATTATTAAACTTAAAAACATCTGCGTATCAGTATTACTTGTTAATATAGATAGCAATATATTGACCCTACAGAACAGAACAATAAATAAAAGGAAAGCATGACAAAATTAATTGTGTGTGTGTGTGTTTGTGTTTGTGTGTGTGTGTGTGTTTGTGTGTGTGTGTGTGTGTGTCCTCCAGCTCTACTATAAGGAATTCACTGAAGATCATCCCTCACAGTGTGAGAATCTGATGATTAATGAAAAAGAAAAGGCTTTAAAAATATAAGATCCTTCATGACTACTGAATAGCAAAACGACAAGGAACAACATCTCATCTGTGCCAGCCCTAAGTGAATATGAAAAATAACATGGTTGCCTATTCCTTCTTTGTCTTTCTGTGGAAGAGGAAACTTTTTTGAGACATTGCTGAGAAGTTCAACATCCTGTGCTCAGCCCATGCCTTCCTGACTGTCTTCTCCATACATTTCAGAATTTAACTTTCTCTCCTGCTAGGGGTTTGTCATATTTTATTAGCAATATCTTTGATATTGTAATTGTTTTTAGCATAGCTTCATGTCCATCTCTCAAATTCAATAGGCAGGACACACTCTTTTATTATGCATAGTAACTTGACATTTAAAACAATTATGATGATGATGATGATGATGATCACCATCATCATCATCATCGTTATCATCTTATTTGTACATGTGTTTTGTCTGCATATATGTCTAGGCTCTACATGCATGCCTTGTACCCACAGAGGCTAGAAGATGGTGTTTGTCCTCTGGAAATAGAGTCGTAAACTGTTGGGAGCTTCTATGTGGGCACTGGGAATCAAGCTCAGGTCCTCTGAAAGAGAACTGTGCTGTTCTTAACTCTGAGCCTTCACTACAGCCCCATAACCTATCCTTCTTAATAAAAATTAAACTTGGCTGTTAGATCAACAGGCACAGAAATCTGTGTTCATTTTGCTAATGCCTTCAGCATCCCTCTGCAATCCTTCTCTTTTCCAATCCATTGTTACTGACATTTTAATTTGGTTCAGTAATACACAGCTATCTCATCAAAAAATACATTTAGCACATTGGCTAAATTACTGGTTGGAATTTCATTTTCTTTAGCATTTTAAGGCACTTGAAGTAAACTGATAGTAAATGCTTTAGGAATGATAGCCCTCCCAGATCAGCACACAGCTCACCACTCACTGTTAAATTATTTCTTGAAATGGTTAGTCAGTGAGAATATTGAGAAGAGAAACATCAACTGTGTTTGACTATGCTAAGAACCTTAGCACATATTTTGAATTAGTATGTTCAATATCATCACCCTTAATTCAGTCCCATCACAAATATACTGAGTTGTGAATGGCACATTTTTCAAATAAATGGGGTTGAGGGAGCAGTGAAATTAGCTGACACTAACGGATTAGCAATTCTATGGATTCTGTTTTCTGTTGCAATGAGCTCTAAGGAAAAAAAAAGTTAAAGGCCCTTTGGAAATGGACAAACAAGATTCACAAATGCTTGGTTTGAACAAAAAGCCCATCTAAGTGCGTACTCAAGGTGAACTATCAGAGGCAGAGGGCAAGAACATATGAGGGTAACATCGGCCCAGGGACAGGCTTTGAAGCCTCTGGTTTCGTTTTAGCATGGCTTTCCCATTTCATGCCAGTTCTGCTCCGACATGAAACAGGACACTGTCCCTGAAGCCACTTTCAGTCACCAAGCTCAGAGCTCAGCACTTCATACTTCTATAAAGTGTATGATTTTTCATCATCTCTAAGGCCTTCTACATGTCTGACCTTTTCACTGCTGTGATCTCCACCGTATTCTCCTGCAGAAAATTGCTCTTGACCTGTAAGCCACCCTTTTCCTGCCATTTCTTCCCTGTGTTTTCTGTGGGAACATCACAAATTCTGGGTGCAAGGCAGCACCAATGAGAAAATATTCACTTACATGTTTGCATATCAGAATGTAATAAAAATTGTGTATAATAGGACAAACTACAAATATGCAGCACAATACAAAAGAACAAGATTCTCTCTATTGTTTCCACATGCATTGTCTTTAGTTAATACATAATTGGATATATTTGTGGAATATAGTGTGATAATGATCAAATCTGGGTAATTAGCATTGATAACTTAATTTTTTTCTGTCTTTGCTTTGAGGAACTTTGAACTTTTCTAGTTCATTATTAAATATATAACAGACTATAATTAGCTACAGTCATTGTGGTATGATGCAGGACATCACATTTTATTTTTTCCACCCAATGGTATGTATGAATCAGTAACCCAAATATTTTTATGGAGCAAAGCATGTAGAAGAATACAGATTCCATTCTAAGAGTTAAGTGAATCACACAGCATCATTTAATTTCCATGTTTTAACCAGTTTTTAGTCAATTCAGTGGTCTTATGTATACTGACGTAAATGAATTCCTATGCTGTGTGTATGGCTACAATGAAATGGTGTATAAGAAACGAAGAAAACAACAACCCAAATTTCATACTACTGCTTGTATTTTCAGTGGAATTAGTGAGATATCTTCAAGCAAAGAAGTGCTAAGTGAAGGGATTATCTCTGGTTTCCATTGCTGCAAGTTGCCTTGGCCTCAGGTGAGAGTTGTCAGAAAAGCAGGAGTCGGCACAGCATGCCACACTGAGCAGCTGAAGAACGTTTATTGTGGCATTTGATCATAGTCGTGCGCCTTGATGCCATGCTATTTGGTGTGTCATTCTTAGATCTTATGTTACCATAACAACAGAATATGTGTGTGCTTAGCTGAAAGACAATCCTTTCTTTTTTTTTTCCCCCTTAGTCAATTGTTTTTGTTTTGTTTTGTTTGGTTTGATTTTTTTGTTTGTTTATTTTTCAGTTGTGTGGATTTGTTTTTTGTTGTTGTTGTTTTTGTTTTTGTTTCCTTTTTAACTTTGCTCTGAAAACCTGTCTCTTTCCTCTGAGGCTTTCACAATGCAGCATGATAGAGGCACACAGGTAATAATTATAGAAACTTCAACAGAAAAGCTATATTTTTAAATGAAAGCTTTAAGTCTCCTGCCTCATGTCCTAGGATGGTTAAAGATGATTGAAGTAAGACCTCTCTGTATCTATCATAGCGACCTTTTCGCCTTATCAAAGACCAGCTAAAGACACAAAGGTTATGGCTTTCTTGATTAATCTATGTGACAGGAGCAAATTGCCTGCTTTCCTTTGTCCCTTTTTTTCTTCCTATAGAGTGCCAGAGGCACAAAACTACTATGCTTCACTAGTGACTCATAAGAAAACTTAATAGAAGGTCTCTAGTGCCCACTGGCCCTACAGTACCTGATTGATGTAGTCCCAAACTTGAGTAGGCTATCTCCATTGAACTGAGCACTTCAGAGGTACAGAAGGAAGTGTGGGGGAAGGGGTTTCTTCCACGCAATAGGGGAAACAGGCCTGTCATATTTTACTGCTAGTCATGTTAGCTGTACTTATGAAGACAGTGCTTTGTTGCCATTGCTACCAAGAGAAAGATAGCATTTTGTGTGGTTTTATCATCTTCATGGTTTAAAAATATAAAGTGGATTTAGATTTGCCTGTGGCATTCCCAGTGTCTTAGGCTTTAAGTTATATTTAATAACAACTATCTCATGGGATTTTCATAGAGATTTTATCAAATAACTTATGCAAATGTTTAAAAGAGTATGTAGAAAAATCTTTGTAATCAGTGGTGATTGCTGTAATTACATCTTGGCATGTGAAGGTCTCTGAAGGAGCTCCTTTGGCAAATGCTAAGCTGATGACATGTGACTTTCACCCTGTCTGTAAATCACCCCATGCAACTAGTAGTAGGCTTTCATACTAAATGTTTAATGCTAGACATTTATAATGATGATGTTGGATAATGAATAACAGCAAAAGTGAATTTTATCCACTTTATGCTTTTTAATAAATATATTCATAAAGCTATAGATTAAATGTGTAATGCATGCATATATACACACATATAATCTTAGCTATTTTCTTGTTACTATGATAAAACATTCTGACAAAAGCAACTTAAGGACAAAAGATTTTATTTTGTCTCTCAATTCAAGGTATTCTATCCTGGTCTAGGCAGCAAGAGCTTGAAGCAACTGGTACATCTCACCCACAGTCAGAAAGGCACAGAAGGATAAGTGCATGTGCGTGCTAAGTTGGCTTTCTCCATTTCTTACACGCCAGAATCCCTGCATGGGGAATAGTTCTGCCCACGTGGGATTCCCGCTGCAACTAACTTGATTAATATGCTCACCCAGTTATGGCTGTCGACCCGATCCCCTGGAAGATTCTACCTTCTGTCAATATGACAATTAACACTCCTCACTACAAGCCCATTCCTTGTGAATTTGGCACACAAACACTTCCTTTTTAATCCATAACATTAAATTCTATACCATGTCTCCATAGGCAAATGACATGACCATGTAACAATGTAAAGTGCCCTGTTTTACTTTAGAAGTCTCCATAGTCTTTAAGACTTTGAAAGTCCAACTACTTTTAACTGTGAAGTGTTGTAAAAGCAACACAAATTACACACTGAAAGCATAAAAAGGCACAGAGTAAACATTCCTCTTGCTATGGGGGTTTAGCAAGAAACAATTGCACCAAAGAAAAATCAAAGTCCAGGTGGATAAAGATCAATTCCTAAAGCTTCGTGTCCCTCATCTGGATACATACTGCACAATCAGCTGGACTACAGAGGGCTTGAGTAGGACCTCACCCCACTGCATCTGCTTCCTCAGCACACACACACAGGTTCTCTCCTGAGCCAGCTTCAGTCCATGTCTGCAGCTGTTTTTGGTAGTTGTCTCATGATCCTTACATCTCCAGTACCTAGGGTCCCCAACGCAACCTAGTTCTCTCCTTTACAGCATCACACAATGGGTTTCCTAGGGCCTTGACCTCAGAGTGTACAGAATCTCTGACCAAGACACGCATTGCTTAGGCTCACCTGTTCTCTGAAGCCAAGACTTTATTACACCCTCAATCTTCCATCTTCCATACCACGGAGATGATGCTCTTAAGTCCCATAATCAGCTCAATATATAGCCTGGCTCTGTTGGACCATGGTATCAGCTTCTGCATAGTAACCACGGTAAACACTTTACTGGACAGTTGTTTCCTAGTAGTAAGGAATGCCTTCATTTTAGGCATTCTTCACTTAAATGAATCTAGGTTTTCACAAGACAGAGCAGCCTCAGAGGGATGTTATTTTTGCTTTCAGGATATCTTTCTTATTGTTCAAAGTAGGGGAGGAGGTTTCTCTTCAGTGGTAATTATCTCTGAAGCAATTTTAATGCTTCCCTGTGTTGACGTTTCCTCTGGAAAAAAAAATAGTACATTACTTTTAAACTGAACTTCATTCAGGTTCTAATGACGCAGGAAAAACGAAGCAAGAATTTTGAACAAAATATCACATGATTGACTCAGTCCCTGATAGTCCTGATTCCTCCCTGAAATCTCATGGGCCAGGTTTTTCCTATCTGCATTTTCAGCATGACTGTCTTCTAAAGCTCCTGCTTTAATGATCCATTGTACTCTGTTTCTACCATGGTAGACCTTTTCTTGTCAAGATTATACCGTACTCTTTCAGATTCTGGCCATAACACGTTTCCCATGACCAAAGAACCACACCATCAGGTTTATTACAGCAATAGCCTACTTCTTGGTACCTGAATTTTTGTTCTTAGTTACAAAGCAATAAAATATATTTTGACAAAATAACTTTATGGGAGACAGTTTGTTTTCACTCACTATTTAATGTATACTCCATTGTGGGCAAATCAAGGCAGTTGGAGTTTTTGAGGAGGCTGATCATCTACAAACTTAAAGAGAGATGGATAAATGCACAAGCTTTTATCTTGATTTATTCTATTTTTCTTTATTTTTTATTTGTTTCCTTTACATCCTGAACGTAGCCCCCTCCCTCAGCTCCTTCTGATCCCTCCCTCCCTCTATGATATCCTCTCCCTCCTCCTCTAGTCCTCATAAAGGGGAGCCCTCACCCCTAACATCTGACCTCAGCCTACCAAGTCTCATCTGGCCTCCCTGCATTCTTCATCTGTGGCTGGTAAGGTCACCATGCCATGGGGAAATGATAAACGTCTCGGGTCCAGAGTCCATGTCAGAAGCAGTACCTACTACCGAAATTGGGAGACTCACAAGGAGACTGTGCTGCCTATCTATTACATCTGAGAAGAGGGTCTAGGTCCACACCATGCATGGTCCTTGGTTGGTGCATCAGTCTCTGCCATAGCCCCATCCTCCACTCAGATTTGTTGGCTACATTGGTCTCCTTGTGGAGCTCCTAATCCCTCCACATCCCATCTATTACCCAACTATTTCATAAGACTCTCTGTGCTCCACCCCAAAGTTTAGCTGTGTGTCTTAGCATCTGCTTGAATCTCCTGCTGGGTGGAGTCTTTCAGAGGAACTCTATGATAGGCTCCCTTCCTCTTCCTTCTCTTCAACTGCTTCCATTGCCTATGTCATTTGTCCATTTGAGTGATAATTAAGCATTCTCCCTAGGGTCTTCCTTGTTATTTTGTTTCTTGGGTCTGCATATTGTAGTGTGGTTTTGTTGTAGTACTTGGCTAATATCCACTTACAAGTGATGTCATACCATGCATGTCATTCTAAGTCTGGGTTACCTCACTCAGGACGATCTTTTCTGTTTCCATCCATTTGCCTGCAAATTTCAAGATTTCTTTGTTTATAATAAACAAGTAGCATTCCATTGTGTAAATGTACTACAGTTTCTTTATCCATTCTTTGGTTGAGGGACATCTAGGTTGTTTCCTGATTTTGGCTATTACAAATAAAACTGCTAGAAACATAGTTGAGCAATGTCCTTGTTGTATGGTGGACATATGCATCTTTCAGGTATATGCCCATGAGTGGTATTACTGGATCTTGAGGTAGAACTAGTCCATATTTAATGAGAAAGCACCAGTTTGATTTCCAAAGTGGTTATACAAGCACTTTTACCAGAAATGGAGGAGGGTTCCCTGTACCTTGAATTTTTTATCTTAGCCATTCTGACAGGTATAAGATGGAATCTCAGAGTCATTTTGAATTTCATTTCCCTGATGACTAGAGACATTTACATTTCTTTAAGTGTTTCTAAGACATTCAATATTTCTCTGTTGGGAATTCTCTGTTTAATTCTGTACCCAGTTTTTTAATTAGATTATTTGGTTTGGTGGTGTGTAATTTCTTAAGTTCTTTGTATATTTTGGATACTATCCCTAGGTCAGATATAGGGTTGGTAAAAATCTTTTTCCAGTCTGTGGGCTGTTGTTTTGTTCTGTTGACAGTGTTATTTGCCTTACAGAAACTTTTCAGTTTCATGAAGTCTCTTTTATTAACTGTTGATCTTAGGGCCTGAGAAGTTGGTATTCTGTCCAGAAAGTTATGTCCTGTGCCAATGAGCTCACGGCTCTTCCATGCTTTTTCTTCTAACGGATTTAGTGTGTCTGGCTTTATGTTGAGACCTTTAATCCACTGGATGTTAGTTTTGTGCAGGGTGATAAAGAAGTGTCTATTTGTATTTTTCTACAAGTAGCCATCCAGTTAGAGCAGCACCATTTGTTGAAGATGGTATCTTTTTTTCCATTGTATGATTTTGGCTTCTTTGTAAAAAATCAAGTGTCAATAGGTGTTTGGGGTTATTTCTGGGTCTTGATTCTACTCCATTTACCCACCTATATGTTTCTATGCCATTACCATGTCATTTTTATTACTGTTGCTCTACAGTACAGCATAGATACTGGGTGGAGATTCTTCCATAAGATCTTTTATTGTACAGTATTGTTTTAGGTATTTGGGGTTATTTGTTTGTCCAAAGGAAGTTGAGTGTTATTCTTTCCAGGTCTGTAAAAATTGTGTCGGCACTTTGATAGAAATTACATTGAATCTCTAGATTGCTTTTGATAATTTTTACTATGGTAATCCTATTGACCCATGAGAGAGAGAGAGAGAGAGAGAGAGAGAGAGAGAGAGAGAGAGAGAGAGAGAGAGAGAGAGAGAGAGAGATCGTTCCATTTCCTGATATTTTCTTCAATTTCCTTCTTCAGAGACTTGAAGATTTTTTCATACAGGTCTTTTACTTGCTTGGTTAGAGTAAAACCAAGATACTTTATGTTTTTTTATGGCTATCATACCATCTGCAAATAGTTATACTTTGACTTCTTCCTTTTCAACTTGTATCCCTTTGATATCTTTTTGTTGTCTTATTGCTCTAGCTAGGAGTCCAAGTACTATACTGAAGAGATATGGAGAGAGTAGGTAGCCTAGTCTTGTGCCTGAATTCATTGGAATTTAGTTTCTCTCTGTTTAGGTTGATGGTGGATATAGGCTTATTGCATATTGATTTTACATATTTAGTTATGTGCCTTATATCCCCGACCTCTCCAAGATGTTTAACACGAAGGAGTGTTGGATTCTGTCAAACACTTTTTTCTGCATCTAAGGAGATGATCTTGTGGGTTTTTTCCTTTTAGTTTATTTATATGATATATTATATTGATGGGTTTCCATATATTGAACCACCCCTGCATGCCTGGAATAACACCTACTTGGTTATGTGAATGACATTTTTGATATGTTCTTGAATTCAATTTTCCTTGTATTTTATTGAGTATTTTTGCATCAATGTTCATAAAGCAAATTGTTCTGAAATTCTCTTTCATTGTAGGGTCTTTTTGTGGGCGAGGTATCAAGGTGACTGTGGACTCATATAATGAATTTGCTAATATTTCTTCTGTTTCGGTTTAATAGAATAGTTTGAAGAGAATTGGTATTAGCTCTTCTTTGAGCGTCTGGCAGAATTCTGCATTAAATTCATCCAGGCCTTGGCCTTTCTTAGTTAGGACAATTTTGATGACTACTTCTATTTCCTTAGGCGGTATAGGACTATTTAATATGTTTACCTGAACTTATTTAAGTTTTGGCAATTGGTAGATATCAAGAAAAATGTCCATTTCATTTTAGATTTTCAAATTTTGTGCCATATAGGTACAATAAGGCCTAATGATTCTTTGAGCTCTTTTGTCTCCCTTTTCATTTCTGCCTTTCAGTTAATTTGCTAAGGATTTGTCTATTTTGCTGATTTTTTTTCAAAGAACCAGATCTTAGTTTACTTGATTCTTTGAATATTCTCTTTGTTTCTAATTTATTAATTTTAGCCCCAAGTTTGATGATTTCCAGCTAACTACTCCTCTTGGGTGTGTCTGCTTCTTTTTGTTTTTGAGCTTTCAGGTGTGCTGTTAAGTTGCTAGTATGGGATCTCTTCAATTTCTTTTTTTAAATTTTATTTAGTACATTTACATTTATATTATTACACATATATACATTAAATTACCTATGGCAAGAAGAACCATGACATCATCTGGAATTATATAAATGTTACATTCTTAGTGTTTCGGCTATTTGTATTTGATAGCCTTGAAGAAGACATCTTTCCTATCTTGGTGCATCTAAATTCCTAAAAGTAAATCAATTTCTATCACATATTTTCATTATATCTTAGAACATCTATCTAGACCTAAAAACATCTTAATTCCTAAGCAATTAAGCTTCATTGTAAACTAAGCTACCTTTTCTTCAACTTCCTCAGAGACTTGAGAAGGAGTAAACTTGATTATCTGAGTATGCTGGGAGTTCAGGTTAGTAGCTATCCAAGGGAAAAGAAGACAGAGACAGTTTTCTACCTGAATAACCACCCAAAACTCTCTATAACATTGGAGTGTCTTCTATAGCCATCTGGCCCGATATATCTGGCAGACATATTTATGAGGCAGGAACTACTGAGGACTTGCTTACAGTGTCTTGGCAGAGTTTGGCCATCAACTATGCCTGCATCCATGCTTGCTCTTTTTTTTAACCAGAATTCTATCTGTGGTACAAATGAGGACCTTTTTCACAGTGGCTTGTTTGCCAGGTTTGAAGCCATCTCTATAAGGAGGTTTTTGATGCTCATCATCTTCTTTGATGTAGGCTGGGTGTTGCCAGGAGTTAAACTGTCTCATTGTCAATGAATCTTTAAAGTAATAAAAACATTTTCAAATGCCATATTCTGAATGTCTCTGGGATTTTTGAATACCTTGTCTTTCCATAGAGTCATATCTATCTGCTGTATGTAAGATGTATATTCGTGTGATAAAAGTAGACTAGCAATTTACAGGAACATGATTTAATTTACTAACATTTAATTTGTATAACTTATTTCTCCTAAACGGCTTGATAGCACTTTCAAAGCATTGGAAGTAAACATTGTGTTATAATTGAGTTACATGGGTACAAGGAATCAGAGTGTGTGTATATATATATATATATATATATCGTGTGTGAAGAATAATTTTACATTTGAATTCTATACCACTGTATCTAGAACTTATTTTACATCTATATACAAAATTATATATCAGCGAATTAAAACTGTCTTGTGAGTGACAACTGAGGCATTAAATTGAGGAGTAGATTCACTAATCTACCTTTTGTTCTATCTTGCATATACATTTCTATATCCCCCTTCTTTCTTTCCAACCACTTTTTACAAACAGGATGTCAATGTCCAGTATGCTACAAGGAATGTATCCTGTCAGGTCTGATCCAATGTCAGTGTCTGGGTCTTTTGTTCTGAAAGCATATAATTGCTCACAAACATTATAAAATCCTATAGTTAAAGTGCATGAAAAGTGTGCATGATGCATGGAACAATTAAGGCTGGATTTCTGCTCTTTGTATGAACAGGAAAAGTAGACATTTGTAAATCTTCATTCATGCCATATGAAGAATGACATCTAATAGTAATTCATAGGGGTTCTTTAGTCAACAAGAATCATTGTCTATGCTTAGGTACTCAGTTTCAGGGAGTCTCAGAGCTAGTCCCATATGGTGGGATTAGCAATATAAGTTACCTGCTTGTTCTGCAGTTTGAATTCTTCACATCCTGATTGTAGCCCCCTCCCTCATCCCCTCTCCCTCCCTCCCTTAGTACTCAGAGAGGGGAGCCCTCTTCCCCTAATATCTGACCTCAACCTATAAATTCTCATCTGTATTAGCTGTAACTTCTTGCTCTGTAGCCTTCCAAGGCCATCTTGCCAGGGGGAAGTGATGTAAGTTTGGTGGCAAGAGTGGATGTCTGAAGTAGTTCCTACTCTCCAGACATGGCATCCGCAAGGAGACTGTACTACTGCATCCAAGCAGTGGGTCTAGATCCACATCATACATGGTCCTTGCTTGATGTTTCTGACTCTGTTTTGTAGTGTAGCTATACTGTATTATGTGGCTAATGTCCGATTATGAGTGAGTATACATCATACGTGTCTTTCTGGGTTACCTCACTCAGGATGATCTTTTCCAGTTACACCCATTTGCCTGCAAATTTCAAGATTTCTTTTTTTTTAATAGCTGGTAGCATTCCATTGTGTAGATGTACTACAGTTTCTTTATCCATTCTTCCATTGAGGGACATTTAGGTTGTTTCCAGGTTCTGACTATTATGAATAAAGCTGCTATGAGCATTGTTGAGCAAATGTCCCTGTTGTATGGTACAGCACTTTTTCTTATATTCCCAAGAGTGGTATGAGTGGGTCCTGAGGTAGAATTATTTCCAATTTCCTAAGAAAGAACCAGATTGGTTTCCAAAGTGGTTGTACAAGTTTGCACTCCTGGCAACAGTGGAGGAGTGTTCCCCTTTCTCCACATCCTCACCAGCATGTGCTGTCAGCTGAGTTTTGATCCTAGCCATTTGGATAGATGTAGGATGGAATCTCAGAGTTGTTTTTAGTTGCATTTTCCTGATAACTAGGGATCTTGAGCATTTCTTTAAGGGTTTCTCAGCCATTCACTATTCCTCTATAAATAATTCTCTGTTTAGTTCTGTACCCCATGTTTTATTTGGATTATTTGGTTTGGTGTTGTTTAATTTATTCAGTTCTTTATATATTTTGGATATTAGCCCTTTTCCATTGTGGGGTTGCTGAAGATCTTTCCCCAGTCGGTAGGCTGTCATTTTGTTCTGTTGACAGTGTCCTTCACCTTACAGAAGCTTTTCAGTTTCATAAGGTCCCATTTACTGATGGTTGATCTTAGGGTCTGAGCTGTTGGTGTTCTGTTCAGGAAGTTGTCTCCTGTGCCAATGAGCTCAAGGCTCTTCCCCCCTTTTTCTTCTAACAGATTTAGTGAGTCTGGTTTTATGTTAAGGTCTTTAATCCGTTTGCGATCCAGTTTTGTGCAGGGTGATAGATATGGATCTATTTTCATTTTTCTACATGTGACCATCCAGTTAGAGCAGCACCATTTGCTGAAGATGCTATCACTTTTCCATTGTATGCGTTTGGCTTCTTAACAAAAATCAAGTGTGTATTGTTATATGGGTTTATTTCAGGGTCTTCAGTTAGATTCCGTTGATCAATCAGCCTATTTCTGTGCCAATATCACGCTGTTTTTAGTACTGTTGCTCTATAGTATAGCTTGAGATCTGGGATGGAGATTTCTCCAGATCTTTTATTATCCAGGACCATCTTAGCTATTCTGGTTTTTCTTTTTTTTTCCATATGAAGTTGAGATTTGATCTTTCAAGGTCAGTAAAAAATTATGTGGGTATCTAATGGGAATTGCATTGAATCTGTAGATCGTTTTTGGGTAAGATGGCCATTTTTACTAGGTTGATTCTCCCAATCCATGAGCATGGGAGATCTTTCCATTTTCTGAAATCTTGAAATTCTTTCTTCAGTGATTTGAAGATTTTTCATACAAATCTTTCACTTTCTTAGAGTTACAACGAGATACTTTATATTATTTGTGGCTATTGTGAAGGAGATTGTTTTCCTAACTTCTTTCTCAGCCTCTTTGTCACTTGTATACAGGAGGGCTACTGATTTTTTTGAGTTGATTTTGTATCCACTTTGCTGAAGGTGTTTACTAGCTGCAAGGAGCTCCTTGATAGAATTTTTGGGGTCACTTATGTATACTGTCATACCATCTGCAAATAGTGATAGTTTAACTTCTTTTCTAATTTGTATCCCCTTGACTTTCTTTAGTTGTCTTATTGCTCTAGCTAAGACTTCAAGTACTATATTAAAGAGATAGGGAGAGAATGGTCAACCTTATCTTGCCTCTGATTTCAGTGGAATTGATTTAAGATTCTCTCCATTTAGGTTTATGTTTGTTATAGGCTTGTTGTATGTCACCTTTATTATGTTTAGGTATGTGCCTTGTATCCTTACTCTCTCCAGGACTTTTAACATGAATGAATGTTAGATTTTTTTGAATGCTTTCTCAGCATCTAAGGGTATGATCATGTGTTTTTTTTTTTTCTTCAGTTTGTTGATATAATGAATTACATTGATGGATTTCCATATATTGAACCACCCCTGCATGCCTTGGATGAGGCCTACTTGGTCACGGTAAATGATAGTTTTGATGTGCTCTTGAATTTTGTTTGTGAGTATTTTATTTAGTATTTTTGCACCAATGTTCAATGTTCAATTTCTTTATGAAGGTGCTTAGTGCTATGAACATCCCTCTTATCACTGTTTTCATTGTGTCCCATGAGTTCTGGTAAGTTGTGTCTTCATTTTCATTGAGTTCTATGAAGTCTTTGATTTTTTTTTTTATATCATACCTGAGCCAGAGGTCATTGATTAGAGAGTTGTTCAGTTTCCATGAGTTTGTAGGGGTTCCCTTGTTGTTGAGTTCCAGTTTTAATCCATAGTGGTCTGATAAGATGCAAGGTAATATTTCAATCTTCTTGTATCTGTTGAAGTTTGCTTTGTGGCCAAATATGTGGTCAAATTTGGATAAGGTTCCATGAGGTGCTAAGAATGTATATTCATTTGTATTTAAGTGAAATGTTCTATAAGTATCTGTCAGGTCCATTTGCCTCACTGGTGTCTATTAGTTTCAAGGTTTTTCCATTTAGTTTCTGTCTTAACGATCTGTCAGTTGGTGATAGTGGGGTGTTGAACTCTGCCACCATAAATGTGTGGGGTTCAATGTGTGATTTAAGCTTTAATAATGTTTCTTTGATGGATGTGGATGCTTCTGTGTATGGGTCACATATATTAGGGATTGAGATGTCCTTTTGCTGTATTTTTCCTTTGATGAGTATTGTGTATCCTTCACATCTCTTTTGATTACTTTTGGCTAAAAATCTATTTTATTAGATACTAGAATGGCTACTCCAGGTTGTTCCATGGGTCCATTGCACAGAATACTGTTTTGCAGTTAATTACTCTGAGGCAATGTCTATGTTTATTGCCAAGGTGTGTTTCTTGTATGCAGCAGAATGATGGGTCCTGTTTTCACATTCATTCTGTCAGCCTGTGACGTTTTATTGGGAAGTTGAAGCCATTGATGTTGAGAGCTACTAATGAGCAGTGATTGTTAGTTCCTGTCTTTGTTTGTTTGTTTATGTTTTTGTTCTTTGTTTTGTTTTTGTTTTTATGTTGGTAGTGGTGGAGTGTCTGTGCTTCCTTTCTTTTGATTTTAAAGATGTGGGTATTATTTACTTCCTGTCTTTTCCTGGGTACAGTGAACTTTCTTGAGTAGGAGTTTTCCTTCTAGTATCTTCTGTAGGGCTGGATATGTGGTTAGGTACTGATTAAACTTGGTTTGTTTGTGGAATATCTTGTCTTTTGCTTATATGGTGATTGAAAATTTTGCTGGGTATAGTAGTCTGGGTTGACATCTGTGGTCTCTTAGTGTTTGCATGACATCTGTCCAGGCCCTTCTTGCTTTCATAGTCTCTGTTAAGAAGTCAGATGTAATTCTGATAGGTTTGCCTTTATATGTGACTTGGCCTTTTTCTCTTGCAGCTTTTTCTTTCTTTGTTCTGTACATTTAATATTTTGATTATTATGTAGTGGGAGGATTTTCTTTTCTGGTCCAATCTATATGGAGTTCTGTAGGCTTCTTGTATGTTTGTGGACATTTTTTTCTTAAGATGGGTAAATATTTATTCTATGATTTTATTGAAAATGATTTCAGGGCCATGGAGCTTGGAGTCTTTTCCTTCTTCTATTCCTATTACTCTTAGGTTTCATCTTTTTATAGTGTCCCAGATTTCTTGGGTGTTTTGTGTCAGGAACTTTTTAGTTTTGACATTTTCTGTGAGTGATAAATCAATAACTTCACACCGTATCTTCTACACTCCAGGTTCTCTCTTCCATGTCTTGTATTCTGTCGACACCGCTCGTGTCTGCAATTCCTGTTCTCCTCCCTTGGTTTTCCATCTCCAATACCGCCTCATACTCTGTTTTCTTGGTTGCTTCTAATTCCCTTTTTAGGTCTTGAAATGTTTATTCATTATTTCATTTCTTTCTCCTGATTGAATTTCCATGTAATTCTTTATAAGATGTACTCTATTCCTTCATCTGTTTGTATGTCTTTTCTTGTATTTCTTTGACAGATTTATTTTCCTCTTTTAGGGCTTTTATCATTTTCATCACCTCAGATTTAAAATCTTCTTCTTACACTTCATGGGTGTTCATATCTCTAGGACTTACTGTGGTAGGATCACTGGTGTCCGGTGTTGTCATATGGTTCTGAGTTTCGTAACTTATCTTCTGGGGCTGGATTCTAGCCATCTGGTTGTCTCTGATGTTTACAGGCCTGAAGGTTTCTCTTACAGTTTGCTGTCTATGAGTCTCCCAAGTGGACCAGGAAGTTCAGGATCCAGGAGAGAGAGCTCTGAGCTGGAGGCTGCTTGTTCACTTTCTGTGTTCCAGATAGGCCAAGCCAGTAAGCAGTGGGTGGGTGAGAGAAATCCAAGCCTGAAGCTGCTCAGGTGTCCCACAGGTCTCTTCAGGGTAGCAACTAATGTGGGTTGTGGCCTGCACCTGACTCAGCATTCTGAACTTGGTTTTGCTACACTGATCCTCTCTTCCCAAAAGGGCCTACTCTCTGTGCCAGTATTTGGAGGAGTATAGCAGGCCAGAAGATTGTGACTCCTGAACCCAAAGGATGTCTGGCCATGATGGGGGATGGGGGTTGGTTCTGTTCTTCCTCAACTCTTTCCTTTCAGTCAGTTTCACAGCCTCTAATCCTCTGCTCCATTTTCTAAATCATCTTCTAGACCCGGTTCATTTCTCTTGATGTTTCCTGGTCTCTTTTAGTGGCCCCATCCTCTTTTTTCTTCTCTTTCTTCTTACTTTTTTCTCTTATATGGTCTAGAATCCCATTCCTAAAGAAATGGTTGTATGTATACAGTAGTAATATTCCAAAAATGTAATATTAATATCTGATATAATTATGGTACTTGATTCTATTTACACATTATAATAGCCATGATAAATATTACAAATATAGATTTAAAGTCACTTTTACCTTGATGTTTTGTTTTGATGTTCTGTTTAATGCAGCAAATTGCTAATCCTGTATTTAAATAATTTCAAAGATGATTATATATACTCCACTTTGGCAATTAGAACTCTGTAGCAGTTCTAATATTAAAACTCTGGAGGCAAGAAAGAAAGAGAAATATCACTTATATTATTTTATTTCCTACTTTATTTTATCCTTTCCCAACGTCTAATGTATCCACAGCAATTCTAAGAAAAGTATAGGATAATTACATTTTATTATAAAAAGTCAGAAAAAATTGAATTGATCTTAGTAAAAAAAAAAAAAAAAAAAAAAAAGATAATTCTTTTGCAGAATTGTCATTAACTTGTCCAAAGTAAAACCATGGAATTTAACATTTGCATAATTTCCCCCTTGGATGCTAAGTATTAAATCATATTGCATTGCATCCATATTTATGTCAGCAAAAAATAAGGTTCCTGGCTCCTCATTTCATCTTATTTTTCTATTTTCATTTATACGATTGGTCATCATTGTCATGTTGAGTAATTAGTGAGATATGAATAGAGAAACTGTTATGGATCCTTCAATCATTTAAGGTCTATTTAGTATTATTACATCTTTGACAGAAGAAAATAAAATCCATGATTACAATGAGAATTACAGCCTCATCTAAAATAATTTAACCATAGCTTTTAAGTATCACTGATCATATCATTAGCCTTTCCTGACAGGTTCTTTCCAGCACATAGATAATTGACTCAACTTTATAGTATTCTGTATAACTAATAAAACACTACTGACAGGACTAAGGATGTGTGGGACTATTTCTCATGTGTCCAATATGACCTGCATTTTAAACCTGGCTATTTGCATGTTCTCTGAAAGTCTTCTTCCTTTACATTTGAGCTGCCGTGGTCTGTCACTATTTTCATCTTCAGTTTTAATCACTGCTCGAATCCTACCTAACCTGGCTTTCAACAAGCAACAATGTCATAAAAAGACTCAAACAAGCTTTGGTTACCTTGGGGTACGTGGATGTATGCTTCTCAGCTCTCAGCTTGTTTTACCAAGAATCATTAATGGAATTGCTTGAAAAGTTTCCTTTTCACTTAAAAGAGTGACACATCTTTACTATTTGGATCATATTTAGTAAACCAAGCAAGTCTACTTCTGTTCATCTAGAGAACTCTGACAAATAAACAGTTTACGTGACTTTTCCTGGGTATCCTCTCAAGACATTGTGCTTTGAAACACATTCTGCCCTATATGTGACAGTATGTCTTATATTCTGCATCAAATTGACCTTGTTTAAAAACCACTGGATATAGTTTTAAAAAGAAAAGCTCACTCACTTTGTTAGGTGAAGTACATACGGACCATTTTGTCACAGTAACTATGATATTGTGGATAGAGAGTGTCCAAAGGTAACACAAAGTAAGCAATGCAAATAATACAAAACAGTGTTGATGTTGTCCTGTCTCTATGGTGATATGGACTTTACTGCGCTGTCCTTGTGGTCTGCCCTGTAAAACAATGCAGCCGTGGAGGTTGCTTATAAACTTGTAATAACATGTCACAGGAGACTGTTTAAAATTGTGAAGTATATTTTCAGTAAATTTATGGACTTAAAGATAAAATGCTCTAATTCATTTTCTTTATTATCTAGACTGGGATAGTGTATATGTTCCTATTTATTGGAAATTGAGCTTGAAATCAGAACCCTGATCCCGAGTCTTCTGTGGAACATGAAGATTAATGAAGTATCAATTCGCTGTGGACTGACTCTCCCTAATTTCACATCCTTTAAATTATACCACCCTCACATGTTTGTATGCTTGCACATAAACATATTATTTAAAGCAAAATGCAAATTATGGTGGTACACCATGGAAATCCCAGCACTTAGGTGGCTGAGGCAGCAGAATTTTAAGTACAAGACTAGCATTTACTACACAGTAAGACTCTTATAGAAAAACATTTCTCAATGAACAATTTTTAAAATTGTCTTTTCTGGCTTCCCATAGGGTAGATTCATTATGAAATACATCTCATCATGATATCTTTTGTTTTCTTTTTTCACTGTATTCTGAGTCATAAAATTAATTATTGAAATACAGGCTGACTGACTTCATTGGTTTTGTACTCCCAAGATCTGACAAAAGCTGTACACTTAGTACAAAGTAAATATAGTGGAATTAAGGAAACTGGCTCAGTGTTGGGTACTAAGTTGTTGTTAACTATATAATGTAATAATAATTTGGGCTTATGTTATTAAATTTCAACATTTTCTCTATTATTCAATAATAAAAGAAAACATCTCACAATGAGGTATTTTGTTCAGGTAAAGTTGTACTCTGTAATAGACAATACTGCATCAGATTTCCATTAGAAATCTAAGGAGTTCTGTGAGCGGGAGTGGTAGTCTTTCCTGAGGAAGAGGACATCAACTGATTGTCCAATACAATATGGCCAACCATGAAAATATACATACAAATAATATTATATGGACACAGCAGGTTATGTTTAAGGAAATATATATTTTTTTCTGCAAAAACAATTAATGGAAATAAAGGTCATGCATTTAAGGAGATGAAGATGAGTATGTGGCAGGGTTTGGAGGGAAAAAACAGATGGGAGAAATATAATTATATTATAATCTCACACATATTTAAAAAGGAAAATAAAGAAATTAGCTAAATAATGGTCAGAACATTCTCCACAGTTGAGTGGAGAGTGGGAAATGACTTTCTCACGTACTCTGGTGCCTCACATTTGACCATGTCCCCTGAGGGGGAGAACTGGTGGCACTCAGAGGAAGGACAGCAGGTTACCAAGAAGAGACTTGATATCCTATGAGCAAATACAGGGGGAGGTAATCCCCCTCAGGAACAGTCATAGGGGAGGGGAATAAGGGGAAAAGGGGAGGGAGGGAAGAATGGGAGGACACAAGGAATGGGATAACCATTGAGATGTAACAAGAATAAATTAATAAAAAAATTAAAACAACAACAACAAAAAAGAAATTAGCTAAATCTTTACAAGATCATGCTCCATAAGGAGTTTGTTTTATATTTAATCTTTATAGACGAAGTGTTAGTGCTATTAAAACTATAAACAATCAGTAGTCCCACCCATGGGATTTACACAGCTCTTTATGTGATAGTCCTGAGAATTACTGAGAATATTTTTCTGAAAACTTAAATCAGCTGCTGAGATGGAGGCTGTGAAATGACCTTTCCTACAGTGAAGAGGACTGAGTGAAGATAAGCCATTTCTTACACTGCCTCCCCCATTTTACATCCTTAGGCTCCAGGTGTAGACAGTATTTGCAGTATCCATGGAGGAGTTTGCTTAGCAGTTTTTGTTTCTCTCTGTCTCTGTATGTATCTGGATTATGATGTGAAAGTGCCACTTGTATCTGTTACTTGTTTGAGTCCTTTTTTCAGTTCTGTGATCAGTATACACAACTAGATATCAAGGTTGAAGGAAGTGATGTGGGAGGACTGGAAAAGAGGTTGGTGCACTGCACAGGATCTTTGGAAAGACTGCTTTCCCAAGACAGGAACCAATAGTGAAGATTCTGTGAGACTTGCAGAACTGTGGGGGGATGACTCTTTAGAGGACATAAGTTCCCCCCCCCGCCAAAAAAAAAGCCATACAGATGGCAGGCTTGAAAGCTTGCTGTTCTTGCTCAAAACACTTAGTTTCCTTCAGAGGAGGATTATACTTCTTCCATCAC
This sequence comes from Acomys russatus, assembly GCF_903995435.1. Taxonomy (NCBI): domain Eukaryota; kingdom Metazoa; phylum Chordata; class Mammalia; order Rodentia; family Muridae; genus Acomys; species Acomys russatus. Next base: position 98,858,595 of record NC_067138.1, read on the forward strand.
AGATATCAAGAAGAATTTTAAACAATTAGAGTTACTCTGGAATTATAAAGTTAAATGCATGTAAGGAGTTTACGTGTTGCTATATATGTTGAATATATATGTTATATGAATGCATTATTTCAATGGCACTGTGATATGAAATCCCACTTGTACCATTTCCTGGTTAGAGTCTTTTCTTTCTATTTAGAAATGCACAATGTTTTACACCATGAGCAAAACATAAACAGAAAATATAACCCTTGTAGAAGAATAAAACATGCATCATGCATCTGTGGACTTTTCTAATCAAAGACAGTAAAAAAAGAACAACATAGATATCAACACAGGCCAAAGTATAACATAGATTAAACAAATAACAGGACACAGAAGTGATACACACAGCAAAGGTCTTTAGGCTGGACTTTCAACTCACCTCTATTAAGGAAAATTGCTCATCAGTGATCATACTTGAATTTTGTATGTAGGCACACACACAAACACACACACACACACACACATTCAGCAAGTGACTAATTCTGTTTAGTAACATTGAAATTGAATTGGTTTTCTCTTTTCTTTTTTTAAATTTATGTATTATTTTTATTTTTACATATACATTTATATTAGTACACATATACAATAAACTACCTACAGCAAGAAGAACCACAAATGTTACATTCATAGTGTTTTATATGTTTGTATTTTGCAACCTTGAAGAAAACATTTTTTCTATCTTGGAGTATTTAAAAATCTGAATATATTCCAAGTAAATGGAACCAAGAAACAAACTGTAGTAGCCATTCTAGTATCTAATAAAATAGACTTTTAACCAAAACTAATCAAAGAAATAGGAAAGGACACTGCATATTCATCAAAGGAAAAGATACCAAGAGGATGTCTCAATTTTGAACATCTATGCCCAAAATACAGAAGCAACCACATCTGTAAAAGAAACATTACCAAAGCTTAAATCACACATCGAACCCCACACATTGATAGTAAGAAACTTCAACTTCCACTCTCCTCAACAGACACATCATCAAGATAGAAACTAACTGGAGAAATAATGAAACTAATAGACATCACGAATCAAAGGGACCTAACTACAGAACATTCCATGCAAACACAAGAGAAACCACCTTCTTCTCTGAACCCTACAGACCTTATCCAAAATTGGCCATATATTTGGCCATAAAGCAAACCTCAACAGATAAAAAAAGATCCAGATAATCACGTGGCCCTTATCAGACCACCGTAGATTAAAGACAGAACTCAACAATAGCAGAAAGAAAAGAAAGCTTACAAGATCATGGAAACTGAACATCTCCCTACTCAGTGACCACTGGTAAGTGATTCCCCAAAAAGGAAAGGTGATAAAATAAACACACTTGTAGGAGATTAAACAAAGCACATAAATTATTGAGAAAGAATTGTTTTAGAAATTATTGGAATTAAAATAAAAATACAACATGCTACATTTCTATGGAATGCAATGAAAACAACCCTAAGGCCAGGATGGAGGGGGTCATATAGGCTTAAATACTACATTTAAAATGCAGAGGGGGGATGGAGAGATGGCCTAGAGGTTAAACGCACTGTCTGCTCTTTCAGAGGTCCTGAGTTCAATTCCCAGCAATCACATGGTGGCTCACAACCATCTATAATAGGATCTGGTGCCCTCTTCTGTCAGGGGCACACATGCAGGCAGAATATGTATATATAACAAATAAATATTTAAGAAAAACACTGAAAGACCTAATATAAATAAATAAATTATGTATTTCTAACTGGGAAAACAATAACAAATCAAACCCAAATGAAAGAAGTCAAAGTATCACTAGTAACAGATGATTTGATAGTATATGTAAGTGACCTCAAAAGTTCTACTAAGGAATTCTTACATTTGATAAAACCCTCATCAAAGTGACTGGATAGAAAATGAACTAAAAAAAATCAGGGGCCCTGCTGTATAAAAATGACAATTTGGCATAGAAAGAAATTAGGGAAATGACTCAATAGACACAAATAACATAAAGTAGTTGTAACTCTAACCAAGCAAGCCAAAGATTTGTGTGAAAAAACAACTTCATGTCTCTGAAGAATGAAACTGCAGAAGATAGGAGAAGATGGAAATATCTCCCATGCTCATGGTTCAGGAGAGTCAAGATAGCAAACATGCTCATCTTACCAAGAGCAAACTACAGATTCAATGTAATTCCCAACAAAGTCCCTACATAATTCTTTATGGACCTTAAAAGATCAATTTTCAACTTCATATGGAAAAACAAAACAACCCAGAATAGCTAAAACAATCCTGTACAACAACAGATCTTCTGGAGGAATCACCATCCTGGATCTCAAGCTGTACTATAGAATAACTGTAATAAAAACAGCCTGGTACTAGCATATAATTAGCTGGTCGATCAGTGAAATTGAATTGAAGACTCAGAAATGAACCCATGGTGTGTCAGCACATGTTGTGAGGATGAGAAGAAAGGGGGACATGCCTCTATTGCTGGTGGAAGTGTAAACTTGAACAATCACTTTGGAAATTAGTCTGGGGTTCTCTTAAAAAATAAGGAATAGTGCTACCTAAAGACCCTGCTATTTTACTCCTGGGCATATACCTGAAAAATGCTCCACAATACCACAAATATATTTGTTCAATTATGTTCAGAAAAGTATCATCTGTAACAGCTAGAATCTGAAAACTACATAGATGTCCCTCAACCAAAGAATGGATAAAGAAACACTGGTACACTTAACACAATGGAATATTTTTCAGGTATAAAAACAAGGAAATCTTGAAATTTTCAGGCAAATGAATTGAACTAGAAATGATCATCCTAAGTGAGTTAACCCAGACCCAGAAAGATATGCGTGGCATATACTCATTTATAAGTGAATATTAACCTAACATAGATGTCCTTTGAGAGAATCCATATAGTAGGTGACCAGGAAAGTTGCTGGGACTTGCAACAGGACTTTGGGAGTAGAGCTGCAGATTGTATGTGAGAGTTGGTGAGTGGAGGGTACTGAGAGGAGCAGGAGGCCCACAGGGAGACCTTCCAGGCCTATGAATCTGGACAAAGGGGGCAGTGCATGGAAAAGAGAGACCTCTCTAGTCCAACCTGGTTTCTCTCTATATAAGACCAATAATAACTTAAAACCAACTCCCAGTGAAAATAAACATATATAGCCCAAGAAAGTAAGCAAAAACTTACCTAATCCCCCTTAAGGGAAATGGAGTATTGTTCTCTTAAGGTTTCTCCTGGCTGATTTGGGACAAATAATACCTTTTAGGGGCCCCAATAGATTGGGGAAAATGGTTAAACAAGCTGGGAATAGCATTTGTGATCCAGTTTCTAAATTTGAGCAATTCCAGACTTAATTAGAGTCCTGTGTGGTTGAATTAGTTTTAATCTACTTGCTTGGAAAATTAAGATTAAAACAAATGGCAAGCTCAAATGTCATGAAAAACAGATCACCCATACAATTCATGAATTGAATTACAATCAACAATCAAAAGAACAAACAATATTTGTATGGTATAAAAAGAATGTTCAGTGCACTCAGACAGATAGTTCTACCATATTATTTCATTTGATTTAATTATGAACAAAGAAAAATTAATAGTGATACAATGGTAGAGATTATGATAACAGTGTTCAGGGGTAAAAGGTGACTGATAAAACCTATAAAAGCTGTGACAGAGGTGCTATTATACAATAGGTCTTTTTTGTTTTGTTTTGTTTTTGTGTCTTGATGCCAGTTACATTGATGAAATAACTTTGAAATTTTTCATTATTCTATAGAGTTTTACTTGTTTATTTATATATTTATTCACTATTTGAGTGGGAGCTAATACTGTGTCTTCCTATGAATGCCTGACCGCCCTGGAATTCACTATGTAGACTAGGCTATTCTTGATCTCACAGAAATCCACCTAACTCTGCCTCCCTAGTGTTGGAATTAAAAGCTTGTGTCTGGCTTTTCTGTTCTTTTTTAAACATGTCTTCCTTCAAACTCAAAACAACAAACAAAAAATCCCACAAACAAACAATAAGGCATGAGATAGAAATACGTGGCAAGACAATAATCTATTCAGCAAGTCCTATAATTATTATCCCAGTTGGTAAACATTACTTTAAACAAGTTTTTATCCCCAAGTATACTAAAACTTTGAACATGCCACTTGGGTTCACATTGTCCTCCCAGCTAGAATCATCTTCTTTTACCTTGCCCTGCTGAAAACCTATTCGATTGAAAGAGCTCACTGTGGCAACATTCTGGACTTAAGACCTCCTAGATATCTGTGGGCGTCTCGGAGACTCCTCGCTTCTGTCTCTGCCCATTACAATCTGTGTGCCTGTTTAACCTTTTCTTCTAAACTTAAAACTTCCTCAAATCAGTGGCTGTTATCTTTGGATGTCCACACTGAGAGATGGAATAGTGCCTGGCCTTCAATAGGAGCCTTATTCTGTCAATATTTTAGAACCAAATTGACACTCATGCTAATTTTAGCTATAATATCCTTACAACTTATACCATAGTTTAGGACCAACATTAAATCTAGGTCCTTTTTGCAGCTGCTCTGAAGGTCATGACCTTTTCATCTAGGCTCAAGGATAAGCAAAGCCACTTTACTATAGTACAAGGGGGAAAGCTCATGATTATTTAGTGTTCCAGTCTTCAAGAAGGGAAAGGCTTTTGTTTTGTTTTGTTTGGGTCTCTTTTTTTTTTTTTTTTTCTGTCTTGGAAGTTTGTTTGCATGTTTGTTTTTGTATAGGGATGGATATCACAAAAAGGCTACACTGAATTTTGAGAGAGTTTCATCCTTCCTCACCCCCAACTGTCTCTCACTCACATCCTCTCTCCTCCCTTTGCTTCCATCGCCTTCTCCTCTCCCATTCTTTTCACTCTCCTCCAAGTATTTCATTATTGTTATTTTGTCTGGAGCAGATAGAAATCATTAGAAGTTAGAAATAAAATTCCAAAGTGAAATGAGGGAGCACTTTTTGTATTGCACACAACTGAGAAAGCTACAATGCTGTTCCCATTTAGAAACCAGGACTGACCTGGACAGAAGTTCAGATCTCCATGGATACCCATCAGGTTGTCTCTCCTTCAGGGAGTCACCGGCATGTTCTGTTTTCCTCTCCTCCTTCTCCTTCTTCCTCCTCCCTCCGTCCCTCATCCCTCTCATTCTCATCCCACTCTGCTTTCTTCCTCTTCTTAGTCCTCCTCCTATTCCTCCTCCTTCTCCCTTTACCTTATTCTTTATTCTTCAGGTAAAACGTCTCTCCTCTGTAGTCACTTAAGTCAAGAAAAGGTTTCCATATTTTCCAACCTGCTACTTGTTTTCCACATTATTCTGCTTGAGAGACTGTAAACCAACTGTAAGCAATTCTTGAAAAGTAGCCTACAGACTGCTGCAGCTTAAATTGAATGTTTCCTTTCTAGCTATAAGGGTGTTTGTTTCCCCTAATATTGAAGCTAAACTATTTTCCCTGTAGAAGTCTTACTCATTGTTTATGGGAATGCTGCTTATGGCTCAAAAACAACTCTCTTTACATGAACACACGAAAAAGAAAAGATCATCTAAAACAAAGCACAGTTGTCACTATGGCACACTCATAGCTTCAAGCTGCATTAATTAAACACATTTGTGTGTGTGTGTGTGTGTGTGTGTGTGTGTGTGTGTGTGTGTGTGTGTGTTTACAAATCTTCATGTGCCATGCTGGATGTAGAAAAATAAATGGCATTTTCTCTGTGTTACTCCCACAGATTCCTTCAGGCTTCCACGTCTTCCTTGGAGATGCCTCATGGAAAAATACCTCAAAATGTCATTTGTTGAAGATTGAATCTGGTATTGGAAAAAATACATCTGTAGTCTTGCAAACAAAACAAAACAAAAAAAAAAAACTCAGACTTTTAAAAGAAATATAACATACCTAATTAAAGGCAGAGTAAAAGCATAAAAGGTCAAGAAAACAGAACTACATTACAGCAGCAGATAAATATTTTTCATTAAACATTAAAGACAACATCCAACATCTGTTAATCTCTTTAATAGTGTTAAGACTTTACTTTATTAAGTTAGGGGTGGTTAATGACTTTTAAAGTAATTTGCTATCTCAACAAGCCTCTATCTAGTGCCTAATTCATGGCATAGTCTTTTACATTAATTCTTAAATTTATTAATAGAACCTTCTCTTCTGAGCAACAGAGACAAAATGGTACAACAGTCACTTGAATTCCAGCAAAAGAGAGAAACAGCTAGTCTAGAAATATATAGTTTTAATTTCTGATCTTTCACAGTGCTGTATTTTCTTATATTTCCCCATGTTGATCACGATACTCATATTTAAAGACAAAGAACAATAATTTCCTAAAAGTAAGGGGCTGCCCTTCCCTGCTCTATTATTATTCCCCAGGAAACCAGAGATAGAGGTTTCATTAGTTACACTTGTTGCTTTGATGAACTGCCAAGTTCACTTCTAAAAGAAAGTTTTTATGTGCTTCTGGCTCCAGATGAGTTGTTTTCTGTGGCAGGAGACCTGAGCCTTTCCTTCTGCACCCAGGAAACAGAGAGAGAATTGAATGTTGGGAAAACTATAAGTTCTCAAAACCTGCTCCAGTGACGAACTTCCTCATAGGAGGCACCACATCTCAAAAGTTCTATCATTTCCCGAGATAGTGCCATCAAGTGGGGCCAAGGGTTCAGATCCATAAGCTTATGTGGTGCAGTTGTCACTCAGATTGCCACAGTAGGAAGAATGGATGTATCAGTGGTTGGAAACCTGTGGTTACCAGTCTCACAACTACATTATTTACATATCCTCTGCTCTATTTTCTTGGATTTCAGCCTAGTGTCATTATATGTACATTAGGCCAGTGAAGCTGTCCCATAGCTCACAGACCATCTGTTTGTTTGTTTGTTTTTAACCTCCATTCTTTAGGCTTTATATTTTCAGGGTTTTTTTTCTACTGGTGGGTTTTTATGATGGATATTCTTCATTTTCAAAACTCGACTGGTATCAGAATCACCACAGAGACCCATCTTTAAGTGTGTCTGTGAAGGTCTTTCTAGAAAGGGTTAACTGATTTAATCCATCCTTAATGGCAACAGTAATCCATGGCCTATGGCACTGGACTGGAAATGAAGAAGGACACACTACAGGCACACAGCAACCAGTTTCCTTATGTCTCTGCTTCCTACTCACTTGCCTTTCAGTCCAAGGTAGTCTGTATTCCCTTAAACTGTAACTTCAAATAAATTCTTCCTCTCTTACCTAGGCTTTGGCAAGAAATTTTGTCACACCAATGATAAAGTAATACTCTCTTCAAGTTAATTATTTATATACCATCTGTAATCTTCTGTTACTATCAAAGGAACTAGAAGTTTTAATGGGTTTTTTAAATATTTTCTGTTTCTTCTTAACTTTAGGAACACATAAGTATAATTACAATTACTACCTTAAAACCTTGTCTATCAATTTTATTGCTTACATCTAACATGAATTGGATTCAATTAATTTAACATTCTTATTATGATATATTACATTTCTTTGTTATTTGGAAACCAGGTAGTTTTTGTTTATATAACAAGTATCTTAATCTTTATTTTACTCTTTGCTGCTTATTACCAGATATGTTGTTATATAATTTTATTTCTTCTCTGACCCAGTTATACCTGATACTTTAGAGTCTACTTTCAGATATTACTTGTTAGGTAAAACACAGAGGGTTTGCATAGTTAGCCTTGACATGAAGGTATATTCCTGGTCCTATTGCATCTTGTTATGCTGAGTTTGGTTGGTGTCACTGGAAGACCTGTTCTTTTCTGAAGAAAAATGGAGGAACAATGGATCTGGAGGAAAGAGAGGACTGGAGGGAGACTGGGAGAAGGGAAGGAAAGAGAGGCTGCAGGGGGAATGTATTATATGAGAGAAGAATAAAAAATTAAATTAAATTTAAAAAAGTTTAGATTGAGATGATTAAGTTTAAGAGAATTACTAAACACATACATGGAAGAGTAGAGTAGATGGCTGTATAAATAAGTCTTATTTCAGGCAAAAATTTAGCAGGACTACAAATCATTTCTTTTAGTAAAAATTGAACACATATACAAATGTGTGCCATTCACCTGAACGACTAACATCAATACAGCAGAAAGAAGATGGTACATTTGTATTTCTCTGTTTTATAGTGGTTGAGGGATTCTCAAAGTCTGCTTTCTGAATCAACAACATGAATATCACCTAAGAAGACATAACGTATACAAATGTTGGCTCTGTGGCGCTACCCACTTCAGAGGTGTAGTGGGCCACCAGAATTAACAGCTAATAAGATCAACATGAGAACTGCCCACCTACTCACTACATAATGGATGGACACTTCAAGGATCACCCTATGGTCAGCATGGCAGTGGAGGCTGAAGAATGAGCCAAAAGTTCTACATGATGCATAAAGAAAAGACATTCCTTATGAAGAGAGCCCTGAACCTATTCCTGTTTTACTTCAGTTGCTATGACAAAATGCCCTGACAGGAAGCATCATGGAGAAAGAGAAGGACAAGCATGTTTGGCAGGGTCTTAGAGCGTTATGTGCAGCCAAGAGCAGAAAGAGTACATAGATGGGTCCTTGCTTTTTTGCTCATTTGCTCTTTACTCAGCTATCTTTTGCCATTTTTCTAGAGCCTAGATTCCAGCCCTTTAAATGATGCCACCAACTATGGGACACATCTCCTTACATTAATTAACAATTAAGATAGTTATCCACAGACATGCCTATAGGTCATCCTGACAATAACCCCTCATTAAGACTCTTTTTCAAGGTGATTTTGTGCTGTGACCAGCTAAGAATTATAACTAACCATAGCAATATTTAAGTACTATTTGAATAATTTTTATTTTATATTATGTTTAGGACTATATTGTTTTTATTATTTAAAAGAGGTATCGGGGAACCACAGAGTGACACCTCCAAATCAGAGAAGTCAATGAAATTCCACTTGTTTCTACAGATTTCATTAGAAGCTAATAAAAGAAAGGCTAAATGGAGTTTCAAAGATGTGAATTTTATAAATATTTTATAGTATTTAAATATGTAAATTGAATGAGAGTCAGTAACTATTACTGAGAGGCCAATCAAAAATTCAAATTTCACATTCTTTTTTCCACTGTAGCATTCCTTACAAAGCCCAGAGCAATGCTGAGACACAGTGGAGTCAGTACATGTTAACAAACCAAATGTATACTATTTGGAAAGCACTTACCTTACTTCTACATTTGGAAAAGTGTCACAGGAATACTGTGATTCATAGCATGTATTCTCAGTAATCTTCCTTTTAGTATGTGTGCATTTGCATACCGCAAAAAGCAGATCATGATTAATTGCAATGTTTATAGCCCTAATAAAATGCTGTCTCAAAATAAATATGGTCTGCTTATAAAGATATTCTTAGACACTCTACTTTCTTCCTCTTAAAATGTGTAAGACAGATACGACCTGTCCAAGTTCTCCGTAGACAGCCTGGATCAGATACTCCAAAGGGGAGTATAATGCTGAGACAAGGTCTTGGAGGCCAGGGATGTTAAATTGGCTGTCAGCTTCAGGGATGTAAGTGCAGTATTGGGAATGGAACATGAAGCTAGAGGTCTGAAGGCGAATTAAGTCAGGAAGTGAGTGGGAGGTGATGAATCAAAAGGGGTCTATGCTGAGCCAGGCCAGGATGAGGTGCCCTGAGCCAGACCTCAGCTGGTCCCTTCCTGGAACTTCATCCTGATGATTCTTTTTTATTATATATTTTTCTCAGGGTCTGAGCACACTGTTCCATTCTTAAATATACTCCTGATTAATTCAAGTAGCAAAGAACCTCCAAACAAAGATTCCAAATTACATTGGAGGTAGGCAACTTCAGATGAAATATTCTGTTCCTTAATTTTCCATTTCTGTCAAAAGCATCATGCTTTCAAACCTACTTTCATCATATCTCTTTCTCTTGGTCACATCTTTTCCAACACCACTTAAAAATATGGTAAAAAGCTTATATTTAAGTATATAGAAAAATACCTGCTTAAGTCTATCAAATGTCTACATGTTCACTTACTTTGAACAGGTGACATATATGGACTCACATGACAGCTTAACTTGGATTTTGTCATTGTAGAGAGACACCATGACCAAGGCAACTCATAGAAAGGAAAATATTTACTTGGGTCTGGCTTATAGTTTCAGAGGTTTAGTCCTTTATCATCATGTGGGTAGCGTGGCAGCATGCAAACAAAGATGGTGCTGGAGTAGCCAAGAGTTCTACATCTGGGAGGAGCTTGAGCACAGGAGACCTCAAAGCCTGACTCTTCCATGACACACTTCCTCCAACAACGCCACTCTTACTCCAACAAGGCCACATCTCCTGCTAGTGCCACTCCCCATGGGCCAACCAGTCAAACACATGAGTGTATGGGGCATATTCAAACCATCACACAGGGTAAAAGCAGATGGTATCGTACAGCTAAAAGTTTTCATACCAAAATGACCTCTACCATAGTGTGGCATATAAAAATCTGAAATTTCAAATTGTCAGTTCTGATGTGAAGAAATTTTTGGCAGTTGGCAAATATCCTTCTGTGTTACCTCTGAGAAAAGAGTGAGGGGCATATGTTTCGGCAGAATGAAAGTCATCCTTCTCTGCTTATAGAACAGAATTTTCTTTTTTTTTTTTTTTGTAAATCTTTTTTTAAGTTTTATTAATTTATTCATATTACATCTCAATGGTTATCCCACCCCTTGTATCCTCCCATTCCTCCCTCCCTCCCATTTTCCCCTTACTCCCCTCCCCTATGACTGTGACTGAGAGGGACTTCCTCCCCCTGTATATGCTCACAGGGTATCAAGTCTCTTCTTGGTAGCCTGCTATCCTTCCTCTGAGTGCCACCAGGTCTCCCCATTCAGGGGACGTGGACAAATATGGGGCACCAGAGTTCGTGTTAAAGTCAGTCCCCACTCTCCACTCAGTTGTGGAGAATGAACTGTTCAATGACTCATTCTTCTAGCCTTATTTCTAGAGCATATCACTTGTTTCTTAATCAATACCACAGTGTTGAGCTGTGAAACTCAGTATAATGTCAACATTTTCTCAGAGCTGGTTGGAACAGGCAAAACATTAGAAGAAAAGCCTAAAATGTACCTACCTGAAGCTTCTCTGCTTTGTCTTAACATTCAGGTAGTCAGGAATAATTTACCAGAGTAACATTGTCTCAGTTGCCATTAGGAATCCCTTTGTTCATGATGCATCAATTATCTACCAGAAGAACCAAGATACAGGAGATGTCATTCTGAGTGATTTGAGATATCAGGGGAAAATGCAAGCTATTTAAATTTGAGTGTTTGAACTGGAACTCTTTGGGTTAATAGCAAAATTTTCTATCTGTAGAGTATTAAAGAACCAATCATTTATAATCAATGAGAAGAAAAAGTATAATATCTCTTATTTTTCAATAAATATTCATTGATTGACTTCAACATACAAAAAAATGATAGAAAAGTAGGTGCATATGCATCCTGTTTCAAGGAAGTATTACATGAAAAAAATCTCAGATTATTTATATATTATAAATATTATAATAGAATATATTATATATCTTACATAATATATGATCCAGGTCAAAGAATGAATTCAAGAAGAAGGACTGTGAATTCACACTTGAAAACCCCATCTATTTGAAACAATTCTCTTTAAGAGCCTAACATATATGCTAAAATGTTCATAATCATTTATTTCTTGTTCTGTGTTGAGAAATTATTTCTCAAAATAAAACTGTTTCCTCAAAAAGTTAAAAGATGAGATGTCTTTTACAAACATTAGTTTGTCTTACATTGATATTAAATTTAGAATTATTCACACAACTGTAGGTCACATCCACTTTAGTCCCTTTCTATTATTTATAATGATCTTATTGGATCATTATATATGATTAGAAGCAGTTTTGGAAGCAATAAGGAATTATTAATGAAATATACAAACACTTGGAAAAATATCACATACATGAAGTAGAAAGTCTCAATTTCTTATTTAATATACTTACTTCTTACAGGCACCTATAGTATTGTGACAGTCATTAAGTATGACCTTGAAGAGCAGAAGCTATCTCCTGTCCAGTGTGTAACCAATGCGTTAAGACCTTGAAGAGCAGAAGCTATCTCCTGTCCAGTGTGTAACCAATGCGTTATGACCTTGAAGAGCAGAAGCTATCTCCTGTCCAGTGTGTAACCAATGCGTTATGACCTTGAAGAGCAGAAGCTATCTCCTGTCCAGTGTGTAACCAATGAGTTATGACCTTGAAGAGCAGAAGCTATCTCCTGTCCAGTGTGTAACCAATGCGTTATGACCTTGGAAAAAAAATTTTAAGAGCATCCACAGCTCTTCCTCTACCCTTTGCTAACAACGTTTGGTTTTTCTGTGTGGATCTGGCAGGTTGGCAATGTATTTTTCCCAAGGACAACGGCATCTTGTGCATCCTCTTCTCATTCTCTATTTTCAAGGTTTCCATTTCAGCTGTGGCTACACTAGCTATAGCCACTCACCCATTGAGGGAAACAGACCATAAGGTTTCTGCAAGGCTCCTTTTTTGCTACAAATGACTCACACAATAATCTGATATTACCACTTTCTCCAGTTTTCATGTTCAAGCAGTATGGAAGACATGGCAGATGTTGATCTTTTTTTAAAGGCACTGGAGTATAGAAAACAAAGCATTGGTATGTAGAAATGTGGAACTCTTGAGTATTTACGGATACAGATGTATAAAACCTAGTCAAAGTGTTCTAAGTTTCAGATATTAAGATGAATGATTTCTGAGGATGTAATATTCATGATAATAACCTTAGTAGGAATATAGATTTGAAGCATTTTCATCACACACAGAGAAAAAGTGCAGGTGTGAGGGGTAGATATCAATTAGCTTAATTATGCAATTCAATGCACAATGTACCCTTGTATCAAAACATCACATTGTATACTTTGCATATACATGATGACCATTTTCAGACATACATAGCAAAGGATGGAGGGAAGATCCTTGGTAAGATGGCATTGTGGGGATGATGCACTAACAGCAGCGATATGTAGGCATAATCTTTTCACTGTGTAAAAAAAGATGATAAACTGCTATGCATTTGTGGAGATTGCTTTGTATGGTAACCATACATATTCTTAATTCATACATTGCTATAAAATTTTATTAGTACTACCCAATAAATAAACTTTCAAATCATTCTTTAATAAAAGTGTCATGTCTGCCACTTATCACCCTCCCACTGCAATGACCAAATGCATGTGCTCACTAATTTTTGCTAGAGCCAGTCAGTAGACCTTTAATAACTGTTTGTTAAATGGAAGTGAATTACATTTTCATAACACCCATTTATGCTTCCTTGCTACATCAATTTTCTTCTCCTTCTAATAATCTTGAGGTCAATGGATTTATTTTTCTGGAGCATAATTTTGATCATAACTTTTTCCTGCTCATAAATGTTAAATGGTTCCCCTGTGTCTACAGAAATACAAATTCTTTTCTCCATTATCTGAATTCATTAAAACTGTAGCCTTACTGCACTCAACTGTATATATCTATGGATGTCACATCTGTGGACTCATCCAACTGCAGACCAAAACTGTTTTAAGGAAAAAAAGAATATGTGAGCATATACATGACTTTTCCAAATCATAATTACATAAGTAATCTTATAAAATAATGGCATGACATTTACAGTGTTTACTGTAGTATATGTAATTTAGAGATTATTTAAGACACACAAGAAGATGTACTCAAACACTAAACAAATACCCTTCTATTTTACATAAGGATCTGAGCATCCACAGATTTGAATGTCATTAGATGTTCTTGCAGCCAGTCTCACATTGAAATCTCAGGAAGCCTGTTATTTCTGTCTCACCTAATTTAGTACTACTGATTTTGGTAAAAACAAATAGGACTTTGGTATATTTTCCTTACATATCTTACCAATTATAGAAAGTCGATGTTATCGTCTAAACTGCAGATTTCTGACTCACAGCTCATCTTTTATGAAAAAGCTATATTATTCCCCAATTTCACCTACATCTACTGAAGTCAAATCAATCTTCTGTTTGTAACTGTAGAATAATCATTTATTTATACTAGCATTATATACTGTGGATATTGTAAGCTTTTATATACAAATCTTTTATTACATTTTATGATAATTCCTTTAAGGGTAATATTTGTGGTTTAATGAAATCTAGCATATTATAATAAACCTAGGGATTTTAGTGTGCATATAGAAGGCTATCAACATCTCACAAGCTTGATGAATATTTAGGACTGTGAACTTTATTGGAAAGTTTCTACTTAATGGATGTAGAAGAATAACCAGCAGCTGAGGTCCCTTCTCATGTCCCTTCTGAGAAACAAGCTCATGACAACTATAACAACTGCTCTGATTTCTGTCACCATATATCAGGATTGTCTGTATCTTATCTACACATAAATGTTACTATTCATTATATATTCTTTTGTGTCTGGCTTCTTTTGTTCAACATATGTTTATGAGCGATCTTATTATTTCCCATTTATCAGCTCAGCCCATTTCATGAATATAGTATTACTTTTGTGAGATGATTCCATAACTTTATCCACGAATATATTTTATGTGTACATAACCTTATTTTATTGATTAATAGTTGCTTTTCCTTTTTTCTGATACTGTGAGCAGCAGTTTAAAAACTCTAAGTCTCATTATACACTGATGGGATAATCACTTGGCTATATATGTCTTTAAGTGTTATAGGCAGATTTTTTTATGTCCTTGAAAATATTGTTGAGTTCCTTGTTTTAATGCTCTTTTCTTGGCTTGTTGAATAGTTGGAAAAGATCCTATACATGCTGTCAAATCCAAGCTGTCTAGATTTTGTACTTTCATAGTAACCAACTCAAATGCCAACAAAAATATATAAAATAATTGCTTTTATACATCAAAACAAGTAAATGCTGATGAGCTATGGTCCTCAATGGGAAGGAAACATATTGGGTAACCTTAAAGTATTTCTAGTTTTATTCATGATGACAATTTCTACAAAAGCATATTCAGGGAACGTACACCACTTACTCAACAATCTGAAGGTTATGATCAGAAACTGGCTACATAGAATCATGTGGAATTTATGGGATGTAACGCCTCAGGAGAGGATATTACACAAAGATCTCATCAGGTCTGAACCCCTGTAAATCATAAGTAAATACCAAGGCATTACCAATGTGTGAACCAGAAATGCAACTGGCTTATTTGTGCAAGTGATTCCATATTACTCTGATATATCAACAAAGTATCAGATTCGGTGGCTGGAAGAGAAATCTTTATTGGTGTTAATTCTAGAGGCTGAAAAAAATAGAGGCCACTCTGACTATCTGCTTGTGGACTTAATTCCCAGTGAGGGTACACTATGTTACCTGTGTACTTTCATGCTGTATACATGTGTGCAGGGAAAGAGGGAGGAGAGAGAGAGAGAGAGAGAGAGAGAGAGAGAGAGAGAGAGAGAGAGAGAGAGAGAGAGAACATTCTATCGTCTCTTGTTAGTAAGGACACTACATATATTGTACCAGTGTTTAACTTCTTTCAACTCTTTAAAATTAAACTATCTTTATATGGGGAAGGTACATCTCCAAAAAAAAATCACCTGAATAATTGGGACTTTAATATATAAACCTGATGGGGAGGCACAGTTCAAGGAACGGCAGGTTTTATTATCAATCCTTGGCCCCACTTACATTTTTAAGTGTTTATTTTATTTTATGTGTGAATAGTTTGCTAGCATGTATATATGTGTACCATGTATGTGTCTTAAGACATCAATAGTCAGAAGGGGGCACTGGATCCCCTAGAACAGGAGTTATAGGCAACTTATGTGCTATCACATGGGGTGGTATGAACCAAACCCATGTGCTCTGCAAGAACAACAAATGCACTTAACCTCTGTGCCATCTTTCCAGCACCACCTCTTACCTCCTCTAACTCACACTTTTATGAATCTTGGTTTGCCTGTCAATTTTGGAGGGGGAAGGATAAATTTATATTATACACACACACACACACACACACACACACACACACACACACACACACATAAAATCAACAGCAAGAAGAACCTTGAAACAATCAGGAAAAAAATATATATATAAAATCAACAGCAAGAGGAACCATGAAACAATCAGGAAACACACACACACACACACACGCATATATATATATATATATATATATATATATATATATATATATATATATATATATATATATATATATATATATGTTACATTCCTAGTGTATTGGCTATTTGTATTTGGCAGCCTTGAAGAAAACATCTTTCCTATCTTGGTGCATCTAAAATTCTGAATGTAAATCAATATTTATCATACCTCATCATTATCAACTTAAAACATCTACCTAGACCTAAAAATATCTTAATCCTTAAACAACTAAGCTTACTTGTAAAACTAAACTATCTGGTCTTCAACCCCATCAGAGATTTGAAAGGGATCAAAATTAATTACCTGGGTAAACAGGACGTGCAGGATAACAGCTTCCCAAATGAGAAGATGACAGAGACAGTTTGCTACGTGAACAGTCACCCAAAACTCTATAACATTGGATCTTCACCTTCAGCCTTCTGGCCCAATATATTTGACAGACATTTGTGAGGCAGGAACTATTGAGGATTTGCTTACCCTGTCTTGGTAGAATTTGGACGTCTACTCTGCCTGCATCCAAGCTTGCCGTTTTTTAGGCAGAATTCTGTCTGTGGCAGAAATGAAGACCTTTTGCCCAGTGGCTTATTTGCCACATTTGAAGCCATCTCCATAAGGAGGTTCTTTGATACTCATCATCCTCTTTGAGGTAGGCTGGGTGTTGCCAGGAGTTGACCTCTCATTGTTAATGAGTCTTTAAAATAATAAAAAAAAATTTTGAGTGCCATATTCTGTGTGTCTCTGAGGTTTTTGAAGACCATATCTACTTTACCTTGTCCATCTATGGAATCATATCCATCTGTTGCATCTAAGCTGTATATTTTTATTATTAAAATAAACTAGTAATTGATATGACCATGATTCAATCAACTAACACTTAACTTGTACAACTTATTTATCCCAAATAGCCTGCAATAGCACTTTCAAGGTATTGAAAGTAAATCTTGTATCATAATTGAGTTATATGGACATGATACCACATATTAGAAATGTAAATATATAGATAGATAGATAGATAATGTGTGTGAAGAATAATATTACATTTGAATTCTATACCACAGTATCTAAAATTAAACCTATTTTTGTCTCTATATAAAAAATTCTATATCAGTGAATAAAAAATAGCCTTGTGAGTTAAGTTGAGGAGTAGATTCACTACTCTACTTTTTGTTCTATCTTCCCTATATATTTCTATATTGCCCCATCTTTCTTTTCAACTTGCATCTCCAAACCTAAGAATGGAAGATAAAGGAAAAGAGAGACATCGCTGAGTTCAATCCTTATTTCTCTCCAAATAAGACTGTAATAACTTGTGACCAATTCCTAGTGAAAATAACCCCCTTAAAGGAAATGGGGCACCATCATTCTCTTAAGTTTTCTTCTGGCTGATTTTGGAAGAATAATACCTTTGTAAGGACCCAAATAAAATTGGAGAAATCATTAAACAAGTAAGATAGCATTTGTGGTCCAGTTTCTGAATGTTGAGGAATTCCAGGCTTAATTAGAGTCCTGTGTGGGACAGTGTGAAATGCTGGACCAATTGGGATTGGAAGCTTTCTTCGAAGGTGTCCTGGGAGACATCTTGTTCAGTTGAGAAACAGCAACTGAAGCACTTGGTGCTGGAACATGAAGGATGCATCATGTCAGTGTCCAGCATGCTGAGAAGAATGAATCTTGTCAGGTCTGATCCAATGTCAGTGTCTGGTTCTTTTGTTCTGAAAACATATAATTTCTCACAAGTGTTATACAGTCCTAAAATTATAAATGTTTAAGGTGTGTGTGATGCACAGAACAAGTAAGGCTGGGTCCTTGTTCTTTGTATGAGTGGGAAAAAAACAACTATAAATCTTCATTCATGCCATATGAAAAATTGCATGTAATAATAATAATGCATAGCAATTCTGTAGCCAACAAGAAGCATTGTCTATGCCTAGACATTCATGTCTCAGCCAATCTCAGAGCTATCCCCATATAGGGGGATTAGAAATATAAGTACCTGCTTGTTCTGCAGTTAAAATGCTTCACATCCTGACTGCATCCCCCTCCCTCATCCCCTACTGATCTCTTCCTTCCCTTATCCTCTCTCCCACCCTCCCCTGGTCCTCAGAAAGGTGAGCCTTCCTCCCCTAACATCCGATCTCTACCTATAAAGTCTCCTCTATCTGTACTACCTGTAACCTCTTACCTGTAACCTGGCCAGGCCACTCTGCCAGGGGGAAGTGATCTGATTTCAGTGGCCAGAGTCCATGTCTGAAGTAGTCCCTACTCTCCGTATTGTGGGATCCACAAGGAGACTGTGCTTCTACATCTGATCAGAGGGTCTAGGTCCACATCATGCATCGTCCTTGGTTGATGTTTCAGTCGCTATGTTGTAGTGTAGTTATCCTGTATTATGTGGCTAATATCAGCTTATGAGTGAGTATATACCATGTTTGTCTTTCTGGGTCTGGGTTACTTCACTCAGGGTGATCTTTTCTATTTCCGCCCATTTGCCTGCAGTTTCAAGATTTCCTTGTTTTTAATAGCTGAGTAGCCTTCCATTGTGTAAATGTACCAGCTTCTTTACCTATTCTTCAGTTGAAGGACATCTAAGTTGTTTCAAGATTCTGGCTATTACGAATAAAGCTGCTATGATCATAGTTTAGCAAATGTCCTTGTATCATGAAGCATCTTTCGGCTATATTCTGAGGAGAGGTATGGCTGGGTCTTGATGTAGAAATATTCCCAATTTCCTGAGAAAGCACCAGATTGATTTCCAAAGTGGTTGTACAAGTTTGCACCCCCATCAGCATGAAGGAGTGTGTTCCCCTTTCGCCACATCCTCTCCAGCATGTGCTGTCACTTGAGTTTTTGATCTTAGCCATTCAGATAGGGGTATGGTGGAATCTCAGAGTTGTTTTGAGTCGCATTTCCCTGATAACTGGGGATGTTGAGCATTTCTTTAAGTGTTTCTCAGCTATTCAATATTCCTCGGTTGAGAACTCCCTATTTAGTTCTGTACCCCATTTGTAATTGGGTTATTTAGTTTGGTGGTATTTCATTTCTTGAGTTCTCTTCATATTTTGGATATTAGCCCTAGCACCCCTGGAACTTTAACCCATACCTCATGGGCCCCTTCTCCAATTTGCTCTCCTCTCCTTATACACCTCACTTCTACCCCAACCCTTTGGGTTCCCTCAGTCACTTACTCTCTGCAGGAGCAGGAGGAGGTCCCAGGGGAGGGCCTGTGCCTCAAACGCCCCCCAGAGATATACCCCAAAGGCAGGAACCTGTTAATTTTTGCATCAGTGTTATAATTTATATATATAAATATACTCGGTAGGCTATTTTCTCTTTCTCCATCAATAATTAACTTATCTTGAGAATGAAACTGGAATAAGGAAGAGATCCCTGTAATTCAGTCAAGGCTGGTATGACTCATGGTTGACTTTATAATGTTCATTAGAATTGGCTACTTTAGTTTGTATTCATAGATTGAATGTAGCTCTAAGGGACTACCAGAGAAAGACCAAGAACCCTTATTAGTTACTGTGTAGTGAAGTGGAAGTTTGTGGTTTCTTTGAAGACTCACTTGTGTCATGTGAATGTGGTTTTGTTTTGGTCTCAAGTAGGAGATGTGGGAGTGTTTTTCCATCACTGAAGACAGCTTCATGACTTTTGTTAGCAGAAAATATTCCTGAAAGAGAACATGTGATGTTTTACTGGAAGTTGTCTTGTGTGAGGGGTGTGCCAGCTGTGTCCTTGTGTTGACTAAGAAGAGATAAATAGAAGTCCGCAGACTGTGAGACAATGCTTTCACATGGCTATGCCTTGCAACAATATATATCATTTTGCTGATCTTCACTTTTTTGAAACTTCACTTTTCAGAAAGAAATGCTCCAATGCTTCTGAGAACTTCTCATGGCACTCCGGCTGAGTCCACTGACTCATGCTGGTTCAGGTGAGTTTTTCTGTTTCTGCTTTATCATGCTGCTGCTACTGATCCGTGTTGCTGTTTGGTGTTTGGTATTTGACAGGACTACTGGTATCCTAAGAGTGCAGACTGGAGTCCCCTTAAGGAGTTACTTAAGGACCTTCTAAAAAGGTCCACATCCCCCACCCCAACTGCTACCTCTGGTCAGTGTGTTGGACGAAAGATAGAAGTATTTACAAATCCTAAGTAGAGTAGGTTTAAAAAAAAATTGAAGCCTACAGTTTAGGTCTTGATAACAAAGGCTGAACTCCAATTACTGTTTCTTCCACCAAGTGGAGTTGGTTAAAGGCTTGTCACTAGTAGCACCCTTCAGTTATGCTTCTTGGCACATTGGTGTGATAGCAGTGGCCTTCATGGCATTAAAATAGAAATATCCAGAAGGCACAATTCTGTTTTCCCTTCTCCGTGGTCTCTGAGAGTTTTGCACCTATTGTATAGTTAATTGTCACAAGAGAATTACACACTGCCCTCATCTAATTGTCAAACTTATGAGATTTTCCATCTTTTGTTATCATAATTTACTTTGTTTCACAAATTTATTTTCACAGGACCATAATCTGACAGATACTTTAGGGGAAGGTGACTTGTCCTCCTTTTTGAAGGTCTCTGTTCTCGGATTTTTGTCGGCAGCAAAATGATATTTTCAATAACATATTTTACATTATCATCTAAGTTTTCTAAATTTATTTTAAGATTTATTTACTTTTATATGTATGTGTTTTATGCATGTATAGATGAGCACCAAGTGAGTGCCTGGGGCCTGGGAAGACAAAAGGTGGTGTTGGGTCTTCTTGAACTAGAGTTACAGATTTATCCACTTTGTCTTGGCCCTGTGTGAAAGTATGCCTGTATAACATATTTTATGTCTATTGCAAAATAATGATTAGGCAAATATTTAGTGAAGATGAGAACAAACAAGAGGAAAACTCAATAACTATTCCATCTTTATTTATTACTACATTTACTTATTTATTTTAACAAAAAAATTATGGTTAAATGTTGAACCCATAAGTACTCTTCTTGGAAGTCATAAAGATGTTCAAAGTATCTTTCCAAGGTTGCTTTGTTTGAGGCAGGAGTGTAGACAGGTTTTCATTTCTGGGATCACATTTTGAAGACCCCTGAGAAAAGATGAAGGGAAGGCACTGAGGACTACACATTTATTAGAGCAGCAGTTCTCAACCTGTGGGCTGAGGCCCCTTTGGGAGGCAAGCCACCCTTTCACAGAGGTTGCCTAAGAACTGGGAAACACAGATATATGATTCGAAGAGTAGCGGTATTACAGTTATGAAATAACAAAAATAGTACCATGGTTGGGGTCACCACCACATGAGGTACTGTTTTAAAGGGTCATAGCCTAGGAAGGTTGAGAACCACTGCTCTGAAGGAACATTCCCACTGACTTACTTCCTGTAACTAGGCTCCTCCTACAAAAGACTAGTTAGTCATCATCTTATCAATGGATTATTCTAATAACAAAGTTACTCTCCTAATGATCCAAGTCTGCCTGCAGAGCACTACTCAGTGGGGATCTGAGGCTTTTCACAGGACATTTCATCTCCAAGCCATACCCAGGAGTTCTGGCAGAAAGAACAACTGGCAATGAAGACCAGAGTATGTAAGGAAGATGCTTATCACAGTTTCTCTATGTAACATTTGATCATTGGAGATTCATAATGCTAGTTAAGTTATTAGAAGAAAACAAGAAAATACTAAAACTCTTTCTAATAAGCATTTTACTCTTATAAAAGAAGACAAAAAGAATTTTAGATAAAAGTTACTATTTGTAATGTGAGAACTATTATAATGAGTATGAATTCTTTAATAGGAAGCATCTGATATGTGGCTGTTTTGGATATAAAATGGTATTTTATGCAGAATAAATAAAAGGCTTATGCATTAACATGTGCATTTCATTACTTAGCATGTGCTCTTGGTATTAAATTTTAATGCATGTTAATAAAATGGGTTAAGAACTTGGCATTTCTTTTACAATGAATGAGAAAAGAGTCAGTCCATGGGGAATATAACCCAATATTCTAGTTTTTCTCCAATTTAAATTTGGCAAATCTAACAGTTTAATATTCATAGATAAATGATGCAATGCATAGAATTTCCAGTGGATGTGGAGTCATTGTGATGTTCAGGTGCATATGTAAGTTAAGGGAGCTCTTCAACTTCTATGTCTTAGTGATAAACCCATTTTGCTAATTTAGTTTGCAATTGAGAATTAAGGATCACTCTCTAATGTGGCTATGTCTTGACTTGAAATTCTCAACATGAAGAAAAATCAACCTGTGTTCCCAAGTCCTGTGGAGCATGAGGTGGGATAGTTCAGTGGTGGAGACACTAAAGAGAAATGACGGGGCACTTGGGGTGCAGTCAATGCAACAGGCCAGCCGTGATTGTTAGTTGATGTTGATGGAATGTAATCGCCACACATTCCTCAAACAATGGCAAATTGGGGTGTTGTCTCAATTATACTTACATAACACCAGCTAGGAGCATGGCAGGAGATTTATATCTCAGGAAACTAAAATATACTGTAGCCAAATTTCAAATGTAAATACTCTAATCAACGTGAGGGCAGGTCCTAGAGTGAGGAGAGATCATGCTTAACAATTGCAGGGAAAGCAGAGGCTTTTTGGAAGCCTTACATTCACTTTATGGAACAGGAATATGTGATACCGAAAACATCAACCCTGAAAACTTATATACAAGTAACATTATACAGACTGAGCAGGTTCTATTAGGAGACCTATAGTATACATATACATATATTCATGTAACTGTAATTTAATGAAAGAGGGGCCCTGTATCTAAGAGAGCAAGGGGAATGTTTGATTTCTGAATGGAAGAAAGGGAAATGAAACTATGTCATTATAATCTCAAAAATGGGAGAAATATCTTAAAATGGAGCCTCCTGATCACCTACCTAAGAAGTGGAAGATTTCTGTCTGAAATCCCGGAAGTGAATTCCGACACCCTTTCACTCTCTGTTTTTCTTATTCAGCATTGTGCTGCCCTCACCCAAATCACTCTACTGGGGAATCCCAAGCTGCATGGCTCTCATTTAATTAATTCTGTGCGTGATAATAGCAACATTTAACTCCACACAAGGGCGAGGTTACCAAGGGGAATATAAGTGCTTGATTTTACAAAATGGTTCCAAAGAAAATGGAATGGATTTATCTTTTATGTTATTTTATAATTTTGTCATCAAAAGTAGATGTGTCTGTGCTGGAGAAGCAGTTTCTTCCCATTATGGCAATAAAAATAGGTTCTCCCCTCATGGTGGGAAGTATGTCAGTGGTCACATAAAGAAATTGGTCATCTGTTCCTTAGAGTAGAAACAATCTTTGGATCTTGCTATTTTTTCTGTTTTGAACTGATAAAAACCAATATTTATCTTGATCTTAGCTAAAAGGAGAGTGAAGAGATATTTCTTTACTTTAAACATAATACGCTTGGGAAGAAACTATGTAACATGTGTAAGAAGTTTTATTAACAATATTGTTATTAACTATTAATACATAATTTAATTCCATGTTAGCCAACCCTAGTGTTTGCTTCAAACACCACTTCCCACCAGTGTATTTAGACTCTGTCAGCTCCACTCTCCCTCAACTGTCTCCTTTTCCCGCATGCCCTCCCTCACTTCATACCTCTTTCCTTCCATCTCCTTTTTCCTTTCATTTGTTGCTTCCTGACTTCTACTTTTCCTGAGATATCCTTTTATTTTCAGCTATCTTACATACTAGACTAAAATCAGCATTCTGCTGCGAGGTTCTATACAGTGAAGCACTTTTACTTAAGCACTTAGAATAATGTAAAGTTGACAGCTCCTTTTAGAGGACAGGACACGCCTTAAGTATTCACAGTAATTAAGGAGAGGAATATTATTTTTCACCATGAAATACCTGGTAACTGTACATACATAATTAGCATATAATTGTAATATATCTACATATTTACTCTAATAACTGATGGTGTCTGGAGAGGCATTCTCTCACTACTGTATACCATGTGCACATGCACACACACATATATGTATGTATGTAACTACATGCACATACTTCTTCTCTTTAGAGTCAGTGCATCAAGAATTATGCTGAGTTCCTTGATACATTTGAAATTGAGTTTTGTGCAAGGTGAGCTATAAAGGTCAAACTTGATATCCCATTTGAACAGAAGTATTTGTTGAAGATGGTTTCCTTTCTCTGGAGTGTATTTTGATCTCTTTGTGAAAAATCATGTGACTGTAAGAGAGTCTTACATGCTGGATTGTATGTGAGGCCACAATTTCAACTCATTGATCGATGTGTCTAGTTTGGGGGTGTTTTGTTTGTTTGTTTGCCAGTACCATGCTTTTATTACTGTGCTTCTATATTATAACTAGAAATCATGGACACTGATACTTCCATCTGTTTTTTTCCTGTTTGGTCTCTTCTTGGTCATCTGTGTTTCCATATGAATTTTGAAATTACTTTGTCGTCTTCTGTGAATAATTGCATTAGAACTTTCATGGGGCTTGTATTGAATCTGTATATTGCTTTGGGTAAGACGGCCATTTTCACAATATTAATCTTACTAATCTATGAGCATGGTAGGTTCTCTCCATCTTTTGTTATTTTTTTATTTTCTATCCTAAGTGTCTGTATATGTCTTTTACTTACTTGCTTAGACTTATTACAATAAGTGTGTGTGTGTGTGTGTGTGTGTGTGTGTGTGTGTGTATGTTTAATAAAACTACTTGAATGGACTTCTCCTATACAAATGGATAATCTTTTTTGGTGTGTTCTTGAACTCTGTTTGCCAGAGTCTTTATTTGGTCTTGATATAAAAGTAATACTAGTGTCACCTAAATCAGTTAGTATTGTTGCTTCCTTTTATATATTATAGAATAATTTGAGGTGTGTTGGCATTAGTTCTTTAACGGTATGGCAGAATCTGGCTTTTTAATTTTCAGCTAGGAGATATGTAATTATTGTTTCTTACTTATTGGTTTTAATCAGTCTGTTTATTTACTTCATCATGGTTGATTTCAGTACATCATATATATTTAACATTTTTATCCATCTTGCTTATATTTTGCAGCTTAATGGAATTTTAGTTTGTGCTCATGACTATCTGAATTTCCTCAGTATCATTTGTAACATTTCACATAACTTCTTTAATTTTATTAATTTGTGTCATACACTTATTTTGGGTAATTTGATTGATGCTTATCAATCTTGTTAATCTTTTCAAACAACAAAAATATTCAGTTAATTAATTCTGTATATTGCTCTTTAATTTTTATTTATTTTATTTCAGTTATGACTTGGATTATCTTTGCCTGTATACTATTTTTGTGTGTTGATTGTTCCTGTCTTCAAAGACCTTCACATTAAATAATTATTTGAGCTCTGTCAAAAATTTGATATAGGCACGTAGTGCTATAAACTTTTCTCTTAGGCCTGCCTTCAGTGTGTCTCATAGATTTTCTAATGTTTGTCTGTTTCATTTCAATATTATGTCAGGAATTTCTGAAATTTTTATGGGTTTTTTTCTTTGATGTAAAGACTGTAGATTATGTTGTTAGGCATTGCTCAGTTGGTATTTTCTTTAGTTTCTATTACTCTGGTCAGATAGAATATGAATGTTATTTCAGTTTTCTTATATTAGTTAAACATTGCCTTGTGAATGTCTTTTTGCATCTGGGTTCCCTCACTCAGCATGATATTTTTTGATTCTATCTATTTGCCTGCAAATTGCATGGTGTCTTTGTTTTTAATAGCTGAGTAGTATTCCATTGTATAAGTGTACCACGATTTCTTTATCCATTCTTCAGTTGAGGGACAGCTAGGTTTTTTCCAGATTCTGGCTACTATGAATAAAGCTGCTGTGAACACAGTTGAGCACGTGTCCTTGTTGTATGGTAGAGTGTTCCCCTTTCTTCACATCCTCTCCAGCATGTGCTGTCACCTGAATTTTTTATCTTAGACATTCTGATTGGTGTAAAGAGAATCTCAGAGTCATTCTGAGTTGCATTTCTCTAATGACTAGGGATGCTGAGCCCTTCTTTAAGTGTTTCTCAGTCATTCCATGTTCCACTCCTGAGAATTCTCTGTTTAGCTTGGTACCCTATTTTCTTAATTGGATAATTTGGTTTGGTGGTGTTTAATTTTTTGAGTTCTCTATACATTTTCAATATGAGCCATTTGTCAGATGAAGGGCTGCTGAAGATGTTTTCCATGTCCATAGGCTGTCATTTTGCTCTCTTGACAGTGTCCTTCACATTACAGAAGCTTTTTAGTTTCATGAGGTTCCACTTATTAATTGTTGATCTTAGATCCTAAGCTCCTGGTATTCTGTTTAGGAAGTTGTCTCCTACTCCAATAAGCTGAAGGCTCGTCTTACTTTTTCTTCTAACAGATATAGTGTGTCTTGTTTTATGTTGAGGTGTTTAATCTACTTGGACTTTAATTTTGTCCAGGATGATAAATGTGAATCCATTTGCATTTTCTACATGTAGACATCCATTTAGTCCAGCACCATTTGTTGAAGATATCTTTCTCCATTGTATGGATTTGGCTTCTTTGTCAAAAATTAAGTTTCCATAGGTGTGTGGATTTCTTTCTGGGTATTCAAATTAATTCCACTGATCAACAAGCCTACTTCTATGCCAGCTACATGCCATTTACATTACTGTTGCTCTGTAGGACAGCTTAAGATCAGAGATGGAGATTCCTCTGGAAGATCTTTTATTGTACATGATTGTTTTAGCTATTCTGAGTTTTTTGTTTTTCCACATGAAGTTGACAATTGATATTTCAATGTCTGTAAAAAATGTGTAGATATTTTGAAAGGGATTGCATTGAATCTGTAGATTGATTTTGGTAAGATAGCCATCTTTGCTATGTTGATCCTCCTGATCCAAGAGCATGGGTTATTTTTCAATCTTCTGTTATCTTCTTCAATTTCCTTCTACGGAGACTTGAAGATTTTTTCATATAAGTGCATCATTTGCTTGGTTAGAGTTACACCAAGATACTTTATATTATTTATGTCTATTGTGATGTGTGTAGTTTCTCTAATTTCTTTCTCAGACTTTTTGCCATATGTTACAGGAGGGCTACGAAGTTTTTGAGTTGATTTTGTATCTAGCCACTTTGCTAAAGGGATTTATCAGCTGTATGAGTTCTTTGGTAGAATTTTTTGAGGCCAGTTATGTATACTATCATATTTCTGTGAATAGTGATACTTTGATTTCTTCCTTTTGGGTTTGATTTGTTATTGTTTTCTCAATTAGAGGTACATTATTTATTTATTTTAGGTCTTTCTCCATTTTAATGTAGCATTTAAGGCTATATGATCAACTTCATCCTGCATCCTGGCCTTGAGGTTATTTTCATTGTATTCCATAGAAACATAGAATGTTGTATTTTTATTTATTTCTAAAAATTTTCTTTCTCAATAATTCATTTATTTTGCTTTATTTTCTGAGTTTTCCTTTTTGAGGAATCATTGATTTAGAGATTCATCTTATATAACTAATTCCCACTGGCAACTGTTTTTGTGAGACTAGTAATTTTAGAGAGGGATGTTGAAGAAAGAGGCTTGGGAGAACAGACAGAAAGGGTCCCCCTGTCTCCCCAACCTTCCTGGACCCTTGGATCTAGGATGTTGGTTATGACTTTAGATAGTATTTAACCCAGTGGCCTGGAGTCTTATAGCTGGGCAGCTTAGGGCATCTGCAAGGTGATGAACAGAGTAGCCCTCTTACTGCTCATGTCCTTCAGAGCATCAGGGCGCCTACATAGAGTTTTGGTCAGGGTGAATAGAGCCTCAGGGGAAGCAGGACTCTTTATGGGCTCAGCAACACAGAATGGCAAGGCATCTTCAGGATGTGCTGAGGGGTATGAAGCATATTGTGCTGTAGGTGAAGTGAACTCTTGAAATCAGCTCACATGGGGAAACTGGCCAACTCTCCAGGGTCTTGTGAAGAATTGAAAAGAGGAATAGAGGAAGTATTAGGCCTCTAACGGACTCTGCCTTCAAGAACTGGTTGGTAACTGCAGAGGGCACTGATATGCTGGGAGAATGGTCTGATGAATTTTGGTGCTAATTACTGCTTGCTGTCTCTGTGACCCACCTTTTGCTTAATACAAAGTCATCCCACCTGGGCAGGGCAAAGGAGTTAGGTAGGGCTAGGATTGAGAGGAATTCTGGGAAGAAAAAAGACCACCACAAGGAGAAGGAGAAAGACCTGAAAGGAAGAGAGGAAGGCTGCCATGGGTTAGATGGGGGAGAAACACATGGTGGGCGTGGATGGAGAATCCAGCCCAGATGAAGAATATTAACAAGTACTTGGGATTATGGATGAGAGGTAGCTTGATAGAAGTTATTGGAAACATATGGCGTGGGATTGAGGCAGGGATCCCACGCCTACCCCACTATGGGAGGTAGTTTAGAGGATTGATATCTGCCCTGCCCCAGGTTAACTATGGCTATTTTAAAATATAACAAGTGTCTATGTCCTGATTGATCACTAGCTTGGCCTACTGATAATATATATATTTAAAAAAAAACAATACTGATACACAGTTGGCAGTGCCACAGAGGAGGTAGGTCTCTTAGTACATCTAGATACACGGAACAGTAAGGTATCTTAAGAAAATGCTTGACTGGACTGGGACCAGCCACAGGGTTGATATGCTCTTTCTGGATTCAGCCAAATTGAGAGACTGGGTAAACAGAAGAGGGTCTTGTGTTGATAGAAGGGCATTTACGGTCTTTACAATGTACTTTATGTTAAAATATTACACATACTAGAGCGTCATACGCTGGGGAGTGTTTTTCTGAACACCTACAGTGACAATAGAGCACAAGGAACAGAGTGCAGAAGTCACCATACAGCAGTCTAGATTGAGTTTGCATTCATTCATAACTCTAAGGAATTAGCTCTGGTGTGAGCCTGTAATAAGCAAAGAAGTATACACCATTTGAAACTCCTAGATATTAAAGTTTAATTCACATAATTAAAAATGTGCACTGGGTTGAGGGTGTACATTCTCACAATGTGGTACAGGGTTTCCACTGTTTAGTAAGGAAGGCCAAGTCAGATGGGCAAAGGGAAAAAGAAAAAAAGAGAAAATTATGAAATAGAAATAGCAACAGAGGTTTCAAGTGTACCACAGCTACTCTTTTGTTTTAAACCCAGAAAACAGCTCTGGGCACTTTTGCCTTGATGAACTGGAAAAGTTCCACAAATAAAGGCCAGCAACCCTAGCATAAGGCTGTACCAGGATGAATACATCTTCTGGATGAGAGGCTAATCTTGTGGAAGCACATTGCAGGGTGTTTTCAGGTCCTTTAATGATCCCTAGCCTCTCTCCTACACCATATTGTTAATGGAGAGAATATGCGTGTTAAACAGTGTACAGATTGAACTGGTGGATTATTCTCCTTGTTTTCAAAAAATCGTTCTGCCCCTTGGCCAGATCATTTCTGAGAAATACAAAACAAAACTGGATTTCCTTCAGCTTCATTAGTGGAAGCTTGAGAAAATTTAAAGAGACTGTTTTCTCCTAGAACTGTGGCCATGTGTTTCTTTATGGGCATTGTAGATAGGCACAAGTGAACTGGCTTCAGCTCTGGAAGATGAAAAATTAGTACAGACTAAATGATAAATTATTGAATCATTTGGAATTGTTTTATTCAAAAATGACAAGCTTGTGCCCCGTGGAATGACAATGTAGCAAAAGTTGCTGATGTGGGAAACAGAACCCAGACCTGGCTTTGTTTAATTTCATTCTAGGATAACACTGCATTGGGTGTATATATGCAGCTCCCATGCTTCCGGAAGGAATGCTGAAAAACACCTCCTTTCACTGATAACTGTCATGATGTCATCTAGTTTTATCATCTGGCATTATTTTATGATGAACTGGTTTCCACCTTACTTGAAATCTCTTGACTAGTCTTTTGCTCAGTACCTGCTAGTATATTACTTACTCCCATGACAGTGTTGTTTTTAATCAGTGACTGTTTTATACTACTTGGCAATACTTTTTTCAAAAGAAGGGAGTCAAATAACAGCATGCTGATAAAAATTAAATACAACAAAACCAAATAATCCAATTAAAAGTGGGGTACAAAGGAATGCCTAATGGCTGAGAAACACTTAAGGAAATGTTCAATGTCCTTAGTAACCAGGAAAATACAACTCAACATGAGTCTGAGATTCCATCTTACACCTACCAGAATGGCTAAGATAAAAAACGCAAATGACAGCACATGCTGGCAAGAATGTCAGGTGGGTGCAGAAACACCCCTCCATTGTTGGTTGGAGTGCAAACTTGTACAATCACTTTGGAAATCAATCTGGTGCTTTCTCAGATAACTGGATTAGTTCTACCTCACGACCCAGATATACCACTCCTGGGCATATACCTGAAAGATGCTCCACCACACAACAAGGACATTTACTCAACTATGTTCAGAATCTGGAAAAATACTAGATGTCCTTCAACCAAAGAATTGATAAATCAACTGTTGTACATTTGCACAGTGGAATGCTACTCATCTATTAAAAACAAGAAAATCTTGATATTTGCAGGCAAATGGATGGGAGTATAATAGATCTTCCTAAATGAGGTAACCCAGACACACATGGTATAAACTCATTTATAAGTCAGTATTAGCCAAATAATACAGAATAACCACACTATAATACACAGAACTAAAGAAACAAAATAACAAGGAGGACCCTAGGAAGGATGCTTAATTTTCATTCAGAACAGCAAATAGAACAAAGGGAAGTGCTTGAAGAGAGGGAACAGCAAGGGAGCCTACCATAGAAGTCTTCTGAATGAATCCACCCAGCAGGTGATCCAAGCAGATGCTGAGACACACAGGCAAACTTCAGGGTGGAGTGCAGGGAGTCTTATATAAAAGTTGGGGAATAGAAGGAACTAGAGAGGTCAGGAGCTCCTCAAAGAGACCAATGAAGCCAACAAATCCAGGCAGAGGAGGGGGTTGCTGCAGAGACTCATGCCCTAACCAAGGGCCATGATGGTCAGGACCTAGACTCTCTGCTCACATGTAGTACATTGGCAGCACAGTCTCCCTCTGGGTCCTATAATATTTGGAATATGGACTACTTTGGACATGGATTCTGTTGTCCACTCATTGATTACTTCCCCCTGGAGGGGCAGCCTTAGCAGGCACAGAGGAAGAGGACACAGGCAGTCCAGATGAGACTTGAGAGGCTGAAGTCAGATGTTAGGGAAGGAGGGCTCCATTTCTGAGGACTAGGGATGAAAGGGAAGGGTATAAGGGTGGGTGGGACCAGGAGGCAGCGAGAGAGGTAGCTACAATCTGGATGTAAAATAAACAAATTAATAATAATAATAATAATAATAATAATAATAATAATAATAATAATAATTAGAAAGTATGAAAAAAATTAAAATAAATTGAAAATGTTTTCAGATCAGACTGGAAAGCCATGCTATCTTCATTGAGAATTAAAGTAATTAACCACACACGAGGAACATCCTAAGACCATAAAAAGGGGTCCATTATCCAGAATCTTCTTAAAACCAAGCTGTGAGCTACTGGAAATATTAAAGGCATCACAGCAGGATACTTTAAAGATGAGAAAATAGAGATTGGGGTGGAATAAGCTTAAAAAAAAAAAGAAAAGACATGTGCATTGGCCAAGTGTCTATTTGAAATGGATGCTGCACCTATTGAGTGTCCACTGCCTAAATTTCTGACATACAGTTCTATTAATTCCAATAAATCTGAGTTTGCCCTTAAAACCGTAAATCTGTATGACATAAAGATGCTGAGACCTCAACATCATGTCTATGTAACTGTTGTTATCTCTATAGTATGTCAAAAGGCTAAGAGACGAACATATTTGGGGAAGCACTCCCCCATATGAAATGGTGCTATTGTTAATATTAGTGTGTTTATGTTAATACAACACAGAAAAAATGGCCTATATGCCTCAAGGCTACTGCTGTAGGAAAGTACATGATGAGTTTGCTGATACTGTCATTCAGGCCTGGTTATAGTAGGTAATTGACCACTTAGTATGCTTAATGTTCATGAATGATGGTCTAAAATAGGGCATCATAACCCCTGCTGTGTCTGTGGGTGAACCTGTGCATGTGGCTTATAACCTGAGACCTATTCGAGCTGCAGAAAGCAGGAAGGCAACCTAACCACACTGGAAGGCAAGGTATCATTCTTAAGATAACCTCAAATAAAACTATTTGTTTCTACTACTGCCAAAAGAAAAATGCCAACCCAGAAATTGTCAGGCTTTGTAACCTGCCATATGGAAGATGATGTTTTGTTCACAGGATATAGGATATGACTATGGATGAAATGATGAGACACAAATTAAAAACTTGGAGACATAAAGAACACACACTAGGAAATATAACTAATAAATACCTAGAATAACCAGAAAAGACTGAGACCACTCTTATCTTTATGTGTCTGCACACTGCAGATACAGTGTAAACCCTCTTACACACTATACACTCTCAGAGATCATCTCTCCTCTTTGATGAAAAGCTTAGCCCTAGGGCAATAAAACTGAGGTTTCTTCGTCCTCTATATTCCTAAGATGGGGACTTCTTCTTGGGAAAATATTGAAATGTTTTTGTGAAGAGGGTAGCAACATTCATGCATGGCCAGTGTTTAGGGTACATTGGAAAATATTCACTGTTTCTGTTATATGTACCATTGTAGTCACACTCTATGATATTTACTTCTCATTTTTCTTATTTGAAGCCTACCCTTTGGTTATCTATTTCAACTGAATATTCACTCTGTAAAGGGATCTCAGACTGTGCACAAGATTGGGAGCTTTTTCCTCATAGTGTTCCGTTATTCTGTAGAGTTATTCTGTAATGGAATGGTAAGATGAACTACACACATGAATTATAGAAGTAGTGCGACATATATTTCAGTACCTGTTATTTTAAAGTCAATATTAAATGGATAAATTAATTTGTATCCCATGACTTAACTATATATATATATATATATATATATATATATATGTATGTATATATAAAGTCAATATGTTATTTACATAGAAATATTAACACTCATTTTAATTAAGGCTATTTTATTTCTAGTGCTCAATAGCCATATGTGACTTATAGGACGATAATAGATAGAAAAGACCTAAGATTTCCTCTCTCTATCTTCAGTGAAGATATTAGTTCCCCAAACTGTTAGTTAGTGCACAAAGGGTCCATACTCCTGTTACATGGTGGGAGATGCACAACAAAGTCTATGGGAGATTGTCATGATTTTGTCATAATAATGCCTAGAGACCAAGGTCCCTCTAAGGGAACAAGCTGTCATGCTGAAAGAAGACCGTACAAAGAAAGCAAAGCGATGAGTAGATTCTTGCCAGTGGCCTCAAGAGGGAGCTTAGATGGTCTTCTCTAGCCTTCTCAAGTCTTACAGATGGCAGCTCCTAATGACAGATTGAATGCAACTTTAAGAGACCCTGAGCTGGAACCATCTGGATAAAGTGCTCCCAGACTTGTTCGGTTATTAACGCCAGCTATTTGAAGCAACTGAAGTTTTGCGTAATGTGTTACAGAGCAATCAATAGCCGATGCAACATCCATTGTTGCAACTTCAATTGTAGATAAATGGAGCAAGTGTATTTCTATGGTTACAACCCAAACTTGCTGGTGTGGTCAAACAGGAAGCCATAGATGAAAGCACAGAGAAGAAGGACAAAGCCATGCCATGCAAGCAACCCAGTAGAAAATGACAGACTCAGAGAACATTAGGTGATACTACAGAATTTCCTTAAACACTGAAATGAACACCGCAAACTAGATTGTGTGTCTGAGTCCTCTTAAAGTATAGTTATGCCCCCACCCTGTAATTTCGCCTCATTTTAAAACTGTGCTGGTCCTCCCTGAGGTCTGTACTTCAGAAATGTTAACTACGTTCTAAGCAGTGTTGAGTACATTTTCAAGGAAGTAATGCCATTGGGCCTAGCATGCAAAACACTTGGTAGGAGCTTCATTAATCTTATTAAACAACATGTCTCCACCATGCATTGATTAGGCATACAAATCATTTATCCCCATAAGGAATTGCAAAGGAATCTAAAGTCACTCAAAACCCAGCCTTTTCCTGCCTATGGTTGTCAAGGTAACGAACATCTTATAATTCCAAGCAAACAGACTGCTTGCTGAAGATTTCTGAAGCCACCACAGGTATAATGCAGCCACCCCCTGCCTCTCTCTTTGTAGAAGAGTTTCCAGGAGCAACCTCAGGGGAGCTAATCAAGATATTAAACTTATTCACCGACCACCATAGTGCCAACACCCAGTAGCAAGTTGCGATAAGTAAACAGGCTATCCTTTGAGTTCCATCAACTTAGATGCTAAGCCCTTGAGCACCAAGTGGGAGCCCCCTCATGCGTTAGTGCTCATTACAGCACCTGTATTCAGAGCAATCCCTGAAAAGAAATGGGAGGCCTTAAGATGCAAATTATGCTCGTGCCTTTATTATATACAGCACAGTTATGGAATATATGGCATCATTTTAATTGCATAGAATGAGGACAGGAGCTTTAACCACTAGATTATGCTTCAAAAACTACCTTCTTTTTAAAGAAGAGGGACTTGAGCATTACTTTAAGAAGGCCTTAAATGAACTAAAGACAACCCAACTTCAATGCACAGTAGTGAGGATGCTCACATGGTGCATTAAAGAAAAATGCCCTGATATGTACACAGAGAACCAATAGAACTCAGTTTCTACAGAGAGTTTCAAAACAAAGAGTTACATGCTTTAGACTGATACTATCAACAAACAAATAAAGTTTTTTGGAAGAAATCATTATTAAAGTACAAAGGCAGCTCAAATATCTCTTTCCAATAAGCCCATTAGTCTACTACTTGAATGTGATTTTGCTGCAATTCATAGTCAGGACATATATGGCGCTTAGAAGACAGCTCAGTGGGTAAAATTGCTTGCTTTGCCCATGTGATAACCCGAGTTTGGATCCTCAGAACTCAACATAAATGTTTGACACCATAGTACAAGTGTCCATATTCCCACTGCACCAGCCTATGGGTACTGGACAGAGGAAAACATGCCGAAGCTTGTGGGCCAACGGGCTTGGCTTAATATACAAGTGGAGCAGAGAACCTGTCTCAGGGAAGGTGAAAGGGGCAAGGAAAAAAAACCACCAAAGCTTTTTATCTGATCTTCACACCAGCACGATGACTTTCACATATATTCATACACAACAGCAGAGAAGGAGAGAAAGGATGGAGGGAGGGAGGCAAGGAGGGAGGGAGGGAGGGAGGGAGGGAGAGAGAGATAGAGACAGACGAGACAGACAGAGACAGAGAGAGAGAGTCAGAGCTGAAAGTCAGAAAGAGGGTGGGGAGAGAGCATATTGGTGAGAATTTTGCAAGTTTACTTTGGGTTTAAACATTATATTATGGACTACACATGGTATAGTTTGTGCAGTAAAAACAAATGTCGACCTGCATCTTTCCCTTGAGTAAGGTTGAAAATAATGCAACTGGCCCAAACGAGATTCCATATCTTAATACAGGTTTGCAGAGAAGAAAAATAGCAAACTTCTCAAAGTCCTTCACTGTAGACGAGGTTAATGTGGTACCAGAGAGAGGGCGGTGCACCAAGAATCACAGCTTCAAACAAGAAGGCAGGCCTTTTCATAGTGCTTACAGTGTGTCGCATAGTTATCAAAACACTGTTGATTTTACTCTGATTTTTTGTTCAACAAGGAATATTTTCTATTTAAAAATTCTTCTAGAAAACAGTGATTGTTGTTAAATCATTCCATGTGTAGCTTCATCAGATATGCCTATCTTAATGGCGCCTAAGGGTTTTTCATTTATAAATATGATATTAGATTCTTTAATTTTATAGAATTCATTTGGAAGTAGATTATGGGATCATTTAGATAGCTTGGTGGACAAATGTACTTGCCAACAAGCCTGAAGAACTGATCCCCAAGACACATGTGGGATATAGATAAAATGCCCTCTTGAAAGTTGTCCTCTGACCTCTGCAGGAATGCCCAACCCACTCCCAGAATGCACATACACACAAAACCAATAAATAACTTTTGAAAAGAAAATGAACAACAATCTGTGATTACAATCAGCATGAAATGAAACTTAATAGAAATAGAAAGACATGAAAAAGGGAAGGCGTCCTTTATCTTCACTCTCAGAAAAGAAAGAGCAACGTAAGTGGGACTAGAATGACATTATTTCTCAACATACAGGGAACAAGAGAACTAAACACCGTCTCAGTGACTCACAGTGAGAGATATCTCCAAAAGAATATCAACCATCCTCCCTCTCACTCTCCCTCTTTCCTCTCTCTCCCCCTCCCTCTTCCCTTATCTCTCTCTCTCTCTCTTTCTCTTTCTGTCTGTCTCTCTCTCTCTCTCTCCTCCCCAGAGTGTGTGTGTGTGTGTATTTCTACGTCTGTGTGTTTGTGTATCTTAACACACTATTTTCTAATCTCAGGCTATGAACAACAATAAAAAGAATAGCCCTAAATTTCTTGGACAGATGCATTATACACATATGTGGAGGTACATGAATAACTTACAGAGTTTTTGATGCAGTAAAGACAAAATAAAAATGAGACAGTGGGGACTGGAGATGAGACTAAGTGGTACAGGTTCTGTTTAAAATGATTTGCACAAAAAGTTCCTGTTTTGTACCCAGTAACCCAAAGAAGTGGGTGTTGTGGAACAAGAGCAACCAAAAAGGACAAACGGAGGCTTGGAAAGTACAGCATAGCTGGCCAGAGGAGTACCAGAGCAGGAGGAGAGGGCGTGTGAGGTGTATCTGAAACAAAACACAGTTCAGTGATAGCCTGTTTGGGATTTTAAGAAGAATTCCTCAACTCCTCATTTCATTCTTAGTTCATGATACATTGTTTATTTTATGTTCTGTTAATGTATATTTTCCCACAGCTATTGAGGGCAAGAGGCTGTTTTACAGTCACTCCTAATTATTTATCATTAAACTATCAAGGATTCTCACATCAGAAACTCAGCCATATGGATGGGAGGAGACTAGTAAACATGCATTTTAACTCAATCCTGAAGGGGGAATCTTTGTGCTCTGATTGAACCAACGGCATTCAGTTTGGAAAGGAAGTCCTTCTGTACATGTGGAGTACAGTGCATCGGAATTTCACAGCTAATCAGGGTCTTCTGTTAGTCACACTCTCCTCCTCTGGGGCATTTTTCTCAAGCTCCTCTGGCTGGAGCACATGCTGTTCACTGTGAGAAACAATTTCCTCCAACACAGTTTTCCACTCAACATTTATAGTTCCCTTTTCAGTCATGGTAGAAACTCTGAATTGTAGTAAAGACTGGCATGATATGATTATTTCTCTACCAATGTATGCTTCAGTTCTCATGTATAACATGTATAACATGTCTTATTTCTCAACAATTAGAAACATAAATTTAATATGGCCCTCACTATAGTAATCTCTTTATGATCTTTTCATACTGATTTTGTCATAATCACACCTTGATATTTGTAACTTAAATTATATTTGTAGCATTAATAAGCATAAGCATTTCAACATACCATATACTGTATGAAGAGAAAAGAAAAAAATGATTGATATACAGAAATACTCATACAATGAAAACAAAGCAACAAACTGAACTCACCAATTGTCAATGCCATTTCTGAAAATATTAGCATTGCATAATTTCTTCATCATATTTTCTTGGTCCTGAGGCATCTCCCGAGCCACAATTATTTATTTTGTATGGTGACTGAAGCCATCATTCATAAAACATTTTTAAGCTTTAGTGTCACTGTCCCCAAATAGATAAAAATCATGGATATCCATTGGCTAGATCTGAAGGCAGTCTAGGTTTACTGCGTGCATTGTTCTTAGTCCTGATAGGCTGTGGTCATGTGGTGGGGGAGGAGGTCCTGTTCTGTCAGAAGTCTAAGGGAGGAGAATAGGGCAAAAGAGAAAGAGATAGGAGTGGAGCAGGAAGAAAAGAAAGAAGAAAATCATACGCACACACACACACACACACACACACACACACACACACACACACACACACACAAAACACACCAAGAAAAAACATGGTAATCACAATACTAAGTGTTTTAAAGAAAACCTTGACGTTAAGACAGTATCTTCTGAGTCATTCTAGGAATTTAATGTTAGTCACTCAAGTCACATCAGTAATCCTATACTTACTTTAACAGAAAAAAAAAGGATCTAATAACCAAGTAGGCATAGTAAAACTAAGTATATTAACAATTGTATTCCATAATTTTGTGGCTAGGAAGCAAAGTCCTTCTTAGTTGGTGGGAGAGAGAGAGAGACAGACAGAGACAGAGACAGACAGAGACAGAGACAGAGACAGACAGAGACAGAGACAGAGACAGAGAGACAGACAGAGACAGAGACAGACAGAGACAGAGACAGAGACAGAGACAGAGAGACAGACAGAGACAGAGACAGACAGAGGCAGACAGAGACAGAGGCAGAGACAGACAGAGACAGAGAGATCTGGTTATGACTATGGGAGACATGGCACCAAAAATTAGGCAGACATTTATGGGACACAACCCATCTGCTGGTAGTATGGCAATTCATCTCAGGCTGTCATTCAGGTGTGGCCACTCATAGTGACACCAGATCTATCAGGTTACTTTCTCTTTCTCTAAGGTCTCAGAAAATTCAAGAATAAATTCCTAGTTAGGGGCCATATCACACTTTGACTGCAAACAAGGCATTCATTGAATGCTGGGAGTTATTCATTACAGAAAAGGTGAACTCACAAACTGATTATCAGCCTTTCCAAAGGACCAGTTACTATTAATCCTGCAAGAGAAGAGATATAGTGTAGCTACCTTACTGTCTCGTGATTAGATGGCTCCTGGCTAGGGCTAACCATTGGATTCAACTATTCGCAGACTAGCATTATAACTTAAATGTTGTGAAAAAACTCTTCAAGGTTTATTGGTTACTCTCATGAATAAAAAAGCCTCACATCAGCTACAAGGTACATTTTTCACAAATGTGTTGGATAAAGGTGGCCATTCATTAGTATCCACAGAAGTTCTATCATGGCAACATTGACATAGGATGGACATTTTCATTCACTGAGAGGCCCATGGCATTGATTCAACAAATTTCAAAAAAAAAAAAAGGGTTTTTTTCCAGATGGTTTTCCTTGTTCGTTTGTTCAGCTTTGTGGCCTTGGCTAAAGAAAGTCTACGCTGCCTTTTTCCCTTCCTCTCTCAATCATATCTTCCTTTGCTCTCTGTCACTTTGTTTCTCTATATTTTTGTCTCTCTGTTTCCCCTCCAACTTTCTAAAGTAGAGAATTCAAAGTAGAAATTGTATATATTTTCAGAAGAAAATGTATTTTAGTGGTTTTTAATTTTTATTT
Organism: Acomys russatus; assembly: GCF_903995435.1. Classification (NCBI taxonomy): domain Eukaryota; kingdom Metazoa; phylum Chordata; class Mammalia; order Rodentia; family Muridae; genus Acomys; species Acomys russatus. Next base: position 98,898,310 of record NC_067138.1, read on the forward strand.
TTTTACATATACATTCATATTATTATGCATATATACAATAAACTACCTACAGCAAGTAAAACCACCAAACAATCTGGAATTATATAAATGTTACATTCACAATGTATTAGCTATTGGGAAGCCTTGAGGAAAACATCTTTCCTATGTGATTCTGTCTAAAATTCTGAATGTAAATCAGTATCTATCATATTGTCATTATCAACTTAAAACATCTAACTAGACCTAAAAACATCTTAACTCCTAAATAAATAAGCTTAATTGTAAAACTAAACTATCTGATCTTCAGCCCCATCAATGACTTGAGAAGGAATAAAATTAATTACCTGATTAGCCAAGGAGTGCAGGTTAGCAGCTTCCCAAATGAGAAGATTACAGAGACAGTTATATTTGACTGACATATTTGTGAGGCAGGACTTGCTTACCCTGTTTTGCCAGAGTTTGGCCATCGACTCTGCCTGCATCCAGGCTTGCTCTTTTTAAGGCAGAATTCTGTCTGTGGTACCAACAAGGACCTTCTGCCCAGGGGCTGGTTTGCCACATGTGAAGCCATCTCTCTCCATAAGGAGGTCCTGATGCTCATCGTCTTCTGTTCTTTCTTAGGTGCCCTATCTTGGCAGCCACACATGACACCATCACAGATGCTTTTCTGCTATTGCTAATCCCGGACAACCAGAATCTCATTTTCCTTTTAACAATGCAATAGTGTTCTTTATTATCTTAGAAAATATTGGTCAATCCCAAATTCTCATTTCTATGTACCTATAGCTATTGAAAGTGCCTATAACTATTCAAAATTGGTTAGATTTCTCTGAATATATTGGATGGATCTTGATTTGGCTATTTTAATAAATAACAAAGCCAGGAATACCCAAGTACAGTCTGAGACCACAGCACGGGCACACAGAAGACCATAAAGGCACACTAGTAAATTGTTCTATCTGCTTTTATAAGCACATTACAACACCAAGTGTACTGATTTTCCACAATAGTCAAGGTAAAGTTGCAAGTCAGCGCCTTCCTCCTCCCAACATGAGAATGGTTTATGCAATGCCACATACTGTGCTGAGACAGGACACACAGTTCAGTGTCAGAGAACTGTCTCTCAATAGAAATATGTTTTCAGTTTTGTAATGACTCTTCAATTTTTAGAAGAACACACATTCCTGGTGGAAAATACTCTCATTTTGAGGAGTAAATGGTCAGAAGGTTATTGTGATGTCTTAACTGATAGACATAAAAAAGCACAAAGCCACATTTGCTAAATAATGCATAGTGCTAGATTCTACGATAAGCCAGGCTTAACCTCTCTTTTTTTCAGTACAGCTTCCAGGGTCTACTTTAAAAGAAGAGTGAGTGTCTTAGGATGATATGCAGCCTAAAAATGAATAATGCATTTCCCTGCTTTTCCAGTTAATTCTCTGCCTGTCTATTTTGTGCATGACTAATCAGGCAGTTTCCTCTCTTCATGAAAGTTTGCTTAATAAATTTCAGTGATGTCTTCAAAGCCAAGATATATTTTAAACTTGTTAGTAAAATCTAAAAACAAGTGGGAAAACTTAAGTTCTCAGCAGAACTTAAGTTGGAAATTATATTTCCAATTAAAAGAGCAACTATAATTTAAGTGAGTGTTGATATTGACTTTGTTTTGGGAGAAAATTACTGAAGATATTGTGCCAATGGCAGTAGATACAAACACATGTATGACATAAGAAAGTGTAGCCTAAGATTTCAGAATAGCAGCAGGGACAGTCTCTCTTTAGAACACTTAAATATTAGGAAATATCAAAATAGCATTGGTTATCTTTTTCCTAGCCCCACACTTCTACAGCATATCCAAGACAGATGAAATGAAATTCTTTATCCTTATTAAAATACACTTTAGAAATGCTAAAAATTGGAACAAAATAAACTCTAAATTATTAAAACATAAATTACTGCCCATGCCCACTGTATTTTAAGGTAGCTCCTTGGAAGATGGAGATACAGCAAATGAAATATTTTAAGTTGACACAGCTGAGATTCAAACAGCTTTGATCATTGTTTATAGGGAAATTTGATATAAAATTAAGAAAGCCAATACAACAGCGAGGTAGACTGAGAAATCAACTTTCTAGGAAAAAACAGGTACATTGGGAAATGAAGGTGGAACAGATGATTTTGAGGGGAAGGCCACATTATGAAGGAAGTTAACTTGGGAACTGAAATTGAGCTACTACAGAAGTCTCTGTGAGGTGCTGTGTCTTTTGTTCTACCAGTCAAATGCTGTTAAGCAACTGCCATGTTCTGAGAGTCTCTGTGCACCTTCTGACAGTCAATGTAAGAGACAGAAGATTCCTGAGCAGGGTGGATCTTTCTCCTCCCGCAATGGTTAATTTCCTTCTCCATCTAGACTCAAGTCCATGTCCTAAAAATGGTCTAGAATGTGGAGCTCTCAACAGAAAGATTATAAAAAGCAGGCAATCACAGATACTGACTGGCATCCCAGATTCTGCTCATTAAACCTCCATGTCAGACAGACTGATTACATGTGACGGTGTAGTGCTGCCGTTGGTGATCTACAGTTTACGTGTGCATTGCTCACTTCCATTGCACATGGTTTTCTGGCAGCATGTGGGAGCAAAAGAGTAGAAACACGAAGAAAGTCAGTCGTCTTCCCGACAAAGTCGTGTTGCCTAAGACCTGAGATCACCCCAGGGCAGCATCACACCTTGCAGAAATTTTAAAGTCCTGTTCAGAAGGATTGTTTCCCTTCAAATACGGTTCTTCCTGATTAAGTCTGAATGTCAGTCTTCCTGGAAACTTAGCTTCAGATAGTCCTTTAAATAAAATAGACTGTGACATCTAGCCAGTAAAAGTTCAAATAAAATATTTTAACCTATCATTTCAGTATATAAGCAGTATGAAGGAAAAATCACTTTTGAGAAATATACAAAACATATACAAACATACACTGACACCGCCATGGTTCTGATGATGTCACTGGACAAATGAGCTCCTCAGTTATGTACAGTTCTTACTGACTTCCCAGAAGTTAAAATATTACCTCTAATATATGCCATCTTCACTGGAAGCACTCTGCTTAAACTGTTTATATAATAAGTGAAAGAAACCAAAGTTATGATGATGAAAATAATAATTGTAGTAAAAAGTATTATATAAATGGTATTAGTCCCTCTACTCATGTTATCTTATTATTAGCTTATTTACTCGAAAATGTTTTTGTACAAATACTCATTTGAAATGGATTGAGAAGATTTCAAAATTATTATAAATTTAATAAAACCATGACTGGGATTAAATACAAAATCTATTTTAAATGTTTTTATATTATTTGGCAATTTACCCCTACTCAAAGTGCAAATCTATAAAGCAATTTTGTTTCTATCATTAATTCTTCATGAATTAACTGTGACTATCTGCTTTGCTCAGGAAGGCTTTTATACATCTAATTAGTGCTAATGGTAAATGCCTTTAAAAAGCTTAAATTAAAACAAAAAATATGACAGCAGTTATTCTTATCAGGAAAATGTGCAGTCTAAGGAATCTTATTACAGAGCTAATACAGCAGTCAGTTGAAAGATGCCAAAGAGTCTATCCATTTCTATATGTGATTATGTTTCAGAGCACCTGTGCAAAGCAGGACCTTCAACATGCCTGTGTCCTTCTAAATAGGGAGGTGCCTTGGAATTTTTAATCCTAAACTGAGAGTAAAGGAGTAGTGAGAGAGACAGAGAGAAAGGGAGGAGGGAAGATAGAACCACCCAGCTAGCACAGAAATGAAAAAAAGAGAGATAATTACTTCTGGGGTCCCAAAAGGGACAGGTGATTTCATCAGATTTTGATCTTTTGGAAAATGTTTTAGGAATACTTACTCTGTCTTCATTTTGTGGCAGCATGACTAAGTAATTGAGTATAAAAGATGTTCCTAATCCTACAGGATTCTCATTTTACTGGACAAACACAAATATAGTGTGGTGATAGCTATGCTGGCATTTAACAGGAGTACTGTGAACCATGGGGCAGTGCATGCAAATCTGCCCAAGGTATTTAGAGAAGGTACCAGAATCCAGGAAATATGAGCTGTCTCTCAAAGGAGGAGTAGGAATCAAAGCTGTCAGCAGAGCAGCCATATGCAAAAATGTTGAAACAGGATGCTGAGTTATAGAAACTGCAAACCATGTGCTCCGAGAATAAAACATGCTGGCTGCACTTAAATAGTACTCAGGGGCAGGAAAGATGACTAGTTGTGTAAAAGCTCCTGCCACTGGCACTTGATGAGCTGATATCAATTCCACAAACTCATATAAAAGTGTAAAGAGAGAACTGACTCCTACAAGTTGTCCTCTTACCTCTCCAGACATGCCATGGGACAAATACACACACATGCATACACACACACACACACACACACACACACACACAAAGACACAACACACGTACACACACAAAGACACAATAAATAAAGGTTTAAAATAAGTAAGATGCTTAAAACAAACATACAACCAGTGACTAGTTGCTGATTACCTGGACAAATTTTCCTGAGAGGACCTTGCCTCTACCGCATCAGTTTCATGAAGCTATTTAAAAAAAAAAAAAAAAAAAAAAAAAAAAAAGCTAGCTTCAGCTGTGGTGCTTTGAGTCATAATGGTTGCTCAGAACCCAGAGCACCTAACCCTCAAGAAATGGGAAGAAACACCAACAGGTGGAATTATGGGGACCCCATTAGTGACTAGCCAATGGTAAATCATGTGTAGGAATGGATGCAAATTGCTGATCTTATTCAAGTGCAATAGAGCTGGAACATGGTATGAACACCCCATTCTAACGGTAGAGTTCACTTTGCTGATCTATGGCTTCACATCCAGTTAAACGGGAAGGAAGGAGGCTGCGGATATACCTCAAACTTGTTTGGCAAGTTGGTGGTGGCTTCTATCTGGAGAGCTAGGGAGGCCCCAAGTCTATGGTGGATTCTTGGCCCCTCACCTCTCACTCCTCCCCTGCCCACTTCCTGCACACCACCATCTTTATTATCTGCGCCACTTATCATTCTTGCCTCACTTTCTCTCACTTTCATCTTTTTTTTTTTTTTTTTTAAATCTCCAACCATGGAAAGTAGGTATATAAAAATTGGGGCAGAATAGGTAAGGTTGAACAACTGATCTATCCTTTCATAGAATACTATTTAAAATATAAAAGGCATCCAGTCGGTTATACGTGAAAAATAAAAATGTGCAAAGAAATTAGTTGGGCTGATTAAAATACCTACTATCTATTCATCTAGTTCAGTTCTCCTCACCCCAGGGGAAAATAATTTGGCTAATAGAAAACAGTCATCCCTGAGATAAAGGGAATTCCACATCACCCATGTCATTTTTAAGAATGATAATACAAAATTTTACTACTTTTATTTTTACACCATCTGAATTTGTGCCACTGTTGGCTTGCAAGAGGTCTCAGTGAGTAAATGTGCTTGGAGAAGCCTGGAAAATTGAGTTTGATTTCAAAGACTCATATGGTGAGAGTAAAGACATGACTTCTACATGTCCTCCTCTATCCATATGTGCTGTCATACAAGCTCCACTCTTTTTTAAAATATATTTTATTAATTTATTCACATTGCATCTCAATTGTTATCCCATCCCTTGTATCCTCCCATTCCTCCCTCCCTCCCACTTTCCCCTTATTCCCCTCCCCTATGACTGTGACTGAGGGGGATTACCTTCCCCCTGTATATGCTCATAGGGTATCAAGTCTCTTCTTGGTAGCCTGCTATCCTTCCTCTGAGTGCCACCAGGTCTCCCTATCAAGGGGATGTGGTCAAATATGGGGCACCAGAGTTCGTGTGAAAGTCAGACCCCACTCTCCACTCAACTGTGGAGAATGTCCTGTCCATTGGCTAGATCTGGGTAGGGGTTCAAAGTTTACTGCATGTATTGTCCTTGGCTGGTGCCAGAGTTTGAGCAAGACCGCTGGGCCCAGATCCGCCTATCATAACTTTCTTCTTGAAGGTTTCTAGGACCCTCTGGATCCTTCTATTTCTCCATTCTCCCATGCTTCTCTCACCTTGAGTACTAATAGAATGTCCTCCCCTCTGTCCCACTTTCCTGGTAAGTGAAGATTTCATAGGACATGCCCCTTGGGCTAGTGTCCAGATATAAGTGAGTATATACCAATTTACTCTTTCTTCTTCTGGGTTAACTCACTCATTTTGATCATTTCTAGTTCAATCCATTTGTCCACAAATTTTGGGAATTCCTTGTTTTTAATAGCTGAGTAGTATTCCATAGTGTATATGTACCATAGTTTCTTTATCCATTCTTCTACTGATGGACACTTAGGCTGTTTCCATGTTTTGGCTATTATGAATAAGGCTGCTATGAACATGGTTGAGCAAATTTTCTTGTTGTGTGCTGGAGCATCTTCTGGGTATATTCCAAGGAGTGCAATAGCTGGGTTTTGAGGAAGCCCTATTCCCATTTTTCTAAGATAGCACCAGATAGATTTCCAAAGTGGCTGTACTAGTTTGCATTCCCACCAGCAATGAAGGAGTGTTCCTCTCTCTCCACATCCTCGCCAGCATGTGGTGTCCCTTGAATTTTTGATCTTAGCCATTCTGATGGGTGTAAGATGGAATCTCAGAGTTGTTTTGATTTGCATTTCCCTGATGACTAAGGTGGTCCAGCATTTCTTTAAGTGTTTCTCAGCCTTTTAATATTCCTCTGTTGAGAATTATCTGTTTAGTTCCAACCCCCATTTCTCAATTGGGTTATTCAGTTTGGTGGTGTTTAATTTCTTGAGTTCTTTATATAGTTTGGATATTAGACCTTTGTCAGATGTAGGGTTGGTGAAGATCTTTTCCCAGTCTATAGGCTGATGCTTTGTTCTGTTGACAATGTCTCCTGCCTTACAGAAGCTTCTCAGCCTCATGAGGTCCCATTTATTAATTCTTGACCTTAAGGCCTGAGCTGTTGGAGTTCTGTTCAGGAAGTCGTTTCCTGTGCCAGTGTGTTCCTGGCTCTTCCCCACTTTTTCTTCTAACCAATTTAGTGTCTCTGGTTTTATGTTGAGGTCTTTGATCCACTTGGATTTGAGTTTTCTTCATGGTGACAAATATGGGTCCAATTTCATTTTTTTAGATGTAGACATCCAGTTAGACAAGCACCATTTGTTGAAGACGCTATCCCTTTTCCATTGAATAGATTTGCATTCTTTGTCAAAAATCAAGTGACCATACATATGTGTGTGGATTCATATCTGAGTCTTTGATTCAATTCCAGTGATCAACCAGCCTATTGCTGTGTCAGTACCATGCTGTTTTAATTATTGATGCTTTATAGTATAGCTTGAGATGAGGTATGGAGATTCTTCCAGAGGATCTTTTATTGTACAAGATTGTTTTAGCTATTCTGGGTTTTTTCTTTTTCCATATGAAGTTGAGAATTGAACTTTCAATGTCTTTAAAAAAAGGTGTAGGTATTTTGATAGGGATTGCATTGAATCTGTAAATTGCCTTTGGTAAGATGGCCATTTTTACTATGTTAATTCTCCCAATCCATGAGCAAGGTAAATCATTCCATCTTCTCATGTCATTGTCAGTCTCTATCTTCAAAATTTTGAATTTTTTTCAAACAAGTCCTTCACTTGCTTGGTTAGAGTAACTCCTAAATATTTTATATTGCTTGTGGCTAACTTGAAGGGTATAGTTTTCCTAATTTCTTCCTCTGCATGTTTGTCATTAGTATATAGGAAGACTACTGACTTTTTTGAGTTAATTTTGTATCCAGCCAGTTTGCTGAAGGTGTTTATCAGCTTTAGTAGTTCTCTGTGGAATTTTGGGGGTCACTTATGCACACTACGATATCATTTGAAAATAGGGAAAATTTGACTTCCTCCTTTTCCATTTGGATCCCCTTGATCTCCTTTTGTTGTCTTATTGCTCGGCTAAAACTTCCAGTACTATATTGAAGAGATATGGAGAGAGTGGGCAGTCTTGCCTTGTTCCCAATTTTATAGGAATTTCCTTGAGTGTCTCACCATTTAACTTGATTTTGGCTATTGGCTTGCTGTATATAGCCTTAATTATGTTGAGGTATGTGCCTTGTATACCTGATCTCTCCAAAACTTTAAATATGAATGGGTGTTGGATTTTTATCAAATGCTTTCTCTGCATCTAAGGAGATGATCATATGATTTTTTTTTATTTTTAGTTTGTTTGTATGGTGGATTACATTGATGGATTTCCATATATTAAACCATCCCTGCATGCCTGGAATGAAGCCTACCTGGTCATGGTGAATGATATTTTTGATGTGTTCTTGTATTCATTTTGCAAGTATTTTATTGAGTATTTTTGCATCAATGTTCATAAGATAAATTGGTCTGAAACTCTCTTTCTTTGTTGTGTCTTTGTGAGGTTTAGGTATAGATGTGACTATGGCCTCATAGAATGAATTTGGTAATGTTCCATCCATTTCTATCTTTTGGAGTAGCTTGAAGAGTATCAGTGTTAGCACATCTTTGAAGGTCTGGTATAATTCTGTACTGAAACCATCTGTCCCTGGCTTTTTTTGGTTGGGAGACTATCAATGATTGCTTCTATTTCTATAGTGGAAATGGGACTATTTAGCTTGTTTATCTGTTCTTCACTCAATTTTGGCAAGTGGAATTGATCAAGAAAATTGTTCATTTGCCTTAGATTTTCAAATTTTGTGGCATATGTGCCTTTGAAGTATGATGTTATGATTCTTTGTATTTCTTCAGTGCCTGTTGTTATGTCTCCCTTTTCATTTCTGATTTTGTTGATTTTTATACTGTCTCTCTGCCTTTTAGTTAGTTTGGCTAATGGTTTGTCTATCTTGTTGATTTTCTCAAAGAACCACCTCTTGGTTTTGTTGATTCTTCAGACCTTTTTCTCTGTTTCTAATTTATTAATTTCAGCCTTGAGTTTGATTATTTCCAATGTCTACTCCTTTTGGGTGTTTCTGCTTTTTTTTTTTTCTAGGGCTTCCAGCTATGTCATTAAGTTGCTTATGTGGAATGTTTCCAATTTCTTTTTAAAGGCGCTTAGTACTACGAATTTTCCTCTTATCACTGCTTTCAAGGTGTCCCACAAGTTTGGGTATGTTGTTCCTTCATTTTCATTGAATTTCAGGAAGTCCTTGATTTCTTTCTTTATTTCTTCCCTGACCCAGGTGTCATTAAGTAAAATGTTGTTTAGTTTCCATGTAAGTGTAGGCTTTTTGTTATTTCGGTTGTTGTTGAAGTGCAGCCTAAGACCATGGTGATCTGATGGGATACAAGGTATTATTTCAATCCTCTTGTATCTGTTGAGGCTTGATTTGTGACCTACTATGTGATCAATTTTTGAGAAGGTTCCATGGGGTGCAGAGAAGAAGGTATATTCCTTTTTGTTTGGGTGAAAGGTTTTATAGATATCTGTTAGATCCATTTGATTCATGGCATTGGTTAATTATGTTATTTCTTGGCTTAGTTTCTGTTTCAATGACCTATCCCTTCAGTGAGAGTGGGGTCTTGAAGTCTCCCACTATTGTTGTGTGGGGATCGATGTGTGCTTTAAGCTTCATTAATAGATCTTTTACAAATGTGAGTGCCCTTGTATTGGGAGCATAGATGTTCAGAACTGTGATATCATCTTGGTTGACTGTACCTTTGATGAGTATGAAGTGTCCTTCCTTATCCCTTTTAATTAATTTTGGTTGAAAGTCTATTTTGTTAGATATTAACATGGCTACGACTGCTTGATTCTTGTGATCATTTGCTTGGAATATTTTTTTCCAGCCTTTTACCCTGAGGTAATGTCTATCTTTATGGGTGAAATGTGTTTCTTGAATGCAGAAGAATGTTGGATCTTGTTTATGCATCCATTCAGTTAGTCTGTGTCTTTTTATTGGAGAATTGAGACCATTGATGTTGAGAAATATTAATGACCAATGACGGTTAAGAGTCTTAATTTTGATGTTGGTTCCAGTAGAGCATTTGTGTGGTTGTGTTTTTGCAATGGTGTCGTTTATCTATTTCCTGTGTCATTTTGGTTGTAGCTTGTCCCTTTGGGATGGAGTTTTCCTTCTAGTACCTTCTGCAAAGCTGGATTTGTGGATTGGGACTGTTTGAATTTGTTTTTGTCATGGAATATTTTGTTTTCCCCGTCAGTCAATGGTTATTGATAATTTTCCTGGGTAAAGTAGTCTAGCCTGGCATATGTAGTCTCTTAGGGTTTGCAGGGTCTCTGTCCAGGCCCTTCTGGACAAACCTCACTCTTATAAATGGACTAAAATGTAATTTTAAAAAGTGAAAAAAAAGTAAAGAAATACAGTTAAGTAAGAATGATGCATTTTAACAACCACAGATAATGTTCATAATTCTAGAAGATAGTATACTTTTATTAATGACACCATTGTAAAATGTTTCAATTCTTTATCTCAATACAAAGTAAAAGTAAAACCTTAAAGCCTAGTTGCATTAATCAAATACAAATTCTCACCCAGTGCTTTGAAAAATCTTGTATTTCTTTTCTTCCTCTCTTACACACTAACCGAAATGTTTTTTCTTTTTATTATTCATTTGGATCTTTATCCCTTTACAGAGGAGAGAAGAAAACCCAGATACAGTTTATTACCTCAAGTACAGAACCATTTCTTGAGTAGGATGCTGACCTTTTGGCTGCCACTATCTTTTTTAACTAGCTATAGATTTTCCAAATAAAATGTAGCTGAAAATCAATGAACCTAAGAAAATGAAGACAAAGAAAGGCAACACACTGGAATGGAGAATGCATCTTGGACTGTGTTTACATGGAAAGAAAACTAACTCTTAGCATAGTGGACCTGTGAAAGACCTTGAGAAGCCACTGTCTTCTGGGATGTCTAGGAAGAAGAGAAGTAGCTGAAGACTGATAATGTATTGGATGAACTGGGTGGTTTTTGTTCAGGGAGAAAAAGCCACTCATGGTAGGATAACACAACGTGGAGGATGATTAGTTCTTGCCTTGGTCAAATCCGGAGGAGTTTCCCTCCATGGAGGAGTCCACATGAGCCATAGAGCTAAGTTTTATCTGATCCCTTCCTTCACAGCAGAAGACTCTCCTTCTCCAGCAAATCAAGGGAAGATTGACGCACAAGTCCTCTGATGTCTGGTCGTGTGACGATTCATACGTCATGAAATCCTGCTGTAACTCACTTTCTTACTGAGTTAAATAGCAGTCAGAAGCTCACAATTTGAGCTTCTCTTTATCTCTACAAAAACTTCTGCTTTCTGAAGGAAATCCCACCTGAAATAGGTTGATCTTACCTCTTAGTGATTATTCTTTTGTAAGCCTTAGAACTGACTTGCCCTTTTCTTTAAGGGCAATAGTAACAATATAAATACAAAATAAGAATTTATGTAACCCAAGGCACAGTAAGCCAAAGTGTATAAAATGTAAGTGTTAAAAATTCATAATCTCTTTATTTTCTGACGTTTAAAATAATTTTGTTCTATCCTTTCCTTGAGATCAAAGTAATCTGTACAGATCCAGTGTGAGACAATTTCTCCCTTTTATACTTTGCTATGTAACCTATAACTCACCTCAGTTTGGAAAACATCCAAGACAATTAAGTAATGCATTTGTTTCATTCAGGTAAATGGGCCAGTCAGCATAACCTATATTATCCACTGTAACATCCCCACAAAATACTGTGAATGATAATTTGAGAGAGATACATGAATGCACAGTTCTATTTCCACCTTGGGACTTTTAATATTGTATAAATAACAAGCACGAATTACCTAAATCCCTCAACAGAAACCCGCCCTGCAAAGAGCACACTTGTCGTGCATTATCCTTCGTGCAATTCTCATCATTGTGTAATTAGGAAAGTTTCCATTCATATCAATCATCTGCTTCCATAATTAATTTATGGCATCAGAAACATTTCCATGTCCCATCACACTTGTAACTCACAATCGCTTAGAAGAACTGATGCAAAAACGAGAACCCCAAGTGTGTTTATTCCATTCAATTTTTCTCTTAAGAGAACTGGGCATTCTAATTTTTCTTTTAAATGCTTCCAACTTTGGCTGTGAGATTTCTTTTTAAAGGTCAACATGAGGAAAAGACCCTAGTGGCCCATCAACTCCAAGGCAACTTCTTAGAATCTTTTAATTTACTCCAAAGTGCTTCTAGTCACTTACCTATTCACAGGTAGTTTTTGTCTTCTGTTTCCTACCTTTGACTCTTCATAATGACAATACCCTATGCTACAGCACCTATGCGGTGCTGTAGGGTTTCTAAAGCTCTTAGCATAATTTCATCTCAAGACACAGGAAATTAAGCAAATATCAAGCTGGTTCACTGACCCCAATGGTAGTGATAAGAAAACCTCCACAGCAATCTAATTCTGATAAATAGATATGAAAAGCAAGACTACTTACTTTAGTTCTAGCTCCATTCCAAATTTTAATGCTAAGAAAAGTAGGTGGCTATATCTCTTGAATAGAACTTAGAAAAAACAAATCAATTACTCAAAGCACATCTCTGGCATCTCGGTGTCAGCAGTCTAGGGAGGAATAGGCTTATTGTCTCGTAGTGACAGGGATGCTGCGGAAATTGCTAGGACACAGCCTTCTTCTAAGGGTAACACTGCAGCACTGTAGTCATGTCTGCATAGAAAATGTCTTGAGACATGACACGGCGCCTGTTTTATCCTGAAAAGAATACATTTTGAAGAAACCACTTGGAATGTGCTAGAGATATATCAGTACCTAAGCTAGAGGAGTGCCATTTGCAATTGGAACACAATTGCCTTGTCTTCATCACCATTGCACAGTAAAGCCAATATGGCTTTAGCGTTGCAGGACATATCTGCTTTGGCAATGAACATGGTCCAGAAAAGATATCATGCTGAGATCTACAGCAATTATCTGAGGAAGATGGACAATATATGCAATATATCAAGAGCTATTAATATATCAGTGTTACAAGTTCTTAGCTGTACTGAATATTTTGCAATGGCTTAAAGTCAAATAATTTCAGCTGCTCTTAAATTTTAGTAATTTATAGGCCAGCCAGAATAGTTGCTTTTACATAATTTCTCACTCAAATATTAAAAATATATTATCTCCAATTTTTCACAGAAGACATTCGCAAGAAGAAAGGTTCGTGTGTCCTATAGAAATAGTAGCCAGCTATCAATTCCTAGAGTTGGGATTTGAACTCAAAGTGTATACCTCCCAATTCCTTGTCTCTAAGTACAGTGTATGCCACTTTCCTCCCAAACTTTTATGAATGTTAAACCCATATTAGAAAGGTATTCAGAGAAAAGCCTTCAAGGTCACTCAATAAATGTCATGAAGAAGGGGAGGGTGTTTTTATTTCCTTAGCTTTCTCACATTGACTAAATGTTTTGTTTTGTTTTGGTTTGGTTTGGTTTTTTACTAGAATCTTCCCACAGAATTTCATTAAATCAAATGGCCAAATAAATTTTGAACTACTTTATACCATGTGGTATTTACCTTTCTGGGGCCTGGAGTCTACTGAAAGAGCCTTTCAAATTAAGCCATAGTAACTTTGCCTTCTTATTTATATGACATTATACCTTTAAAAAAATCAACATTTGCTTTTAGTCCTTAAACTAACAATGTTGTATCACTGTGCTGTGTGGCTTTTTCCTGTAGATTGGGTGTGGTGATTGCTGTCTAGAGTCAGGGCAGCTGCGTAGAGCATTGAAGATCCTCAGTTGTTTAGGTCTGTTAACATTTCTCTTCAGAGTATGATGGGTGGTCTGTAAGAAGATCATGAGCCCTCAAAAGATGTTCGCATGCCCGTCTTCCCAGGTTGTACAGTAAGGGAATATTCGGCTTGGGCAGCACTACTCAGTGGGTTAGTTGGAACGTACTTAGGGGACTCTATAGTGGTATAGCCTTTGAGACATTCATGTTTTTCTATATAACCTCAATAAACTCACTAATTCAACAGATTACACTTGGATATTTTCTTCAGTCTGTGGGTTCCCTTCATAGATGTTGTTGTTTATGACTTCCCCATGAAAAGTCACAAAACAAGTTGAAATCCAAATTTAATGAGAATCCTGGAAGATGGATTCTTTTGTCCCTATCAAATTAGACTGGATTTGTGAATCACTTTAAGTATAGTACATCTTGGATAATAAACTAAAAAGCAGGTTGTCTTAGTTATGTCTTCTTTGTCTATGATAAAGTATTTGAACAAAAACAGCTCAAGAGAACAAATACTTATTTGGGTTTAGAGCTTAAAGTTGCTATCAATCACAGCAGTGCAGGCACAGCAGCATGAACTAGATGCAGCTGGTCACATTGTCCACAATCAAGAAGCAGAGAACAAGGAATGCTTGTTTATTCCAGTTTACTTCCTCTATACAGCCCAAACCCCTAGGAAAATAATAGAACTCTCCTACTAGCATGTGAGATTTCCCCTTAAAGATGCTGTATTTAAGTTGTGAAAATCTCCATATTCCATATCTATAAAATATATAACTTACGAGAAACTTTCCTGCAGGAAGGATAGTAAATTTCTTATAAACATTTAGCCACAGCAGTCTAATATAGATATTCTTTAGATAAGAGCTCTACTTTAGAGCAAAAACTGTGGGTTCACTTATGTGAGGTACATTTAAGACCAGACCCATTCCCCTATTTGTTATCTTTCTCCTGAAATTATTTTTTAGAAGTAAAGCCCACCGATCACTCCAATACTACCTTCCTCCCACATGGTAGTTAACTAGGTGGCATTCTTTTTTCCTTTCTTCATTTGCTGTCTTTCTCTTTTTTTTTCTCAGAGAGTACTGTTCAAAAGTTCCCAGACAGATTTATGCCAAACACACCTACTTATAAGTCATTTGGGAGGAGATATTTTTGTTTTGTATCAATTAATCTGAACAATCTATGAAACTAAAATGATGATAAATGGCCAGTGAATTAACAGACGAGAAAGTAAACTATATTTTATCCCTCTTTCATGACTCCTGGGTTAACCAGTTTGCCTTGTTAGAATGGGGGAAAAACAAACAAAAATACAAACAGAAAGCAAAGGTCTGTCTTTTGTTTTATGATGAGAATTATGTTCAAGAGTCGCATGACTTGAGATTCATGGGGGCATGCTTTTCTAATACATTATGTAGCAGAAGAGACTGTATTCTCATCCAAGTGCTCTGGCACCCAGAGAGTAATTACCATCTTCATGGAATGAAATAAAAAGCTGCGTCTATGGGTCTCACCTTAACAGAGAGAAGAGAAAGAAATAACCATGAAAGATGCGCCCTTTCTTCTCTTCCGAATCCAGGATGGAAAGATTTGGTATTGTTTTCTCAAATACTCAATTTGTGCAAATGTGAGCAACATGAGGAGCCTACAGCCAGACAGTGCACCCAAAGCCTAGAGTAAGTTGAACAAAGCAAAGGAACTTGCCTTCAAGGCTGCAGAGAGCCAGCAGTGGGCATGTACAGGAAGAAGGCTGCAGCAACGTCAACCAGCAAGGTATGGCGGCAGATGTTCTACATGGCAGTGTGGAATTGGCTCCCAGATCCAATACTTCAAGGTGTGTATTTCAATCTGACAATATTTTAACAATTACTCAGTAAAACTTGGTCAAAATATGGAAGGAAAAAAACAGAGAGGGAGGCAAGATGGCATGTTGGCAGGTGTTAGGGGTTAAGGAAGATAGTAAAAGAAAAATGTTGGAATCCTAAGACTTTTATGAATTTAAACACATGCAGGGTCATTATGTGCACATGTGCAGGTTTTACTAATGTGAATTTTGTCCAATGTGTGCACTGTATTATACTAAGTCTTACATGCAAAGCTAGACACAGAGAAACCAAGTTAATTTATAAACACACAAATAAAGGTAAGCGTATTTAAAGACAGCCTAATATACTATTTGGTGTGGTATAAAATAAATATTGAAAGATCCCTAAAGTTGAGCCAAATGGCTTGTAGAGCTGAAAGGGGGAGACTTAGTGCATCCTAGGCTGTAACTACTCTAACTGTAACTGTGTTGCCAGCCTGAATGGATACTCCTGCCCACTCCAGTCCATGCCAGCTTTGTGTTAGGAACTGAACAGCCTGGACATTATGCTCGCTATGGATGACCTATTGCTTGCAGACAAATTTTCATTCTATGCAACTGCATAGGCTACCAATTCCTTTGTGTGTTAAAATGTTCTTGTGTGTTTGTGCTGCCCTGTTAGCAAACAGGGCATGGATAGTGAAGGAAAGGCCTGCTGATTCTGCCACGCTTGCTGCAGTCATATTGCAACCCTTGATTATGAATTGGAAGTTGACAGGACAAACGAGCATGCAATTTCCACAGTTTGAACATTGACTGTCTCTTCACATCCTCCTTTTGTCCTTCTTTCTCGTTGTGAAGCTATTCATCAATATTCCTACTGTTAATAAATATTAAACTATAAATTAATATTAAAATAGAAAGTGATTAGACATGCAGACAAGTAGGAACATGTTAAAAATCCTTCTGTGTTTTCTCTAAGGAAACAACTACCTTAAGGCTAAAACATTGAAATTCTTGGCTGTCTGTCCATAGACTTTATTTTTGCCAGCATTAGTTAATATTAATTAACTAGTTAATTGTGAATAAAACAAATTTTACCAATGGCAAATATTCTTATCTGGGCCCTCTGAGTTGTGAAAATCATATATATCAAGATATTAAAATGACAAATTGTAGCTCATTTTCCTCAAATCTAAGCATTCTGGCTAATAGCTAAAAGTATTACTTATAATGGATGCCCGGAGAACTCCAGAACAGGTAAAAAAAAAAAAAAAAAAAAAAAAAAAAACTCTCCCATTCCTGCCTTCTGAATTTATTTCTGATGGTGTTTTAAACTGGATTCTTAAAAATCTCTCAATGTAAAACACCAAGAAGTGTTTGGCAAAAATATAAAAATATTCTTTTAATGAACAACTGAGCTGGCTAGAAAGTAAGACTAGTCTCTGGAGGCACAATTCAAAGACTGACAGGAATCAGAGTGGCAGGCTGAGGCTGAAGTTCAAGGTGCCCAAGGGGAGCTTGTCAATCTCAGTCCCCCAGGAAGTGTAGGTTTTAATGGCTGTGCCAGAAAAGAAGAAATGACCTTGAGCCTAAACCAGATGATGCATAGGAACAGCGCCTGCATCCAAGGGGCAGCACCATGGAAGCACAGTGCCTCCATTTAAAGGAAAACTGGAAAACATCCACAAAGAAGAGGGCAGTGGACAGGCAAGCTGGTTTATCATAGCCTGGATTTCTCCAAGAAAAATATAAGTGTGCCAAAAACTCAGTAATACCTTTGGATGGCTCAGTCATCCTAATTTTAGATTTTGTTGAGTCCCCAGAGACGAAATGTTAGTGTATGGAACCTCATAATATACTAATAGCTTCCTATAAGGTACCAAGCAAGCTCAGGTAGGAGCAGAAGAATGGGGAAGAGTCTAATTGGATCTTGTAGAAATCAATTTAGAAGAATCGCTAGATATACCACATACATTTAAAATGTTTGGGTAAATACTGAGTCTTAGTTTGGGTTTCTGTTGCTGCAAAGAGACAACATGAGCATGGCAACTCTTATAAAGGAAAACATTTAACTAAGGCTGGCTCACAGTTTCAGAGGTTCAGCCCATTATCACCATGACAGGAAGTGTGGGGAAATGCAGGCAGACGTGAGCTCAGAGTCCTGCATCTTGATGCTCAGGCACCAAGAGACACTGTGCTAGGCCTACCTTGTGCATGAGAACTCAAATCCCTGAAATCCCACCTCTCTACTGACATACTTCCTCCATCAAGGTGACACCCACTTCAACAAAGCCACACTGCTTACTAGGGCTGCGTGAATGGACCAAACATTCAAACACATGAGTTTATGGAGGCCATTTCTATCAAACCACCACATATGGTACATTACCAAACTTGAAAGGAATATAAAACATTAAAAGTGTGAAACAGAATACTATGCAAAAAATAAATGGGGTTATTGGAATAAAATAAGCTAAATATAATGAAAATGCCAGAAGTATATTCGATACAGTTAAAAACATAAGGATGGAACTACAGGATAGGTCGGGAAGAAATCCACAAACTGCGCATCTCAGAGAGACAGCTTTGGCTCTGTGAAAGCTTGACGCTAGAAGGATTTGAGTTAAAGAAGGCAAAGGCAGGGCAACATCAGAGAAGAGCTGGAAACATTTCATAATTGATGAAAGAAATGAATTTTCAGTATCAGGCATGAAAATACATTTCATCAAGCTTGCAAAAAACCAACAACAGAGATTTCCACAGTCACTAAGTAGACTAGACAGATGACCTGCAAAGCAAGGCCCCAGCAGTGGCAGAAAATAAGAGGTCCCTGTACTGTATGTAAGTAGGAATAAAAGTATATTCTCATTAGAGGTGAGCTTGCAAAGACCATTCTTTTACTACCAGTTAGAGTCTCCTGATACGTTAAAAATAGTTACCAAAATTAGATTTTTTTTATTCCTGTGGGAGCATATGAACACATATGTCAAAATCCTGAGTCTGAATACAGCTCATTTGATATTCAATTTGCTATGGTGATTGTATAAAGCACCTTGTTAATAGACAAAAAGCAGGATTCCTGCGTTGGTATCCTGTTTCTCTTGAATTGGACTTTAGGAAAAAACCAAAGGAGCCCCAGTACTTGGGAGCATCCAGTTCTGTCAGGCAGGTATTTGGGTGTCAGTAAACATCATCATTCATCCCACATATTCATGTCTCAAGACTAGAGCATTGCTTCAGGCACTAAACTATACCACGATATACTGCTGCTGCTATAAGGCTGAATTTTAGACTGTGTGTGTGTGTGTGTGTGTGTGTGTGTGTGTGTGTGTGTGTGTGTGTGTACATGTGTGCACATGCATATGACTGCTTCTCAGTGGACAAAAGGTTTGTCATTTAAATGTAGTAATTGACATGAAACACAGGGCACACCAGAAATCTTGTGTACATTTTCCCATTCATGCATGTCTTTGGGGGCTTGGGTTACCTCACTCAGGATGATTTTTTTCTAGTTCCATCCAATTTTTTTGCAGATATCAAGATGTCCTCATTTTTAATAGCTGAGTAGTGCTATAGAAATTTTGTCTACTAATATCTATTATTAAACCATTTAATTATTATGGAAGTTATTATTAACCATCTACCATATCAATGAAAGACACAGACACCTGATACATTTTAACAAGCCTTATTTTACCTGGGGCTTGGCAGATATTAGCCCCTAAACTACATTATTATTTCCCAGTCCCACATCCCATGCCATTTTCTCTAATCATTCCTGTCTGGGCTACTCCCCATTCAAAATAATATAAGTACTTATACATTCTTTCCATCTGAGCTGCTTCTCTCCAGCCACACCGATCCTCAGAGTAAATCCCTTCCAGCGTTATGCTATCCCATGGTGGGCTCTGCTCTCCACATCTCCTCTCTCATACCATCTCTCCTTTTCCCATGATCCTTCTTTTCTCCAAACCCTCAAAACTTAGGTCTACCTACCTCACTTCGGACTTGCCCAGATTTGTAGGCATTTACTCAGCCAATCAGGGATCATTTAGAGGATTATAAATGTCATTTGGGGTACCTGGGTGTTTGCATGTAAAAGACAGCAAGTAGACCTCAGGGAGCAAAATAATTAACATTGGAATATATAGTACCAGACCAAACCCCTACAGTTTCCCTTTTCTGCCTAAATAAAAAGGGTATTTTTATAAACTATGTACAGTAAGAACAATTATGAAACAATCATAAAAACTATTAAGTAAAACTTACAGACATAATGTCCAGACTATATGTTTTTGGCAACCTTGAAGAAAATGCTATCTATCCTATCTTGGTAAGTCTCAAGTTTTGCACTCAAATCCTTTTCTATCATATATTGTATCTATCAACCTAAAATATCTCTCTACACCTTAAAACATCTCCTTAGCCCCTAAACAACTAAGCTTAATTGTAAAACTATAAGTTCAATCCCATCAGAGGCTTGAGAAGGAATAAAATTGTACCCTAGTAAGCGTAGGTGCAGGCATGCAGCTCCCAAAATAATAAAAATGATAGAGACAGTCCACTGCCTGCAGAGTCTCCCAAAATCTCTCTATAACGTTGGACCATCACCTTCAGCCTTCTGCTCCAGTCTATCTGTCAGGCATATTTGCGAAGTAGGAACTATGAAGAGATTGCTTATCCTGTATGGTGAGCCAACATCTTCTGGACATGACCCTACCACAGCACTCAACTCACAGACATTGTGGTTGCTCTGCACAAGACCTGCACAAGGTCAGGTCAGTCAAATTTCCAACTAGGAGAGAGAATAAGCTCATGAACCCTCACCCTTAGCAGAGGAGATGCTGACAGACAGCAAATGGTTGCTGGAGGAGGAGAGTCAAGTTTTCTGTAAGAATGTTGCCTCTGGAAGGTTGACTATGTCTCAGTGGATGGCGCCACATCCCTAAGAATGTGTGGGCAGTGCACATAAAATCTGGTTGGTTCTGTATTTTTTTTAAAAAGGGAGAATATGAGTTAGGAAAGAGTGAGGGGTTTATCAGTGAGGAGTCAGATAAAGGTTTAATTACCTTTCGGATAATTAACTAAGTACTGTTGCTTAAGAAGAAGAATAAAGGAACTATAATACTAAATGGATCTGGAAAGATATTTTTATTATGAGTTTGGAGATTGTGGGACAGATAGCAAAGATCTGTTGAGAACGCTAAGGATATTTTGCCTCAGTAGTGTAAGGCCTTGAGCCAAGCCTCACTATACAGAAGAAAATAATCATGGAATTCCAGTCTCTGGCTATCCCAAGATTAACACAGCTTGTCACCCATGCCTTCAGACTCAAAAACACGTCAGGAACCTTAGGTCAGGAAGTGCATAGAAATGGCACCTGCCTCAGGTACCACAGCACCTCATTATCCTCTGAAGCTTAGTCAAGTGACGTACTCAATAGAGATGATGGCAGGAAGAATCAAACAAAATTGTCCTTGGAGTGATCATACATATGTATTAACTAGGACATTTTAAAAGGTCTTTGATAATAGCAAACTCCCAGGTTGAATTGAATGTGAATCCGTGTGTAGAAAGAATTCAGTCTTTTTATCATCATTCATAAAGCACAATTAAAACTGGAGCAAAGGACAGGCATTTCTGCAGTTAATTACTTGTTATTCATTTAAATATAATATTTCTTTCATTTAGAATACATTTTTATTTAATGAATATCAACCTTTAAGGGCAGGCATATACAAAGCATTATACATTGAAAAAACGTGAACAACAGCCAATAGCTAATGAACCTGCCTATTTTAAAAGGGTTTAAGTGAACTAAATAAAGCCTGACACCTGAACAGAAGAGAAAGCCTGAAAACAACCTGACTGTAAGTGCAGGGACAAGCATGAATCTCAACTTCTTGAGGGAATTGTTTCTCGCAAATGTTTTTAATTCAACAGAGCATGAGGCACTTGTTCATCGAGTGTTGGCTTAACTGTTACACTAGGATTGCTATGCTGTGTGTGAATAGAAGAAAGATAAATGTGCACAAAGCCCATTTATTATAGTTATGGATTTCAATCCTGTGCTCTGGGGTATGAAACTACGGGATCTGAGAGAAATTTCTTGACTTCTAAGTAAGAATTCATTTTCCTTCAGATAAATGGGTATAAATGTTCACTGTATAGTAGTGTTTATAGTAATAAATTAAACACATGATTCTAATATCTGTTTAGTAATAAATGTTCAGGCAATATATTTTTATAATTTCATAAAAACTAAATAGTTAGTTGTATATCTAGAGGCCCTTCAATTTCTGACTCTTTTTTTCCCCAATGCTGCTGCAATTCAGGTTTATACCTGAGAATAAATACCTGACCGAAAGAAAGGGGTATTTGCATCAAAGTTTGAGAGGATACCACCCATCAAGGCAATAAAGGCACAGGGCAGGAGAACGTATCAGTGCCACATTCAGGAGTACACAGAGAGGAATTGCTGATGCTCAGCAGGCTTCCTGGCTTTTTCCTTTCCCAGCCTGCATCCTGCTGGGCAGTGCCGCCAGAGCTCAGGCCAGGCCTTTCATCTTCACTTAAACCTCCCTGGAAGCTCCAACACAGACGCACCCAGAGGAGTCTCTCCTAAGTGATTCTAAATCCAGGCCTGCTGACAGTGAAGAGTCATCATAACAGACCCTAAAGAAGGGGGCGTGGCGACCTGCTAAAAGTCCCACTTGACCTAACTCTCTCCTATCTTCAATAACAAAATAATACAAGATATCATGAATGCAATGTTGGTTTTTTTGTTTTTTTTGTTTTTTTTTTAACAATCTTTGTATTTCATGCTGGGAAATTTGTTTCAATGTCAAATTGGCTCAAAATGTCAAATATCAAGTGTAAAATGGACCTTTCCTTTATAAAAGCATATCACATATCATTGATATTCGTACATATGGCCCTGCAGTGAGAATAGTAGACAAATGATAAACTACAGGAGAAGCAAGGCCAGAACATTGTTTTTGTGTGTGAATATATTAGGATCACTAAGAAAAACTGATTTTTCAGAAAATGAGTGGTTAACATCTGAAAACAACAACAGCAACAAAAACTATGACTCAAGCTCCTCACCGACCACAGGGACGAGAGAGTTATCTTAATAGTGGAAAGCAATACAAGCAAAGTGTTAGATATAAATAAGACTTACTTGTCCTAACACAGAACTTCCTATGAAAGTTACTGTGCATCTGGTAATGCTGGAGTCCTTTGTGGGAAAGAATAGTTGCAGGGGACGGAGAAGGAGACTTCAGAACTTTGTTATAGTTTATTTTATGTTACCTGTTTTTTAGTAAAATATATTTATAGACCGTCCTAGATAAAATAGCTTTTAAAATGTTCGCACTAACATTTCATGAATGTTTTTCTTTTTAAAAAAATGGCTGGCAATTGAGTGAAGTTCTCTTTTGTCTTTTATTTAATTGTGCCAGTGTCCTTCCCAGGCCATGATTATCTCATAATCGATTATTATTTCTCTATGCAGGCAGCTGCATACTTCCTTCTGTTTATTTCCTGCATTGGATTCCACAGTGCACTCAAACAGAAAGAAATGTTAATCACTTCTCCTTAACAAGCCCAAAATAGGACAGCTAACCTACAGGAACTGATCTTTCCTCTAAATAACAAATTAATTCTCTCAGATCTCTTTCCCCAAGACACATGCCTTTACCTTTGCATCGCGCCTTGCTGAACTCTTTGTGGTTTTATGGAACATTATTGAACTCACAGACCAAATGGAGTCACTGAAGTAAGAAAGTAGCTAGTTACCTCCGTTCTAAAAGCTTTCAGCCTTGATCTGCTTCTGAACTTATGTTCTGATGTATGTATTTCATTTTCTTTAATGATGAAGCAGAAAGAAAAAAGAACTTGTTCCAACTCTCGCCCCCCACCCCCTTTGCCAAGCCAATGCAACTTGTATTTTGCATCCTGTTATTTACCTTGCAGAGGGTGCTAAGCCCCTAGTTAAATTCTTCCTGGAGGTAACTCAACAACAGGCCCTCTGCTCAGGTGAAGGAAGATCGTATAGATAATGCTGTTTGAACTGGCATCTGAGTGCACTGTGAACATTCAGGGCACAGGTCCTTCTGAGCTGAACTACGTATTTCCTCACCTTAGAGCCAGGAGCACCAGAGCACATAGTTGAGAAGTCCTGGAGTCAGGCTGCCGGAGCTGGAATATCAGTCCTGCCCTCTTGCACCTCCTCAGTGATGCACACACCTCAAACATCATCTTAGTGAGAGTCAAATTAAGATTAAAATCAACAAAACAAAAGCAAATTCCATTTACAAGACTGTATGCAGATTAAATAGAGCAACAATATATGACACCTTTAGAAGATTTTCTGACATTTTTTAGGACCATTAACTCTCAGGATTGATATCTGGGAATTTATCTCCTTCCTGTAATGATTTATAAAACTATAAGTCATTACAATAATTGTGTATTGTGATTTCTACTAATAGTATATTTTGCAGTCTAAATGAAGCCCCTTGGTACTTAAGAATGTAACATATGTGGAGATATAGTCTTTAAAGAGGTAACTATGCTTGTCAGGTTTCAGTGAGGCCAATTCAAACATTAACTTGGCTTTATAAGAGGCAAGAACAACTTTTATAAAGGAACTGAGGGAATGTTGTCTGAGAGCAGAGGTCTCCCTCAGGAGAACCTACCTGGTCTCCATCTTCCAGTTCACCCAGAACTCCAGGCTGCTTTGAAAATAAGTTACTTTCCATTACAAAATCATCTCAACTCAGAGCATATCCACTTCCTTGCCTGAAGACTTCCTGTTTTGTTTCATTCTTGCCTTGTTTTATTCTTTCAACAGAAATCTTGTCTTTGCTTTGACTAGTCATGATGCAGAGAATGCATGCTTCGCCCCATCAGCCATTCATTCCAAGGAGTGAAGTATCTCCACAGACGACGCTGGGCCAGAATCAGTAGAGCAGGGTCACTCTCCAACACACTAAAGGTTCTGGGTGATGAGATTTAGGTAAATAGTAAGAACTAGACTGGAAGTTTAGGTAAAGTAAAACACATATTTGTTGGTGTGATCATTCATTCTTTCTGCATAAACTGTAGCTGAGACTCTCAGCTTTCCTTTTTGAATGCCCTGAATCTAAACTGGCATAGAGATTACTGTCATATATCTAATTCCATATAATTGTAAAGATAGCAAAAAGAAATAGGCTAAAATTAATGAATTGTTGAATGAATTGTTGGTGGGAGTATATGTGTATATGCTTATGAGGTTTATGTTGTAATGATGTATGTGCTTACGTACGTGATACATATGTGACGGTGTATACGTGTATGTATATGTAGGTGTACATATATGTGTACATGTCTGTGCACATACAGCTGGAAAACTCACTATGTAGAGCATGCTTCAACTGCATAGCAATCCTGCCTCAGCTTCCTGAGTGATGGGTTTACAAGTGTGTTCCATATCTAGATTAGAACTTATTATATAAAAATGTATAGGTGTTATCTGCTTTCCCAAAGCTTCTACATGATAAAAGAGGCTCATCAGTTCTTCATGTCAACAGATGTCTTAGGAACCACAGAGAGGGCAGGACTGGAGAAACCTCTCACATTACTTTAAGACCAATTATGATGTCATCATTGAACAATGAAATTAGATATAAGGAGATATTTCTAGGAGCTGGAAAGATAGCCCAGCAGTTTAGAGTACTTGTTACTTGTGCCAAGACCCTTAATTTGGTTCCAAGTACCCCTGTCAGGTGGCTCACAACTGCTTGCAATTCCAATTTCAGCGAATCAGACTGCCTTTTCTGTCCTCCACAAGTGCCGGCACACATTCACACACCCATAAACAAAGCAAACATTTTAAAAATACATTTCTAGACCATCTTCCAACTAACAAGATCCTTTTTGGTTTTGTTGTGTGTGTAGGTATTACATCAAGCCAGTGCATTTCAATGGATTTGAAAGACAGGTAAATGGTAAATATAAGATGCCAGACTATAGCAAACTAAATGTGTGCAGATATATGTGCAGGAAAGTTACCTTCAGGGTAAAAAAGGCCATACAGGAGAAAATATAACAAACAAACAACATAATTCGCTCTATATGCTGTTTCCACATTTACAATAAAGGAAGCACTAAGTATTGATTTAACCCAAAATGGCTGTATGTTTTTTCAGTAGGATAAAGAAAGAGAAATTGTGTAAGTGTGTATGGGTGGAGTACAAGACCCAAATTCTTATACTCTGTGGTAGAAAATCAATGAACAGTAGTTTAAACTGAAAATCAAGAAGTGGCACCATTACAATATATGGTATTTAATAACATGGCCGCAGCAACAGTAACATCAAAAGCAAAAGAAATAGCTGCTTTTGGAAATGGCACTCCTTTTATTTCTATTATTTCTTCCAATATTACTTGAGTTTAAACACTATATGTATACATATATATTTATTTGATACGCTATAAAGGTACTAAATACAATTGTTTTTATAGAGCTCTTCAGGATATATCCAAAACCAGGAGATCTATGTGTAAACCTTTGCTCACACTGACGTTTCCTTCCAGGAGATCTATGTGTAAACCTTTGCTCACACTGACGTTTCCTTCCAGGAGATCTATGTGTAAACCTTTGCTCACACTGACGTTTCCTTCCAGGAGATCTATGTGTAAACCTTTGCTCACACTGACGTTTCCTTCCAGGAGATCTATGATGTGTAAACCTTTGCTCACACTGACGTTTCCTTCCAGGAGATCTATGTGTAAACCTTTGCTCACACTGACGTTTCCTTCCAGGAGATCTATGTGTAAACCTTTGCTCACACTGACGTTTCCTTCCAGGAGATCTATGTGTAAACCTTTGCTCACACTGACGTTTCCTTCCCTTCCAGGAGATCTATGTGTA
This sequence comes from Acomys russatus, assembly GCF_903995435.1. NCBI lineage: Eukaryota > Metazoa > Chordata > Mammalia > Rodentia > Muridae > Acomys > Acomys russatus. The sequence continues at coordinate 98,924,772 of NC_067138.1, forward strand.
AACCTTTGCTCACACTGACGTTTCCTTCCAGGAGATCTATGTGTAAACCTTTGCTCACACTGACGTTTCCTTCCAGGAGATCTATGTGTAAACCTTTGCTCACACTGACGTTTCCTTCCAGGAGATCTATGTTGTAAACCTTTGCTCACACTGACGTTTCCTTCCAGGAGATCTATGTGTAAACCTTTGCTCACACTGACGTTTCCTTCCAGGAGATCTATGATGTAAACCTTTGCTCACACTGACGTTTCCTTCCAGGAGATCTATGTGTAACCTTTGCTCACACTGACTTTCCTTCCAGGAGATCTATGTGTAAACCTTGCTCACACTGACATTTCCTTCATGACGTTTCCTTCCAGGAGATCTATGTGTAAACCTTTGCTCACACTGATGTTTCCTTCCAGGAGATCTATGTGTAAACCTTTGCTCACACTGACGTTTCCTTCCAGGAGATCTATGTGTAAACCTTTGCTCACACTGACGTTTCCTTCCAGGAGATCTATGTGTAAACCTTTGCTCACACTGACGTTTCCTTCCAGGAGATCTATGTGTAAACCTTGCTCACACTGACGTTTCCTTCTAGGAGATCTATGTGTAAACCTTTGCTCACACTGACGTTTCCTTCCAGGAGATCTATGTGTAAACCTTTGCTCACACTGACGTTTCCTTCCAGGAGATCTATGTGTAAACCTTTGCTCACACTGACGTTTCCTTCCAGGAGATCTATGTGTAAACCTTTGCTCACACTGACGTTTCCTTCCAGGAGATCTATGTGTAAACCTTTGCTCACACTGACGTTTCCTTCCAGGAGATCTATGATGTGTAAACCTTTGCTCACACTGACGTTTCCTTCCAGGAGATCTATGTGTAAACCTTTGCTCACACTGACGTTTCCACCTTCCCAGTTGCTTTTGAAGCTTCTCATTTTACAATTGACTCTTTAGGCTAAAATAATCATAGAAGTCTAGTACTTAAATTAAATCTTATCACATTAATTGACAAGAAGAGTAAGTGAGTAATTCTTCTTAGCTTATCTGGTTTGATTAAAATAATCAACAGAATGACGAAAGGACTGAGGTCATAGGATGGAAAAGGCTGTGGTGCTGTAGATGGATAGTAAATACAACAGAGACAGCAAGGCCAAAACAGAGCCCAGGTAGAGCGAAGAACTGTAACGCCCAGACCATTTGTGATGCTGCACCAGAGCATCACAGACACTTTACAGTTCCCAGGGCTACGAGTATGAGATTGAGCTGTTGGCATCTAGTGATGGCCTCTGTGCAGCAGCATTCCACAGTCATAGACAGCCAGGCAACTCACACACACACACACACACACAGAGAGAAAGAGAGAGAGAGAGAGAGAGAGAGAGAGAGAGAGAGAGAGAGAGAGGGAGGGAGGGAGGGAGAGAGGAGAGAGAGGGAGGGGTGGTGAGACAGGAACACAGATAAGGACAGAAAGACAGAGAGACAAAGAGAGACACATTGACATGGAGGAGCAGAAAGGGAGAGACATACTCAGAGAAAACAAGAGCACACAGGTCCTAACTGCCTCTCAAACAAGCCCACAGTTGGCAATAACAGCTGCACAATGCTGACCCACTGAGAGGATTGTCTGATGACCTAACCCGACTTTAGAAGTCCACTTGCTACACTTGGCACTGTACATGAAGTTGCAGCATGTGGATTTCAGGGAACATGCTCAAACCACAGCGAACAGGTAAAAGGATGCAAGCAGGAGAGAGGCAGAGACTTTTCAGTTTTGCCTTTTTGCATGTCACTTCCCTAAATCTCATTCAAATCTCATTTCACACAGGAAATTAAAGGACCTGAGATTAAAATGAAACTCTATTTTGCTCTGAAACCACTATTTTTTTTTTCCAGTTTACCAAGAGCTGGTTTGAGACAATTAGAAACAGAACCCTAGCAGGTGCTTCTGGTCACTCTGACTGCCAGGCCCAGCAGTGATCTTTGCAGCTTAGTAATCTTAAGGAAAGAACACCGCAAAGATTCTCCATAGGTAATATTCCTCATATATTTGTGAATCTTTTACAGCAACCAGAGGAAAAATGTAAACATCTTTGAGTCGCTCCCTGTGTGTGTGTTTCACTATCGTTTTTGTAGAATTAGCACACCACCTCCTTCTAAAACGTGGCACAGTTGAGATTGTATGGTGAATGGAACTTCAAAATGATTGGAGTGGCGGAGGATACAGAGGGGTGAACAATTTCTGTGAACATCATAAGAACTCTTTGAAAATCCTTGGCTATTAACTAAAGAATGAGATTAGACTCATGTCAAACTTCAAAGCTCCCTCCTAACTACCTATTTTAAAAGGCTTTTCTTCTGGAAATAAAATAGTTTCTCTTTTCTTTACAACCAGTGAGAATTGTATTTCTGTTCGTTTCCGTCCTTCTTCTTTAGGGCAAAATATCGTTTGAGTTTAAATGAGAGGATGAGTTCTTGTCCTGCCCTTTTTGTCAATGATTTTTCAAGGTAATAAAACAAAATACATGTAAACATTTTTTTCTGATTTGTGATTAGCAGTCAATAAACAGAAAATGCTAATCATACTAATTTCTTCTCATAGCAAAGTGATGCATAAATAATCTATTAACATGCAAGGGCCAGCAGGGTTAAGCTGCTAAAACACTGTCATTGATTTCTTCCTTTCCTCCTCTGCTCACTTCTTATTTAAGTGGTTCTCTGCAGCCCTCTTTTCCATTATATTGTAAAATTTTCCTCCCTTGAGCATCTCTGCGAAGCTCTGCTCTTAAAACATTAATTAAAGGGAGGTGAAGTGTTTGACTAATCAGCAGAGATGTCTGTAGGGCTCCAATGCTGAGTGACAAATGTCAATATGTGCTTTGGGTTTGTTGGATCAACCAGCCAATATGAAGAAGCTGATCCATCATCTTGTCAACAATTCCCAGAGCATCCCAGAAGCCTGCCAATTAAAAAAAGTTGTAATCACAATATATCACTCAGCCACCATCACAAGAACATGATAAATAGGGACCTTTTTCTCCCTCTCTACTGAGCATTTGATGTCTATTTTGTAAATTTATTCCATTTTTAAGTTGGGGCAGAACTCAGATCCAAAGTGAAAAGGTAGAACACGTTAAGATATATATTCCTCCATTCTTTTTCCTGAAGCATAAATTAACATTTTAGTCCAGCAGGTGTAAATCCTTGTAGACTTTTGAAAAATGATGCAAATGGTTAGAAGAATAACTTGCCTTATTGAGGCCTGGCTCACTTCATAGCTTTTCTTCCCTACAAAGGCAAAGTTGGGAATTTTTTTTTAGGGATAGTCAGTAAAATCTAGGAAATTATACAACACAAAATCCTTTAATATCCTGATTTCTTATCAGGATGAAGATATGCTATGTGGCCTTTCTAGGGTATATTTTGTCTCATTTTTCACCATCCCATGTTCCCTCTCACTGTTCTAGCCTCCTAACTGGCCCTCTCTCTGGGTCGGCCTTTTCATTTATCTACAAGGCTCCCTGACCTGTGGGGTGTTCAGCTAACTCTACAGAGTTCCTCCAGACTTGAGTTAAATATTATTTAACCTTATACACATGTGTTCTACCCACTCACAGCCCAAGTTAAAGGTGCTTTTCTGAGTTTCTTCTCTGATCTGGAAGTGGTTGATGCCTCTATGGAAACCCAGATGCTTTAATCCTTTTTATATAGTAGACATTTTTATCTGTTTCCCTTTTATGTAGATAGAAGGATGTGTACATTGTCGCTTACCAACTATGACTAATACTCAGATCTGGTAACACACCAAGCTAGTCTTAAAACTTGAATTCTGTGAGCTCACAGCAGTTAACCTTTATCTTATAGGTAAGCACAGCTCTTTCCACATGCAGTCTCCTGAGCAAACAGGCCTCTGTCTTCATTTTAACTTTATGTTAGACTGGTCACCCCTTCCTTCATTTTACCTTTGCCAAAAAGACCATTTTTATTTCTTCCTATGTGATATGTTTGTCCTTAGCTTGCAGACATTGTACATTGCCAACTCATCTCCTTATCTTTATTCTTAAAGCCATCATGTTGATGATTATATTCTACTCTAGGTTGTTTTTCATTGACGTGACGTGATGACGAACTTGGGGAAGGAAAAGCTTATGTCAGCTTCTACGTTACAGTCTGTCATGGAAGGAATCCAGGGCAGGAGCTCAAGTGGAAACCAAGTAGAAACCATGGAGGAATTCTGTCTACTGGCTTGTCCCTCGTGCTCTGCCCAGACAGCTTTTTAAAAACTTTTTTTCTATTTTTTTTTTTTAATTAAGAGAACCTTTTTATTGACGATTGTGAGTTTCGTATCATGCACCCCAATCCCACTCATCTTCCCGGCCCTTCATGTCTTCCCTCTGCCCTGGCAAACTCCTCCTCAAAAGGAAACAAAAATAACAAGAGAAAAGAAAATTTAAAAAATACAGAAGAAAAATAACAAACAAACAACAAACCACCTCACCATAGAAGCTGCGGACCACCTTGCCATAGAAGCTACAATGTGTCATGGTGTGTCATACAGTACAGCCTTTGTCCAAAATCTTTACCTGCAAATGTGCATTGCAATGAGCCGTTGAACTGGTTTGAGGCCCCTAGATTCTGCTACACTGTCAATACCAGATCCTTACCAGGCCTCATCTCTGCTATCCTGTTGTTGTCCTCTGTCATTGAAATCCTGCAGCATTGGATCTGCAGGACTAGCCCCTTTACTCGCTCTAGCAGCTCATGGATAGGGTAGATGTTGGGGTGAGCTAAACATAAAGCCCTGAATCTATGCCTGTCCAGGAATTGAGTTGGTCAGCCTGCCCGCTCTCCCACAGTAACACCACCAGCATGAGCTCTCCTGCACTGCCCTGGCTAGCTCATCCAAGTTAGGAGCAGGTCCAGCTCTCACACTCTCAGGGCTCTTGAGCCTCCCTCACCAGTGTCCAATCTTCTAAGCCCACTCTATAGTGCTGCCCAATCAAGGTAACTGACCAGCTCTCTGGAGTGTATCAGCCAGGACAGGGTAGGGCCAGCTCTGTTCAGCCCATGCACATCCTCATGGACTTTAGTGTCATAATTTGTGTATTGAGCCATCCAATATAAATTAACAATCAACAAAATATCCCAACAAACCTGCCCACAGGCCAATATGCTAAAGGCTTTTATTCATTTGCATTTCTTTCTACCCTGATGACTCTAGTTTGTGTTGAGTGGAAAATAAAAACTAAGCAGCAATCAGATTATGGTACCAAATACCCAATTTCATGCCACACACATAGTGGCTGCCACTAATATATTATTGCTATCCATTCTAGACTATATGTTCTATATGATAAAAGAGGCTTGTTTTTATGCAGCGTTGTATATGCAAGGTATTATTTTTAGCTTCCCAAACCAATGAATATATAAACTAAATTTTGACACCACAAACTAGCACAAAGTTTAAAAACATGACATTGTAGGACATTTATAATGAATCTCTGTATTGCCTGTGATGAAACATTCTGAAGAAGCTAACCTAATACTATATGTTTCTTGTTCAATGGGATGGACAATGCTCTTAAAGCAGTAATATCTCACTGTTTTTGTTTGTTTGTATATTTGTTTGGTTTTGGTTTGGTTTTTCTCATTTTGTTTTGGTTTGGTTTGGTTTTTGGTTTTTTGAGATGGGGTTTCTCTGTGTAGCATTGGCTGTCCTGGACTCCCTTTGTATACCAGGCTGGCCTTAAACTCACAGAGATTCACTTGCCTCTGCCTCCCAGAGTGCTGGGATTAAAGGCATGCTCCACCGCACCTGGCTGAGTGTCTCACTTAAGAGCCAGGTGCCTCTGTTTGTACAGTTCAGCAACCTGACCCTAAAGATAGCCAAGCAACCTAAGGACTTCATCCAACAAATGTGTGCAGACTGCTTCTCCTCTGCGGCCCAACTCCAAAAATCATTCTCTTTGTTATGTCCTCTCCAGCCAAGGGACTACTGACAAAATCACCTCAAAATTTTTCTCTACACCTAAAAAGCAAAATCTTCCATGACTGCAGACCAATGGCTGCATAAAGGCAGAGACTGTACCTTATCCAAAGTAAACAACCAAGGCAGAGGCTCTGAAGGCCAATGTGGCCGATGAGTGGATGGGCGTCCCACCTGACTCAGCGGAAGCTCCTCTGTAGCTCTTCGGCTGCTCCCTTGTGAATGGAGAACAGGTGTCTCCAGGCTTCCAAGAGGAATCACTGCAGCAAGAGCCTCCGCATAATCATGTAACGCAAAGATGACATTTTGGTTTGAAAATAATGCATCACTGATGCCATTGTCTGATGCAACCGGTGGACATTTACCTTCTGTCTGAATAAGACTCTCGCCATGAAATTAAAATTCAGCAGACAGAAATTGAAGTTGGGAACTGAGCTACATGTAGTACATATAATCTCTCTCTGGTCCACTGATGACCCAGGCTGCCTTCAACATCCTGTCAGCCAATTTCCCAAATGTTGCCAAGTACCAAAAAGGACCAGAATTACTTTTAAAGTGAAACCTCAATAAAATATTCATAGACCAAACAATGGAAAACAAGTTGCCTTCTGAACTGCCAGGAACCACCGGTGTGCTGACAAGAGAAGCAGACTCAGAATAAGTTACTGGGTGCCCAAATGCTGCAATGCCCTTAAAAGAACTTCTCCAAGCCAATCTAAATTTCTAAAAGGGAAGCACTACCTACTACCATCTCTGCAATTTGCATGAGCAATATTTGTAGGCTTTCCGGAAGTAAGAAACGCTGTCTAAAATAAAAACACTGCATAAAGGTGTGTAGACTACTCTGTTCAGAAGTCTGGAAATGCAACAATCTGTTATTTCCTTTGTGGAGGAAAACATAGTAAGCTGGTTTTAAGGGAATATTATAAGCATGTTTTAAATTAATTGTAGTTTTGAAATTCTTCTTGTTTTTCTTACCCAGCCACGCTCAACTTATGTTGGCTTAATCTTTCTTTCACAGTTGTAAAGAGTTGATCTGATTCATGCTTTCTAGTGCACTGCTTTGCTTTCTACAAAATTCCACCATTCAGGAAAGGCCTAGGCTCTAAGCTCATCAGCATTGCTAATGATTTTCAATTAAGACATTGGTCTTTCCTTCTGCTTGGTAGTGTTAGGATGAAATCCTCAATTACTCTCACTATTAAGGTATGTTCCTTACTACTTTCTTGACTATGTATAGTTAAGAAAGCCCCATTTATATCCTCACTCATTCTTTTCCCCAGTAAAGACTCCCTGTTAGAAGAGAGGATCACTAATATCACTAATGCATTTACACTACAATCGTTGGCTTTAAAATGGACAAACACATTGATGCAAAGAGAGACATGGCATTTTATTTCAGAACTCTTCAATTTTACACTTTATGAAGCAAGAGACACAGTCATAGAAAACACTTTGCTCATCCTCGGAGTCTGATAATAGATTTAGTGCCAGTTGGTTCTGCATTTGTAATGGGTTTACTTTTTTCTGATTATTAAATTTCCCAATTCTCCACTAGAGGAAAATAATCAATAAATTTCATCTTCTGTCATCATAGAGATTTTAAGGAGCAGCAGCCAACCCTAGAGAAATAGTACTGCTTTGACTTTCCTTCCAGCCTAAGCCCCAGGATACCAATGCATTCTCTTTTGTACTTCTAGTAGGAAAATGACAATAGCTCTTAATCATCCTGTGAGGAATATTAAAGCAGGCTTTCCCAGAAATGACGGTATTCGCGACTGATTGTCTGGCCTCTGCAAAATGCATGCATCACGACAGGCAGAGTGCTAGCCATGACCTTTGCTACTGTAGCAAGGGAGGCAGTGGAGACGTCTACACAACCATGAATACTCTTGAATTTTGCATCGGGGGAAATGGTGGCTCCTTTTAACAGTATTCATTTTCCATGTGATTGCTTTTGTTTATGATTCACCATAACCAGTTTACTTTTTAGAAAACAAACCATATTGAGTAATTTTTAAAATGTCATCATCCATTAATATATAAAATCAATAATCTTATTAAAAGGATGGCTGAAAGTTAATGTCTTGTCCATTAAGATTTACTTTTCTTCTTCGATTACTTCTACATGTTTCTAGTTTCAAATTTGGCAGCATCCTTACCAGACACCGCATATTGAATTTTGATTCTTTTGAAATATGAGTTCCCTCTATTGTCTCTTACATTATAAAATAACCCTCTGAGTAATGACATTTCATTTTTCAGAGACAGGGTTAGAGAGCTGCTAAGGAGGAAGTACCTGTGATCTGTCAGACTATTGTGGGCACCTCCCCTAAGCTACCTTCTTTTAGTCTTAAGGCAAAACCAGGAAATTGCCATTAAAGTCTCTTCAAATCACCTGTATTAATAAGGAGATTTTGACATTTTGAGAAAAACAAAACAGAATAAGACAGTAGTTAACCATTTATACACTGGTTCAGGAATGGAGTGCTGGCTTAAAACAGAAAAGCCTCATAGTGGCTGTATTTTAAGGTACTCTATGATGTGTAGATCGGTTATTTGTTTTTAAGTTATATTTATCCTAACTATTTCTGATGAGTTTCAGGATCGTGAGAATTAAAACGCCCTATTTGTACTCTGCTGAAAAGAAAGTGGACCCGTAACAGACATGACATTTCAGCTGCAAACTACGCATTGGTGATGCACAGTCACATGGGAGGTGTGGAATCTGCAGCTACCTAGACATTGCAGTTTTCCCAGCTTCTTAGCGGGCTCCCCGTGTTGTTTTGGGTAGTCATGTACGGCTGAGTTCTGAGAACTCTGGAGATAGACACAAAGATTTATACAGACTTTCAAACGACGTGTGGGATTTAATTAGGTAATATATTTCCCTTGTCTTCCGGACGCCAGACGCCATTATGTTTCCCTGCATTAGCAGCCACGCTGAATGAGAATTGCTTATATTTGACTTTTATGAGAAAGAGGGGCGGGTTTGAACGTCTCGGCTGTATCCTGTGCAGGCACGGGCCTGATGGCCTGTAAACTAATTAGCACAGGCAGTATATACTAGAGAGCGCTTTGTCCCTGAAGCTGATAAGACACTGGAAAGTCTCAGAAACAGCAACAAATGGTCTCTCTGTCCTCTGCGCAAACATGATAAGGCTAACACCAGTTTATTAAAATTTGTAATCTAATATGCTCCGCTAATTTCCTCTTGGGGGTAGCATTTATATTAAAAGAGTTGCTTATTTTCACATGTATTCAAAAGAGATCTAATGAGTGAAGGCTAAGTTTTAGGGTTTGCACTTCTTGTATTATCAGATGTGACTGGTTTTGAGAGCGGAAACTTGAGCATGGACAACAGAAAGCCATCATATTTTCAAAGTGATTGTTTTCAAGCCTTTAATTAAATCAAAATGCTCTTTATAGAACTCTGAGCTCAAGCTGCTACGAAAATGGTAGAACTACTTGTCAGCTGCTCAAGGTTATGAATAGCTCTACCAGCAAGAGATAAAAGTATTAAAAAGACAAGTACGGAGGATCACTTCTCAGTGTTAATTAAAAACAACAACAACGCAAAAACTATAGCTGCATTTATAGAACAGCCAGTGAATACAGAGAACCCACAATGAGAGCAGCGTGTGAGAAGTATCAAAGTTTATTAAAAAAGAAAATGAGGTTTGAGTCATGTCTTTGATACACATTAAAAAACATTGGTCAAAATCTTCCTCCAAGAAGCAGTATCTTCATCCTAACAAAGGCAATTAGACCTAAACTCAAAACTCTTTTGGTCACATAGTTCATACGAAATATTCAATAAATATTAATGTTTTCCCTTCCCATCTGAGACCCTAAAAAGAAAAAAATCCCATCGTGAAAAAATGTAAAATAAAGAAGGAAATAAATAATTCACCCAGCCCAGCTTCATGCATGTTTCAAAGCTGTTTGCTTTTACTTTCACAGTCTCACAACTTGAGAGGTAACTTGCTACATACAAAAGTCTTGACTCGCACTCACCATGATTTTACAAATAGAAGCTGTTTTCCTGTTGCACTCAGGGTGTAGCTTTGAAGACAAGTGAAAAATTCAAGCGTTTCTTGACTTTGTCATAAAGTTAGCATTTGTAGACAGAAGATCTGAGTCTTCCAGTTGGATGTAAGGCTTGTGGCTTCTCTTGGACTTGAGATGGCAGTTCCCTGCACTTGCCTTCCTCCATCTGACAACTTCTCAGTTTTAATTTATAGTCCTTTCTTTATTCTAGAAAAGATTTCCGTGGATTTTTATTCACATTCATCCTATTCTGGTTCTTTTATTTCTCTAGGACCTTGAGGTGGTGTTTCCTATTTTTGACATTGGTTGTGGTTATAAATTTTCAAGAGAGATTACTTACGCTCAGGTTTCTTTTCAGGAAAACAGGAAGGATGTACGAGCAAGGTACTACAGCAGACTTAATGTCCTTCTCAAACATCTCAAAAACTATATTTACATATAGATATGTTATTTAGAAACACACTTACCTGATAAAGCAAAATGCATTGGGGACCAATTCTAGGTATATGACTATTCATTGTAATGTTGTTTAATTTTTCTGTAGATTTAGCATTTTTTCAAAAATGACATTGGTAGTGCTAATGTGAAGAAACTAGATCTTGTTTTAAAAACCACCCAGCTCCAAAATTTTAAGACTAATTTATCTGTTGTTTGATAATAAACATCTTCAAAGACATATTAATTGCGGTTTTATTTTGCATTTTCCTAGTGGCTAAAGATGTTGAGGACATTCACTTATTCCAGTTGCCTATTATAAGCCTTCTTTGAGGGGAAAACATCCTCCAGGGAAAAAGAATGTATCAGGTTTTGTGTTCATTGTTTTTTTTAATCAGGCAAAGTTTTATTTTCATTGTTGTTTTCTCTTTTACTTTTTTTCCTCCTTTTTTTTCTTGTTTGCTTATGGTTCTGCTAATGTGTTATATGAATTCTGTATTTGGAACTGTTTAGGTGCTATTTGATTTCTGTGTGCAAACGGCCAGTGTGCACAGAGGCATGATTTAACAAGAGACTACAGTGGGGTCCTGATAAAGTGGATAGCTCCTATCTCCCAAGCATAGAGCCTGATGGCTGTGTCTGAGTCTGAAGATTTGTACAGTTGAAATGAAAGAAAGCAAAATACTTTCAAGAATGGAAATCTACCCTAATGATGCATGGAGAAGCTCTGCAGGCAAGTCACACAGGCCACCACCACTGCTGCTGTGCATGGAGTGGGCATGTTTAAGAGCCTGAAAAAATGTGAAGCCCTTGGGAATCAATAAAGACAGATTTATTTGTGTTTTCCAAAGTGGATATTATCAAGTGCACCTCTTCCCCCATGTCCCCATTCCCAAATACTACATACAGTGTGTCAGGAAGATATTGACTCACTCCCTTTTTGTGGCTACAGCTTTAACAACTTTAAAAAATCTTCCCCCGCCCTTCTCTTTCTTCTAACCACTTACATAACATAATTATTGTAATATAAATTAGGTTTTTATTTTTCTGCTTTTTCAAGATAAGGTTTCCCTGTGTGGCCTTGGCTTCCTTTGTGGATTCACTTTGTAGAACAGACTGGCCTTGAACTAGCAGAGATCCATCTGCCCCTGACTTTGGAGGACTGGGATTAAAGGCTTGAGCACCCATGTGCCACTTAGATTAGAATTCTTAATGAAAATGTTCAAAATACAGTAACAATATTTAAAACAATGGAATGTCTCTTCTCTAAGCAGGAAAATGTGGAAAATTGTTTGGATCCTACACTTAAAGAAACCATGTAATTTTTTATTAAAATAATTTTAAATTCCATATAATATTTATTAAAAGTAATTTTAAATTCAAGGGAAGGAGTCAGTAGCAGATTTCTTAAACTATAAGTTCAAATGAACATAGTTTCATTTTAACACAGCTTTTGTTATGTTTTGAAGACAAAAATGACAATTAATGAAGTCAATACAGAATGTAGGTTTAGTGTAGCTTACAAATGAATTGCCATGTGCTATAATTGCTGGAAGTTTGAGAGTAGTAACTGTTGAAATGGAAACAATGAAGCTGACCTCCAAAAAGCAATTCCTTGGTCAGTTCTCCAAAGAACCAGAGATTTTATGAAACAGAATGCATGTCATAAATTATTTGTAATTTACCAAATTGGGTATTATCAAATGCACCTCTTCCCTCATGTCCCCATCCCCAAATAGTGCATACAGTGTGTCAAGAAATTATTGACTCACTTTCCTTTTGCAGCTACAGCTTTAATGGCTTTTAGGACAACAAAAATAGAAACAATTGCCATGACATTACTAATTCTAAGACAATAAAGAAGCAAATAAATAACTAACCCAGCCCAGCTTCATGCATGTTTTTTCCACTTTATAAGACTTCTTTTTTTAATTTATTATAATTTATTCAGATTACATCCCGATTGTTATCCCTTCACTTGTATCTTTCAGTTCCCGCCCTCCCTCTCTCTTCTGCCCTATTCCCCTCCCCTAGACCTCTGAATACTACTCAGTTATTAAAAAACAATGAAATCTTGAAATTTGCAGGCAAATGGATACAACTAGAAATGATCATCCTGAGTGAGGTAACCCAGACCCAGAAAGACACACATGGTATATACTCACTTATAAGTGGATATGAGACCAACATAGATGTCCTCTGAGAGACTCCACCCAGCAGGGCATCAGGACAGATGCTGAGACTTGATGCTGGACTCCAAATGAGAATGGTGTGGAAGAATAGGGGTGATGGAATGACCCATAGGGTTCAGGAACCCCACAAGGAGACCATCAAAGCCAATGGATCTGGACCCAGGGTGCTCTGCACAAACTGCGGTACCAGCCAAGGACAATGCATGCAGTAAATCAAGACCCTGTTCAGATCTAGCCAATAGGCAGCTCATACTCCACTTTGTGGGGAGAGCAAGGACTACCTCTGACATGAACTCTGATGCCCCCCCAATTTGATCACTTCCCACTAGGTGGGGAGGCCTGGTGGCACACAGGGAAAGGGAAAGCAGGCTATTCAGATAAGACCTGATTGGTCTTGCTTGTTTTTTTTGTTTTGTTTTGTTTTGTTTTTTGTTTTCTGATGTGCCAAAACTTTATTTTTTTATTTATTTATTTTTATTAATTTATTCTTGTTACATCTCAATGTTTATCCCATCCCTTGTATCCTCCCATTCTTCCCTCCCTCCCATTTTCCTCTTATTCCCCTCCCCTATGACTGTTTTTGAAGGGGATTACCTCCCCCTGTATATGCTCATAGGGTATCAAGTCTCTTCTTGGTAACCTGCTGTCCTTCCTCTGAGTGCCACCAGGTCTCCCCCTCCAGGGGACATGGTCAAATGTGAGGCACCAGAGTACGTAAGAAAGTCATATCCCACTCTCCACTCAACTGTGGAGAATGTTAATACCATTGGCTAGACCTGGGTAAACCCCTACCCAGGTCTAGCCAATGGTCTTGCTTGTTTCAAAGCTCTTTGCTTTTACTTTCACAATCTAGCTCCGTTACATACAAAGGATATCCAACCTCTTAGAACCTATACTCTGGTTGGTTTAATTTATTTGACAGGTAGAGAAAAAGAAAATAAATATCTTGAATAGGTTTCTTTTTTCATTTCTTCTTTTTAGATGACGACAAATTTTTATAATAGACTTTAAAATAATTATTTTTTCTTTTTCTTTTGTTATAAAAAAACATATTGGCAAAATATATTCTAAGCACAGAATAGTGTAAAGAAAACATTATAGTTCCCCTCCTATCCAGAATAATTCAGAAATCAAACTCAGACTTAAATCCAGAAGAGGGGCTGGGAGGTGACATTCACAGCAGCACTGCTAGTCACATTATGTGACATTATTTGATTCCAATGGTTAGTTTTAAAATTCCACATTTTTGACAATCAGTTTGGCTGAAATCAGTTTTTGTTCCACAGTTTTTCTTGCTAAATTGGGATTTCTATAATTACTAGCTGAACCACTCCCCTGGCAATTATTTCACCTCTGTGATTACATGGATATTTAGCTGGGTAAAATGCCAGGACTTGACCTGACACCGTCTTCCCTATCAAAAATAGATAAACAACTCCTAAGTCCTGGGCAGGAGTGGAAGGTCCAGCGCTGGGAGGGGATTTCTCAGGCTGGGTCCCCAGTGTCTTGTTTCCACAAAACCCTAGAGAAGAGTGATGAAGTCCTCCAGGCCTGTTGTTTGCAAACTAGTGAAAATACAGATTTTTCACTTAAAAATATAGAAACAACAAAGTAAGAAACAAATTAGTTAGAAGAAGGTCTAATTTGTTTTACTGGTACAAATAAAGAGAAGATGCTAAGAACATTTAAAATTGTTTTTACATACTAGACAAGATATCCTTGAACTTTAATAATGCCAGCCAAAAAGAAAAAATAATAAAGTTTGTATTTATTTAACTTACTTGCCATTTATACCAAGCTTTTGAAAACAAGCTAGAGATAGCTTTTAACAACTCTCTGGTTATTCTGTTAAATTTTTTTCACTGAAATGTAGATTCCAGTCTGACCTTACTAGTCTATAAATTACCTGATACTAGCTCAGTGTCTAGGAAATGGGACCTTGCCACTGGAGGATGGATATCCCATTAGCTCTTCTGAAAGTTGTCTGAAGGCTTCTAGGTCAGTCTCCTTTGCATCTATCGCAGACATAGCACAGAAGGAAAACTAGGAACATTTCATCAAATACAACCTTTCTATTACCTTAAACATCATCTCTTTTAAACTCACAGTAGACTGTCAGGAAAGCACTGGTGGTGGGAACTTCCTATTGGGACTCTAGGTGAAAAAATTATGGGAGAATGGGGAAATAGAAGGATCCAGAGGGTCCTAGAAACCTAAAAGAAGAACATCATGATGGGCAGATCTTGACCCAGGAGCTTCTGCTCAAACTACTGTACCGACCAAGGAGAATGCATGCAATAAACCTAGAACCCCTAATCAGATCTAGCCAAGGGATAGCACATTCTCCACAGTTGTGTGGAGAGTGGGGACTGACTCTGACATGAGCTCTGGTGTCCCATGTTTGACCACTTCCTCTTGGTGGGGAGGCCTGGTGGCACTCAGAAGAAGGATAAGCAGGCTACCAGGAAGAGACTTGATGGCCTGTGACTCTATGGTGGAGGAAGACAGTAGGGTGAAAGAGGGAGGGGAGAGGAACAGGAGGATACAAGTGAGGGGATAACAATGGAGATGTAAGCTGGATAAATTAATTAAATTTAAAGAATTAAATTTTAAAAAGAAAAACAAAGCAGTTTTATTTTGTCATAAACAGATCAGTACCAACCTTTAACTAGTTTTAGAGAACTAAACATAATTTAGGCCATTTTAATATTCTGAGGCATCAATAACTTTATTGAGGTTAAGAGAACAGAAAATATGAAATAATTAACTTTTAAAATAAGAGCACAGTCCCCTGAATATGGAAAATGTAGAAAGTCTATCAATAAATACAGACTACAAAAGATGGACACAGCTGATGCTTCAAATAGACTGTTGTTCAGAATTTAGATGAGCAGGAACTCTGAAGACTGCGAAAAAAGTATTTAACAGGAAAGTGTATTCCATCACAAAATGTTCATGTTTTTCCACCCTATGGGAAAGCATGTTATCAAGCATGTACTCTTCATTTGTAATAACTCTAAACCTCAAACAAAAACCCTGGAAGTACAGCATTCAAGGTATTTGCTGGAAATTAGGTATGCACTGGAAATTAAAAGAGAATAAACAAAGAAATTTTATTTTAACATTTTTTAGTTCTATTTTACAAAATCCTCTATATAACAAAAAGCATAATATAATGGTTACTGTTTGGTTCTTTTTGACATCAAATAATCTTTACAAAATTCAATCTTATACATAGTGTGAATTATATAATAAATGTTATAAATCACTATTGGTTTTTGTTCAGTTTATATCATTTAATATTTGCATGATTATTTATATTATGCATAAAGAATATTGCCATGTAAACATAAGTTGTACTATTTCCTACTACTAGGCTTCAATGTCTCCTTTCATGTTACAGTGTATCTACAAAAAAAAAAATAAAGCAGCGCATCCACAAAGAGATTGTGGGAAATTCCCACAAGGACCTCATCTCTTCCTGCTACATACATGCTATTCCTGCATACTGGAACTGGCCAGGATGCATGGATTTGTGTTCATATATATGCAAAAACAAGATTATTTTTAAAAGTAAAAGTAATACATAGATATGCTGTCTACCGAAATAAGACATCTTTGTCCTCAAAGAAACAATGTACTTAGAAAAGACAGTTCTCCTAAACACTGGGATTGCAGAGTGGGGAGTTCAATGTCTTTGAACACCTCTGTTTCTGCAGGGCAGGGATTGTACAGGGAAGGTCTGGTACATCCTGGGTGGGCAAAGGCATAGGCAGATTGTTCAGAAAACTCAGTCAAATAGAAAGAGCACTCGGGTCTGTCTGTCTGTCTTTCTTTATTCATTATTTCTGTCTTCCTTTCTTCCTTCCTTCTTTTCATTTTTGCTCTTTGGTAATGAGTACTTAAGTGCCACCTTGTACTTTCTTTCAAGTAAATAAAGCTGCTAAACTCATTTCTCTTTTACTTTGGGCTGTTTTGAGAGAAGGCCTTCCTATGTAACATTGTCTGTGCTTGAATTTATACAGTCCAGGATGGCCTCACACTGCAGGGTGGCCTAGGCTACTGAGAGTTGAGATTGTAAGCATGTGGTGTCATGATTGAATTTCCTGAACGTGGTTTCTGTTTTGTTTTGTATCCAAAGCTACTATCTTTCATAGTTTATCAGAAATGCTGACACTTACCCTTCCTTGGGTCTCATTTGAATCATCAATTTTGTCATAAGTTTAATGTACAGACATAGGGATGTGTGAAGCTAATACAAATGTATGTCTTTGACATAAATAATATTCATCATTGAGTTTTCTTCTATGATGTTTTTACAATCAACCACCCTCCCTCTAGGAAGATGATCACAAATTGTGATTTTCAATGAATCATCTGGTGATAAAGAAGAATGTGTTTAGCAAACTGAGCCCTCTTCTACGCAACATAAGCAGCTTCAATATAAATTATCTGTTACAGGTTTATTTGTCATCCAACTTCATCCAAAATACCCTGAGGGTTAAGTTACCTCCTGCATCATAAACTCTCCATCAAAAAATTATGGGTTCTGAGTTAACGCCTTGCCTTAAACAGTGATTTTTCTCTTGCATCAGTTATGGATTCTTCTGAGAATGGTTCAAGTGGATTACCACACCCAAGTTTCTCAATCTTGTCTTATTTAGAATCCCATAAACACAAAAAGAAATTATAAATACTAAAATGGAGGAATATAAAAATTAATATATAAAAAGCATTCATATGTTTTAGCCTTCTACTTTGTTTACTGTGCAGACAATAGTAATGGGTAGGCTCTATTGTTACCTCTACGTGCCAGTTACACAGGGAAAAGACCACACCTCAGGCCTGAGGAGTGAGTGAGAAGGGACAGTAAAAGTGTTAGGAGTATAATGTGTTAGTCAGTCTGATTTTTTGAAAACTGTATGACAACTCTGTATTTTGTGATTTTGGAATGGAATTTGGGTGCTGTGAGGGGGCAGATGGACAATGCCCAGACATGACATAACGCATACAGAAAAACCAGAAAGATACTCTAAACATGTAGGAAAGAATGGAATATGATTCTAGCATGAAGGTCATACAACGTGCATTGGAGGGCAGAGCAGGACAGGTAAATTATCACTCTAGCAACACTGGAAAGCTTCATTGAAAGATAATTATTTTAACAGGTGGTGGATATTTCAATATACTTCTGTATTGATGTAATATTTTTAATAATCAGTGCTATAGCACTGGTCTTAAAAGATTAATATTTATAACTGTAGTAAAATAAAGTTTCAAAAGTAAAGAAAACACCATGTAAGACTATTTGATGTATGTCAGTGTGATCTGTATGCTGGCCAATAATATAAAGTCAATAATTTCTAAAAGCCCGGGTAGATGTTGATATAAGATCTGACTTATATCAAAATTTTTATGTGTTATTTGTCAGAAACCTACAATTTTCTGAATGCCAGAATTAACTATTTGAGCTAATTCTGTGGGTTCAATCTGTCATCAGATGTAAATTCAAGTAACCTTAAAAGTCCTACTCGTCTCTCCCTCCTCTCTTTCTCTCTCTCTCTCTCTCTCTCTCTCTCTCTCTCTCTCTCTCTCTCTCTCTCTCTCTCTCTCCTCTCTTCTCCTCTCCTCTCCTCTCCTCTACTCCACCCAACCCCAACCATATATAAAAGGGCCAAATCCAGTCTTTAGTGCATCAAATTATACCTGCTGTTCTTCATTAGGGCTTCAAGAAATGTTTACTTGATGGCACAATTAATATTCCTAAAAAGTGAACATCTCATGTTTAAATGCATTATAAACACTAGTGCTGAACACTTAGAATTAGTTTTCTCTAAAGAATAATTTTACAGGAAAGACTAAGCTTGTTGCAATTAAATACAGTCAATATATAAAGAATAGGATAAAACTGTCTATAACCCACTTTCTTACTTTTATGTGTTGTTCATTAATTCCAAACTAAAGCTAGATGTAGTGTCTGATAATAGGAGACATAATATTGGACAAATATAAACAACTGTGTCCTTATATACTTTGTAGTTTAGTGAGTAGTCTGTGGAAGGACTAGAAAGGAAAACACTGAAATGAAATCACAGACCTTCATGTTGAAGTGTTTTGAACTAAAGTCTATAGAAACAACTTAAGTTACCTACACATCCATGTCCACGATATACAACATTCCTAATGTCCAAGATGTTCATGTGCTTTCTCTTCTTCTGATCCTCTCTGCTTCTCTCTCTCTCTCTCTCTCTCTCTCTCTCTCTCTCTCTCTCTATATATATATATATATATATATATATATATATATATATATATATATATATGCTTTCTGTCTTAGTCTCTCTCTATATGTTTCTCAGTCTCTCTGTCTCTGTCTCTGTCTTCTCTGTCGCTCTCTCACACAACACACACACACACACACACACACACACACACACACACACACACACCCCAAAACTATAATGAGACTGTTCCAGGAGAGGGAAACAGTACTTAGGCCCCTGAAGGAAACTTCAATCAGCAGGGCCTGGCTGGTACCCAACAGGGAAGCCCAGCTGTCTGGCCCACAGCAATCCACACTGGGCAGTCATCCACTATCTGTGAGTAAATGCTCAAGACCATCTGTGAATTTAGAAAGAGGAAGCAGAAACTGCAACAGCTCAGCCAAAAGCAAGAGCATCCAAAACTGAAAGTGCAACCCATCTGTGCAGAAGGACATTTCACCCTGGATGCAGCTTTCCAGTTCCAGGTGACCTATAGGTCAGTCCAGTTTAAATAAACAAACATTTGTTGAGCCATGCTTTGTGCCAGGAACAATGGAAAGGACTGAAAATACAGAGATGAAAAGAAACATTTCTTCCTTCCCCACCAGGAGCCACTGTTTGTTACACTATGCAGAGCACACACAGGGTGTTGACAAAAGCCAAACATTGCCAAAGTGAGGAGATTGGTAAATTTTCCTTAAGTAGGATTATCAAGCAACATCCTCCAAGTAGCTCTCACCCCAGTAATCTTTTCATTATAGAGATCCTTGTTCTGCATGTCTAGGTCTGCATGTCTTGACATCAGGTTTCTTTAAAGTACCCAGGAGATGGAAGCTACTGGTGTGAGGATACCATCTAAATGTCAAGGTGAATGGAGTCCAAGTTGCCTGAAAGAGCCATGATGACAGAGACCTTAAACAGGCTGGTATGTGACAGGAAAATCTCAAGGCAAGTAACTGAGAGTGATTCATACTTTGTAGGTCAGAAAGGTCGGTATGTACCACACCTGAACAAAAAGATGATTTTATCTGTAGATGCCGAAATATCACCATAAGGGCGCGTGTGTGGTCCACATCTGTGGGCTTTGTCCCTGCTGGATTCCGGTTGCTACAATACAGCAGTCTGCACTTTCTAGTCCTCAGGATGACATTAAGCTTAGAGGACATTAAGGTGAAAGGACCGTAATTTCTGAAAATTTTCCCAAATGGCAGGGAGGATTAAAGACTTCTTTTGAGAGAAGTCAGATTGGCACTGAGAAAGTCATTATAGAACCACTGATTTAAGTGGAAAAGTTTGGAAACACAGGAATTAAGTAAGAGCTTATTAAAATAGTGTGGTTGAGCATGAAAAAGCCAAAATACAGGGCTTAGAGAGAGACCCGACTTGAGGCACGCTAGGGGAGGAAATGACCGGACTCTGCAAATGATTAGACATAAACAGTGAGGCGAAGGATGCTGTGACTACCAGCTTCATGGCTGAAGTGATTGACAGGACAGAAATGTTGCCTGCCAGAATAGAAAAGCAATCAAAAGGTAGTTCAGACAGGCATGACAAAAAGTCCTGCTTTGTAGTCGCCGGACTTTAGGATGCAGATTTCCAACCCAAAGGAAGTGTGCAGCAGGCAGTGGTGGTACAGGGAAGGATGTCAAAGGCACAATCAACTCCACACTCTTCACCCACAAGAAGAAATACAAAATCCCCAAAGCCCTACAGTCTCACACCCCCATCTGCGAGCCGCGCCCCCAATGGCACTGGCAAAGGTTAAAGCTTTTTGCTTCATCCCTCAGAAAAGAAACCCTGCCATGATAGCCATCCATGCACGATGAAGAACAAATATAAGTAAAAGATTCCTCTCCAAAAGCTTAGGCAGTAGTTAAAGTCCAGAACCCTGGCCAGTGTGTGACTCACCCTTAAAATGATCTCACTGCAACAGCAGAGGTATGTGACCAAAAGCTCTTCTGACAGAAAGGAATCAATATCAGCTCACTGCCAACACACTCATTTATTTAATTAAGCTAATGTAGAGTAACTCATTCAAAAGCTACCCAACATCATCAATCAGAGGTTTTCATTGAGAAGGTAATACAATAGACAATAATTTTTATCAAAGCAAAATCCATAACTTTGTTGCATAATTGAATGAGGCAAAAGTAAAATAAATTCTATCTGTTCTGATATAATCTTTTAATCTAACTAATAAAGCACTTTTATTCCATTTTCTTTTTTAACATAGCTACCTCACAGAATGTTCTAGCTTGATGTATAAAGGATAAAATGGCTTCATACATGGCTTTTTTCATGTCTATTTTAAGGAATGTGAACTTTGGGAACAATTTGTCAGTTTTGACCTCATGCCTGCTGTCCAAGATCAAAGTAGCATTTGTCTATATTAAACATGCTTTTTGATACCAAGGGAAAACCCGCACATACAAATATTTTTTACTTGCTTTAAATAACTGCAGCAGTGATATACAAATTATATGTACAGTACTTTAAAAGTAACATAATTTTTCACAGAATTCAGAAAGTAATCGACAGTGTATGTGATGCTAGCATGATTATTTTTAACTTATTTTCTCTACTTCTTGGTTTTCTGAAATAAATTTTGGTTTCATATGTTATAATAAAGTAGAAAATATCATAAGCAGAAGCAATATGGGACTTTCTGTTCATATTTTCTTTTCCTCACAGTTCAGTTCTCAGGGAGTCTGAAGATTTAGATCCTAGAGGGTCAAATAGGTGACATTCAAAAGAGAAGACCCAGTGGCTGAGTCAAGAAAGGCAGAAGGTGTATGAGGGAGGAACCTCAGGGTTTAAGGTCCCACTTGTAGTTAACACTATATTTTCTGTTACTATATATATTAGAGCAAAAATTAATATTTATTTGATGGAGCTGATTTTCTAAAATTTTGGTTTGATGTTCCAATTAAAGAAAGGCAATTTCACATGTAAGATACAGTACTAAAATAATTTTTCACACACAGAGTGTTTAAACCTTTGCATTGCAGACTGATATAATTTTACTGTTCTTTCAAGAAGAAAATGTACAAATTATTGGAGTATTGGCAATTCAGTACTTAAAACAGCTTTATCATTGAACAATGATATTCTGCATGGGACTTAATGTCAGAGTAATCCTCTTAAGAATTTCAGAACCAAACTGTTGTCTTAAGGAGTTATTTGCTGTAGTTCTTGAACATTTGATTTGCATACTATATTCATGAATCATAATTACATTAGCATAATTGTCACACTAGGCTTTAAAATATATAATTTATTTCTGTCCCATTTAGATTTTGGGGGGTTTTATACAGCTTGTGAAAATTTCTGTTGAAAAAAATTTTTATCCTTTTACAATAATAAAATTGAATTGTAATTTCACGGCAAAACACAGAAAGATAGTAACACTTGACCAGGGCCATACTCTAAAGAAGCAACCCAAATAAATTTTTTCAAACTTTTCTAATACTGTAATGAGCCAAGCCAGAATTTCTGCTTGTTTCTCCTCTCTCCTTTCACCATGTGAGAGAGATGCACATGGAAGGATCAGAGCATCTGCTTTTCGTATAAAGAAATAGTAAGGTGAGGGGAAGTTGGTGAAGAGAAAGAGCCAAACACGAAGAAACATTTACAATAAAATTCAAAGCCAACACATACAATTCACAAATTGGCTGCATGATAGAAATTTAAATGGCACAGTCACACCCTGGTGTATAATTTTATGTTGCTGGTTATGTGTGTGTGTGTGTATGTGTGTTTTATTTTTATGGTGTATTATTACTTCAAAATATTTTCATACAGTAGCTTCAAAATGTTTCTTAAAAACATACAAATAATGAGTTGTAAGTTTATATGAGCTATACATTGCAAAATAGTGGAAACCTACATGAAACCATTAGCCCAGTTCCCTTAACAGCTTGTATTAATGAGCACACACTGTCCCTCATGTAGCCAGTTACTTAAAGCATAGGGCAGAGGCATCTTTATTTCTTGAAGAATTTGGAAGTGGCTCAACTTTGTTAGCAGAAGAACCAGAAGCTTTTGTTGGCACAACTAAACAAAATCTCTCCCAGAATGAATATTTTCTGGACACAATGGCTATTCCAGCACTACCCAATAGCACCTTACCTAGTGGTTCAGTCATCCACTGGTGTCAACATCATAGCTCTGTAAAAGGAATCTGAAAAAATACTCTCTAGAACACCTAATTATAAAAGCTATGTCTATATGGTACTGGTTAAGCACATACACATATGATGTTATTGGATTCTATGGGTGGATACTGCTTTATCCTTATTAACAAATACTGAAATTGACTAACAGAAAGTTTGTATGGCTTCCTGTCACATGGCTTAGTAAGTGTGAAATATTAGTAGTCTCTTTTTATATTTTTATTGTTTTAAATTAATATATTTACAATATTTCCTGGCATAGAAGACAACTTTTTAACCCAGAAGAATCGGTGCCAAAGTCAGGGGTTTTCTTGTATGCTGGTGCTTACCTGCTGCACAGGCTGCACATTGGAAGAGGGGTAGCCTTACCTGGTAAGTATTTTCCTAATTCTATATTTTAACTGGGAAAGTTGGGAGTCATCTTACATGGCCAGACATTTTATATGCTGGAGAATATGGGTCCTTGTGTGTTTTTTGTATGTGTCTGTGACTATGTCTGTCTTGGTTTGGGAGTCAAACTCAGGTTTTCAGGCTTGGCAGCAAGCTTCTCTACTGGCTGAAACAGCTCGCCAGGGCCTGTTTTGATTTTTTACTGCTAGCATACTTTATTCGTATTATTACTTCTATTTAAACACAAGGAAATAGAAAATCAAAGGAGTAAACACTGTATCTTAAGTTGGGCTTCAGTGTTCATGTGTCCAGCTGAGCTGGATTCTGGATCGACCTGAGTGTTCCTTTTGTGTGTTATCTAAAAGACTCCCAAGAATGAAACTATGTGTGCAGGCATTTTTGGGTGTGTTCTACTCCTTACGGAGCATCAACAGACCACAGAATAAAGTGAGCAGTGAAGTAGCACATTTATTAAGGAACCTTCCTGCCAGGGAACGCTTATGCACATGACATTCTCAGCACAAGCATTGTGCTTTACAACACAAAGATGCAGACAAGCGCAATCTAGGTCCCAGCCAACATCACATCCTCAGTTTCTTCTGCAGTTTTGTATGGCAAACTCCAGCAAGCAGAAGGGTTTTGCTATAGGCAAGGTCACAGCTGTTTCAAAAGTAATCAAATCTCTCTACTAATGGGTTATTCAAAATAATCTTCAGATGTACATACACAGACAACTTTTATGTATATATGCATTTTCTCTCTCTCTCTCTCTCTCTCTCTCTCTCTCTCTCTCTCTCTCTCTCTCTCTCTCTCTCTGTGTGTGTGTGTGTGTGTGTGTGTGTGTGTGTGTGTGTGGAGAGAGAGAGAGAGAGAGAGAGAGAGAGAGAGAGAGAGAGAGAGAGAGGTGGATACTGGATTGAGTTTTAGCTACTTCATGAATACAACATATTTAAGAAGAAAAGATGAAAAGATTAAAGTCATTGGATTTGGCATTGGGTTTCTGTGAGTGATGAACACTGGTATAAAAGGAAGCATACGTTTAGATATAGGTAGGTATAACACATGCATTTTCACCCTGATGTATTTGTGTGTGTGTTATATGGTTGAGTATACACATGTGTGTACACTTATGTGCATTTGCATGGAAACTAGAGTTTAATGTCTGATATCTCCTTCAACTGCCAGTTATTCAATCTGGTATTCACTCTCTTTTTGAGAGAATGTTTGCTGATGTAATTTTTAAAAAAACAGTGTTTGTTTCTCCTAGCTTATTTCTTAACCTGGCTATCATACAAATAATTGAGACTCTTTTACAATACAAGACTTCAAAACACAATTTGAGCAGTTTAAGTCTGTTATTTAATCCTCTATACTATTTTGTCTTACTCCCAGCAAACTTGTACTTAGTAGCTCTTCACAGCCCCAGATCCTTCCTCTTGGTTTTTAAATTTTAAATTTAAATCTCAATTGTTATCCCCTAATTTGTCTTGTTCTTCCTTTTGATCTTTCTTGGGCTTGTACCCTTGGCTGAACCCTCTGTCTGAATCCCTACATCTTCTCCAAACTCTGCCTCCTCTGGCTGGCGGGAAGTCTGTCCCTTTTATCTCCCCTGCTCATTGATTGGCTGTAAGCTGTTTTATTGACATGTCAGTGCGACAATTGGGAAGCAGAGCTTACACAACACTTAGACAAGAAATCAGAATTTAAACTACACAGTGACCTTATGCCTATAAAAGTTTCTCACTAAGCCTGGGGCTTACTAGGTAACTGGACCAGCTATAAGCAAGCCCACTGTGATCTTTTTGTTTCAGCTTCCCCTGCATTGGGGTTATAGATTTGTGTTCCTGCTCCTGGATCTTCATGTGGGTGCTGGGTATCTGCATACAGCTCCTCACACATGCATGGCAAGCCATCTCCCCAGTGTCCAACACCGGTTCTTTTTTTTTAAACACATTTTTTATTGAAAAATAAAATAATTCATATCACATTTCATTTTCTATCCCATCCCATGCATTCTCCCATTCCTCCCTCCCTCCCACTTTCACCCCAATCCCCCTTCCCTATGACTGTGACTGAGTGGGACCTCCTCCCCCTGAATATAGTGCTAGGGTGTCAAGTCTCTTCTTGGTAGTCCTCTATCCTTCCTCCGAGTGCCATTGGGCCTCCCCAACAAAGGGACATGGCCAAATATGGGGCACCAGAGATCCTGCGAAAGTCAGTCCTCAGTCTTGACTTAACTGTGGAGAATGTTCTGTCTCTTGGCTAGATCTGGATAGGGGTTTGATGATGACTGCACATTTTGTCCTTGGTAGGTGCCTTAGATCAAGCGGAACCCCTGGGCTCAGATCCACCCATCATAATGTTCCTCTTGTAGATTTCTAGGACCCTCTGGATCCACCTACTTCCCTATCCCCTATATTTTTCTCACCTAGAGTCTCACTAGGATGTTTTCACCTCTATCCCACTTTCCTGGTAGGTGCAGATTTTGATGGGACCTGCCCCTTGGGCTAGTGTCCAGTTACAAGTGAGTATATACTATTTGAGTCTCTCTGCTTCTGGGTTAGCTCACTCATTATGATCATTTCTAGTTCAATCCACTTGTCCACAAATTTCAAAAATTCCTTGTTTTTAATAGCTGAGTAGTATTCCATAGTGTATATGTACCACAGTTTCTTTATCCATTCTTCTACTGAGGGACACTTAGGCTGTTTCCATGTTCTGGCAATTATGAATAAGGCTGCTATGAACATGGTTGAGCAAATGTTCTTGTTGTGTGCTGGAGCATCTTCTGGGTATATTTCAAGGAGTGGAATAGCTGGGTCTTGAGGAAGCCCTATTCCCAGTTTTCTGAGATAGCACCAGATAGATTTCCAACGTGGTTGTACTAGTTTGCATTCCCACCAACAATGAAGGAGTGTTCCTCTCTCTCCACATCCTCGCCAGCATCTGTTGTCATTTGAATGTTTGATTTTAGCCATTCTGATGGGTGTAAGATGGAATCTCAGAGTTGTTTTGATTTGCATTTCTCTGATGACTAAAGACGTTGAGCATTTCTTTAAGTGCCAACACTGGTTCTCAAGAGCTTAGCGAAACCTTTTTTAAGCAGATGATTTACACCACTTACAAATTTTTACGTAACCAATTCAATATATGCTATAATTTTTGAATCAAAGCGAAAGTGAAAAGGTAGGTAAAGGTACTAACAAGTGAATATGGATGAAATGGAAGCCCAAGTAATGTGAAGTGGAGCTCCCTGGCATGAGCAGGGGGCAATACTTAAATCAGTATTTGATTTGGGATTAGAAAAACTCAGTGTGACGAATGAAATTATGAGACTAGGAGTCTCTTGAACTTAGTTCCTATGGTATTATAAACAGAGTTTGCTTTCTAGGCCTCTAAAGGGTAGACTAATAATTACTAATGCATTTGATGAGGGCATGAAGGCATTCATAAAAATATTAGTCATGCCTCTAAGACTCAGATGCTGACACAGCAAAGAGTGATCACCAGGCAGGTACCCAAAGCTGCATGTCACCAGATAATAACAGTTCAAATGAAATGAGTTCTTACTATGTGTGATATAAAACATTAGCTCAATTAGACATTGGTATTTGACCTCTCCAGAAAGAATTGCAATTATTTCCACCTTGCAGATGAGACAATTAGAGAAAAGTGAAAAAGGCTGTTCTAACGATATGAGTTTTAGGTTAGCATAGTTGGAAAAGACAAATTTAATTTAAAGTAAGGCAAAATGAGAGATCTGAGCAGGCCTGCCGGGTGTCCCTGTGATTCTTGCTTTAAACATATAAACATTTAACCCAATTTAACCCAATGGCACTGGACACATGTTTCCATCCTGTAGCATTGTAACCTCCTCAGTTATAAGCTATGGCTGACATGGATTGGGTTCCTACCTTAGCCAGCCTTCTGCTAAGTGCATTACATCCCGGGACACAACCAATGATGCTTGGCCAGTATTCCATTGTCTTTCATTCTTATGGCATCTTTCCGTTAGCCACTACTCATGGAGTGGCATGTAACTCCCAGGCTGTGATGAAGGAAAACCCATGCCAGTACCCCTGACTCTCTGTTCTTTCGCTACAGTAAAGCAGAGGCCTCTAGTCCAGATGGCCAAGCCACAGGATTCCTATAGCCTGAATTGTTGAGCAGCTGCATGGAAGTCACTAGCCCTAAAAGTCTATGCCAACATATGACTGTGTTAATGAGGGAAAAAAACCTTTGTTGTGTTGAGTCACAGAGATCATAGGCTGTTTCTCAGCATACCACAGCAATTCCAGATGGGCAACATCTAGAGGGCTTTCTCAATCTTCCCTACAGTCTTACCACTGCTCCAAGTAAAGAAAGTGTTAACAATCTTAAAGTTCTCTCAGCTGGTTCAGGGTCAGACTGGGTGAAATCAGCCAGCTCACTCCAGAGGCTGTAAGCGTTCAGTTGAGTTTTCCCTGTGTTTGCAGTCACGAGGAGGAAACAAGCTGAGGTGCTGTTAAACTTATCAACAGTGCATTTTGAAGCACACTTCTTTTTTAAGTCTAATATGACAAGTGTTTGCTAAAATGTAATTCCATTGAGCCAAATCTACTAAAGCCAGAAATAGGCTTCTACCATATTCAATCTTTTGTCAAGATTTTCTAACATCACAGACTTAGAAAATGATGGGGGTTGAAAATAGCATATAAAAAGACTGCCTCAAAATTAGAAAGATTCTAACTTTAGCCTGCTGCAGATAACACAAACAATACACACTGCTCAATTGAAGAATGAGAAGAAGAGCAAATTATTTCAATTTTATGGAAACATTCCACAGAAATAAAATGAAGTGGTAAAGCAAGCCAGGAAAAGATTGGCTTCATTAGTAGAAAACTAGTAACAGTAAATAATGATCTCTAGAGAAAAATTTGTTTTTTAATGAGAGAAAAATTTACCTTATGATGATTAAATGTTAAGCAATGGGGGAAAAGTGTATCTAGAGAAAGAAAGGGGTCAAAGGTTGAGAGAGATTAGTAGCTTTTTGCCACACAGTTCATAACGAGGCAGATTCGAGTAAAGCATAATTGATTACTAATATCTCTCACCCTGAACAAGAGTTATGCAGAATTAATCTGTGGAGTTACAATAAAATAGATGATGATAAATACAGCATGGAATTTTCAGCATAGTCCCAGATACAAGAAAAAGAAATAATTTAGTGACTTCTTGTCTTTTACTACTAAGGTCTTAATAATACACAGCTTTTAGAAATGCACCAAAAATGTTATATTGATTACACCTAATGTTCACATGGGGATATATAAGTACCCAGCACCATCTTAAGTGTTTTATGTTAATCTTCACAGATCACATCATCCCTTTTTTCTTTCCTTTTTTTTTTTTTTTTTTTTTTGAAAAAGAGTTGAAAGTTTATTATGTTATCATGAACTACAACAACAGCAGAAAACCTCTGGAGTCCTCTCACAAGGAGAATCTCCTCATAACCTCATCAAAACCAAGTCTGGTCTCTTAATTCCACTTCATTAAGAACTTCCTACCAGATATAAAGTAAGTACATTAATTAACTAATAAAAAAGCAAAAATAAAAAACTACATTTAATGAAACACTTCTCCATAGTAGGTAAACCTGGAAGCCATGCTCAACAAATCCAAGATTTAATCTTGAATTCCTAGTTGGGATGACGATGACTTTTGTCAGATCAGTTAGCCTTAGTCTCCATTGCATCCTCTGTCAAATGGACTGGTAAAAGATTATTACGAAAACAAAGTACACATATGCTGCTTTACAAGACAGTATAGTCTCAACATTGGACAGTGTACTACTACTGAGAAATTATTCTACTCTTCCCATTTTAGCTCATTAATTTACCAAATGTTGTTGAACACCTACTACGAGATAGGCATTTTTCTCACATTGTATTCTTCTTAGAGAAAATAAAAGATAATTCATATAAATGTATTTATTTATTTTTTATCCATTGACTAAGCAATTTTATAACTATCAATGGAACACATTTTCATGACAGCCCTCCTTTGTGTTGCTAGCGTGCTCTGGCCAGCTGCCCATCACTGTTTGCGGCTCCTCGAGGTGTTCTAGCGAAGGCACATTCAACATTGCCAGATAATCTTTTTTTTCCCTCTATTTCTGCTACTTCAGCTTTTGGATGCTGATTTTTTTTTAACATTCATATTTTCAGTTACTCCCTCTATCACACCTGGGAGGCTTCTAAGACTTGCTAAATGCATGAAGCAGTGAATTGTTGATATGCAATCTCAGCTCACTTCCTCTCCATTCAAACTTTCAGCAACTTTTTTAGCTGCTTAAACAAAAGTGCTCAATCATCTTTGACTCTCTTCTAACCTCACACCTGTGTCCTGGAAGCTTTCAGACTCTACCCAGGACTTAACCACTCCTAGTGTTCATCACTTCTGTCCTCACCCTGGGTGACGTCTCCTATGTGCATCATCTCCCTTCTTCTCAGTCCTTTTATTGCTGTTCTTGCTTCCCAGCAAGATACTCACTTAACCGGGGCAATTCATTTTAGGTGTCTGCTTTCGCACAGTAGGATCAAGTTCTTCTTGGTTACTTTATTAGTATGCATACATATAGATTAATACAATGAACAACTGATTTAAAATCTACTTGTGCCACTTTCTGAGTAATTTGGAGATATCAGATTATACCATGAAACTAAACTAATGAAGAAAACAGAAGAGAAAAAATATATAATGGTATGTATATACAGTGTATGGGAAACACTCAAATGCATATATACATGAAAACATAAGTGTCCCTATGCAAAGAATAAAAGATTAAAATTTTCAGCAAGTTACCTGATACCTTGGTGAGTTAAGATAGTAAAAGTGGGGTTGTTTAGATAAAATATTATATTAAAGTCTGCACTCTTGGCATGAAAGGCATATGCAAAGGGCCTGAGGACTCCCCTTTGGGTCATGGCGTTAAATGGAACAGGAAGAGAGGGAAAGGTCATTCTCTACGCTAACATTGAGAGTTCTTGTGTAGACTCAGAATCTTCGCTGCACATGCAAGATCAGCAGGGACAAAAGTCAGATTCC
Source organism: Acomys russatus (assembly GCF_903995435.1). NCBI lineage: Eukaryota > Metazoa > Chordata > Mammalia > Rodentia > Muridae > Acomys > Acomys russatus. Next base: position 98,955,333 of record NC_067138.1, read on the forward strand.
TAAAAGCAGGTCACACTCCTCTTAAAAGCATGCCTCAGTTGACAAACATGCGATGCTGCAGCCGTTCATTTGAAAGCTGATTATATGGAACTCATAACATTTTCCCTTCAAAAATGGTGTTATTCTTAGGTACCGAGAGAGATGGGAGCATCCCAGGGCCAACGTATGAATGCTTACTTAGCTCATAATGCAACAGAATTTGCTGCACAGAGAAAAAGATTCTCACATAATGAGCAATGAAAGAACCCAGGAAAAAAAACTATAAACTTGAACAAAAAAGTAGTCTTATTTCTCTTGTGGGCTATCGCTTAGCAAGCACACTTTTAATTAAAAGGGGATAAAGGAGCAGAGGAAGGTGCTAAGAGGAGCGCGAGGCCTGCTAAGAACTCACAAGGGTCTTAGATATGAGGAGCTAGATTTGGCTATTGTTTTATGTCACTTGGACACAGAAGTCACTAGTTTTACTTTAGATAGCAGTATATATTTATAGTAGTTGTATTCTTTATTGGCTTGATACCCATTATTATTTTGCAAATTTTCAACACAAAAGATGAAGACAGAAAAAAAAAAGCAGAAAACAAAATTTTGTTTAAGAACATCAAGAGAGAGCAAAATTAATGAGTTTCAGTATATGAAAAGAATAGTTAGGTAGGGTTGGTGAAGACGAAAAGAGTCACAGGGTCATTTGGCTCGAGGCGCTTGCTTTCCTCCAGAGGTAGCGCTGGACAAGCTTGTGGCTATTCCTGTAAGACAAGGATAGAAAACACTAGATATTTAACTGGGCGGCGTCATCGGAAAGTCTTTCTCTTGAATCATCTTCATGACGGTACACTGCAATAAGCCAATGTCCTGATAAAGTACTTCAATTTAACAGAAAAATAAGGTTTTAATTGTCCATACATTTTGTTTAGCTTTCTGCTATACGCAGTCCTAGCTATGGTTAAAAGTGCCAGATGCTCAGTGCTCTGTGCTCATATAACAAAGTGTAAGCCATTAGAATTGTGCAGTGGAAGATATGCTGAAGGAAGCAATGAAAGAAAATTCCACTTTGTCTTGTGTGGAATAATCTAATGTTGAAAAATTAATGTTTTCCAATCTCACTATTAATATCCTTTTATCTGTTTGTAATGCTGCTATGAATGCTATCAGCCAGTTATTTGGAAAGACAGCACAGTGGCACTTAGGGGAACACAGCTAACAGAGCAAGCTCTACGCTGCTTGGCTCATTCTGATGGTCTTTTTACAAAGAACCCTTCACTTCTACTCACTTCACACTCCTTATCTGTGAAAAGTCACTGTGAACACTAAAGGGCTCTGTGTGTGCCGAGATCATATCCTAAGTCCAGTATGCAGTGGCTATTCAATAAATGTTAGCTATTATAACTCACACCAAACAAATATTTTGATATACTGTTCCTTTATCTGCCAGAAATTAGATTTTAGTTTCAAGAATATTGGAATACATTTAACATCAAACAACGCCAAGAATATATTGATTTTTCTTATGTATTTTGGATGGGATATATTAGAGAATTATAGCATTTCAAGGTCATTTTTTTGCTGACCCACAGATGTCAATATTTATTACACTTTTGAAGAATGTCTATTATGATATCATAAAATTTGTCAGAAGGCTAAAGTTCAAGTGTCACATTTTCATTTGCATGTTGCCGATAAAAGATTTTATGCACAGAACACTTGTCTGAGAGCTATGGCCACTCAACATCACAAAAGTGGGGCTGCTTCTAGAAGCCTGCACAGGGCTCCTCAATAACAAGTGTCACACTGTCTTTTTTTTTCCTCACCTGCCTCTCCAGAAAAATGGTCCATCAATCAGATTGGATACCTCTACTTTGTGTGCACTGGTGCCTCAAGTTCAACAATATAAGGTGTATCAGCCCCTTTGAAAGCCCCCACACTCTCCAGATTCACCATTGAGTGTATTTGAGGAATTTGTTTGCAAATCTTTTATTAGGTATAAGAATATCCTTAATTCTTCAAATGATATAGTCAGTGAATACTAATAAGGTCTTGTCCTTTGTTACCTAAAACATCTTCTCATAACTTTGTTAAATATATATTTTTTTTCAAAGTCTGACAATGGTAAACATCTGCTGCAGATTAGCATGCAAGCTCCTAAAAGGTTACAAAGCTATATATGACCTATTATGTACTTCAACCTCTATTTTTATCTTGTAGCCAGGAGGCTCTGTGAGATGTAATGTGAGTGTTAGGGGAATAATCTGCAAATGTGCAGATCAATGCCTGGCACACACTGAGCATTTCCATGGCATTACAATTTGCCTATCATAATACCTACATTGCCATCAGCCATATCACAGACTGTCCTTGTATATCCCATTTTTGGATAGTAGGATGTTTTAACATGCAACAGTGCATACCACAGTTGGCATGCTAATGTTCTAATGAAGTATTTTAATGAAATATTTTGTTTTCTTGTTTGTTATTTCATTCTAATTCTTTATTGTTAATGTATAATTTTATAGGGATAAGGAGTTGTTCTAATTAGGGTTATTATTGCTGTCATAAAATAGCATGACCAAAAGCAAGTTGTAGAGAAAAGAGTTTATTTGCCCTACACTTCAACCACATTCTTTATCATTGGAGAAACTGAGGACAGGCACACAAGCAAGGCAGGAACATGGAGGCAGGAAATGATGCAGAGGCTTATAGAGAGGTTCTACCTACTGGTTTGTTCCCCATGCTTTGCTTAGTCAGCTTTCTTATAGCACCCAGAATGACCAATCTAGGGTGGGCACAATGGGCTGGGTCCCTCCCTATCAAACTAGTTAAGAAAATGCTTTACAGGTTTGCCTATAGCCAGGTCTTATGGAAGCATTTTCTCAATTGAGATTCTTTCACCTTAGATGACTATAGCTTGTGTCAAGTAGACTGAAACTAGCCAGCACAAGGAGTATGCTTGGCTCCTCAGCTACAGTTTACACAATATTAAATATGTCACACAAAAATAAATAATAGAGTAACTATGCGTTGAACATAGAGCATGCCAGAAATTTTGTCTTCAGGAATTTTATATTTTCATAACATAGTAGTAGGAAATCATACATTATAAAGTAATTGTAGATTCAACTATTTTTCCTGAGCCTAGATGTTAGAGTTCATTTAATATTTTTATATCAATTCTGTACCTACGTGTGTGCATGTGTGCATACGTGCATGTGTGTGTATATATCTGTAGGTATATACAGGTATATGTGGGTAGAAGAATAGAGTGTTAGATCCCTTGGTCTAGAGCTAGAGGTGGTTGAGAGGTCCTCAATACGGGTTCTTGGAACCAAACTCAGGTCAGTTCTCTAGAAGAACAGAAACCTGCTCTTAACTTCTGAACCATCGTTCTACCTCCCTAGAATGTAGTGTGTTTTCTTTTTATTTCAGAGGTGTGTCTGTGTGTGTGTGTGTGTGTGTGTGTGTGTGAAATTACAAAGGGGATTATGATAAAGGAAAGTGAATGCTAGTAGGGCAGGGTTGTGAAACTTATAACATGAAACCAGAATGACACCTGAAGGGTGGAGGGTGACTGCTGATACAGGGATAGGAGGATGAAAAAGCAGGCAGGAGGATCAAGAAGTACAAAATATGAATGAAAATGTCATGATGAAACCCACCCACTGCATGCTAATCTTAGTAGTCAGGGTGAGGGAGCATGCAATTTTAATCCAATTACGCAGAAGCAAGAAGCAGGTGGATCTTTTTGAATTTGAGGTTAGTCTTGTCTATATAGTGAGTTGCTGGAAGTCAAAGTTATCTAGAGAGACTCTACCACATGTATGTGTATACACATACATACACATATACATACATACGTAGATACATAGACATATGTATAATAGATGATAGATAGATAGATAGATAGATAGATAGATGATAGATAGATAGATAGATAGATAGATAGATAGATAGATAGATAGATAGACAGATGACAGATAGACAGACAGATAGATAATAGATGACAGGTCTTTGAAAGCCAGGATCAGGGAGAGAAGCACAGCTGTGGGGATGTAGAAAGTGACCCCCCATAGTTGAGTGCAGCATGGAATGCTTTGAACTAAAAAATTCTGCTGTCTCAGAAGGATCCTCAGGTCATGGTGTCTCTCTAACCTTTTTCCACCTTCCAGCCTCTTGCTCTTTATTCTTTCAAGAATGTGAATGGAAAGGATCGTAGAAACCACAGTCGCTCATCTACAAGATTAATCATAAAAACATGAATCCCATTCCCTCAAAGGGCACATAAACCTAAAAATATAACTTTGACCTTTCCATGCCTTTCTGTGTAAGGGCTGGCTATAAAGAAGCTCTCTTGTCATTGTATCTTAAGGTCCATATGATCATCATCCAGGAAGTGGTCTTATCTTATACACAGGAGAAAGAGTGACACAGAAGCCACCCAGAGTCTTAACAGTCTGCCATATTTCCTCTATTTATTCTGTTACAATATGTCACATTCATTTTTTCCAATCACAATTGTATTAGCTGCCCGTTCTTCATTGACTCCAAGTACAATATAGTTTTTTTCATATATATCTTGGTATTAGTTCTCAGAAATGTACCTGTTATGTAAATCTTTATGTGTTCTGCTTTTCTCTTGTTAACCTACTTTCATTGTAAAATTGTTGGCAGTGACCTTTATGAGGGCTGTGAAAACATACTGCAACTGCCAGCCCCCCATTAAAGCTCATATTAGGAAAATGTTATGAGGTAAATACAAGGTCACATGACAACGTGAAATGAACAATGCATGCCTATCTGATGATTTCATGAAGGCCTTAATGAACTGACTGATGCTTGAAGGAGATTTTAAAAGACAAGCAGCCCAAGACATCAAGCATGAGAGCAAATGTTCTTGGAATTTGAGGAAATGCCTGTGCACTAGAGAAGCACCATAGCACAAAAAGTAGGTGGAATTGGAGAGAGGATCAGAACCAAACTGGGGCCTCAGACAGAGCAATGGTTCACTGCAATGAACACTTGCAATTAAAGATAGTTGGACAAAAGGGTACGCTGTGTGATATACCACAACACACCACAGCTGCTACTGTGAGGTGTTTTAATTGTTTCTTCTTCTCTTTTTTTTTAAGGTTTTGTTTTCTTTTGTGTGGGAGGAGTGGCAAGGCATACGGTGCATATGAAGAAATGGAGAGGTGAGTGATATTCCCAAATAATCAATACAAAGCTAAAAAAAAAAAGTCATTGACTCCATGTTTCCTCATGAATCCCCTAACAAGACGGGAAAGACACCTACTTCAAATAGACGAATGCAGATGGCCAAGTCACTATGATTGTAACATGCATAGAACTCATTATTCTCATGGTTGTCACATGGGTCTCCATGCTGTATGTAGTTTGTTTTGTACATGTGTAATAAAATAAAAGCATTAAAAAATTTAAAAAAAAAAGAAGTTCTCACATTCCTCCAACGCTATTTGTGATCGGAATATGAACAGCCAATGTTATTTTTCAGGGAGTTTGAGGGCTGTTTTTGTAACTAAACCTCTCTGCAGCTAATGATCACTTTTTCTTCTATCTTATTAATGGAGCATCCTAAATCTGTGGTCCACTGTGCCTTATTCCTCCGTAGGATAGTTAATAGGCTAACTGAGCCATGGATCTGACCTTTTCTGTTTTTCACCCTCTCTAGCACATCAAATACCTGTGCTGTTTTTCTGGTCTTGCAAAAGTTATAATGGAGTATGGAAGTCAAGTGCAGGGTTTCTCTGCTCACGAGCTGGACAATCCAAGCATGGAAAGAAATAAAAAGGTGATTCTGATAGAAAACCAAGCCATTTCCCCCAATATGGATTTTGCTTTAAAAATAGAAAGCACACAAACAAACAGTCCTGGGCTTTAGATTTCAGTTGGTCCAGCACCCACAGAAAGGAGTATGACCAAATCTGAAAGATTCTCTTCATCAGCCTTTTTGGTCTGTCCAAGTAAGGCTAGACATTTACATTTTACAAGTAGGAAGGAATACTAGGAGAATGCTATTGGAAACACTGTTTTTCAATTTACAATAAAAAAAAATCCAACAGGAATGTTATTGACAAATCTGTTTCCTGAGAAAACCCCATAAACTTTAAATAAAAGAACTACCTTGCATTGCCTCAGCTTCATGCAGACCACCAGAGGGCAAATGTAACTATAAAAAAAAAAAAAAAAAGGTAAAATCATACTTTGAATTTACCTACAGTAAAAATGCTTCAGAGCACACTTGGGAAGTTAGGTATACTCTATTATGAGCACAGTTTTGCTAGAAGGAACAAGATTGGACCTTTAATTTCTCTGGTGAGACTCTGAAGTCCTTTGACTACAGTCTAGCAAAAATTCATTGTAAAAGGAAATAGAGAATAAAAAGACAACCAAGTATGATTTGTCCACGGAAGCAAGAAAATAAGAATCAAATTGTGGGACCTCTTATTAGGAGTAACAGGCATTTCATAGACTATTAATAATATTAGCATAATAATGGGATATGTATTGGAAGGCATGTTTTCCTGCAGAAGAAACAAACCTATATCTAACAGTAAGCTAGAAAAGGGATGTAAATGTGCATTTTAAATATCATAATTGAAAAAGGAAAATGTTCTACTCCTTCAGAGGAGTAAAAAGGATTATACTGTTTAATCTTCTGTGAGTTCAGTGTATGTAGTTCAATCCAGAGGGGCTCCTGTTGGGACTTAATTAATGATATTTTGTGGCTCCAATTAGAATGAGATTCTTAACCTTTCTAATGTGCTGACCTACCTTTACAAGGAAGAAAAATTATACCACAGGCATACCAAGTAATTAAATTTACATTAATGCTACCGAGAAATGTGAGCAACTTTTTCATGTTGGGAAATACCCTGAAAGGTCAGCAGGTCTGATAAACTTTCTACTCCCAAGTATAGGAAACAGTTTCTTGACATGACATACATACTACAGCGTCTCATCCCAATAACATTAGCATCTGAATTTTTCCCTCAGGGGGAATCATCATTATGGCAGAAGTAAGGGTATAGTTGAGTAGGAATTGTAAATTCTGGTAAAGAAATCATTACAATTATGGTCCACATTCAGTCAGGTTTGATGCAGAGCTCTAGGAAAGGGGCTCTGCTGATGAACTCTTCAGCTGATATAAATGGCCTAATATGTGTCAGGTCAAAGCTTAGAAATAGGTATTTTTATCAAGTAAAATAAACCAGACATATACGTATAAGGTTCCATTATGTAGACCATTTGACCTCATAGAAATAGACATAGAAATGCTGTTTTCTGGGAATGGGGAGGAAAAAAATAATAAGAGTTGTGTTATGGATGCAAAATAATGCAGTTCTGAAAATGGATAGTACCAATAGTAACCAAACAAAGTGAGCGAAATCAATGCCACTGGACTGCATGTTTACACATGGTCAAAATTGAGCTTGGAAAAATGTTTTAGTGGTGAAGGACCCTGGCTGCTCCTGCAGAGGACCAGGTTTCCAACCTCATGGTCGCTAGCAACTATCTCTAATTCCAGTTTTGGGGAATCTGATGCCTTCTTCCAACCTCAATAGAAACCAGGCTTGCATGCGGTACACATGTGGGCAGCCCCCCTATACACACAAATACAAATACATATACACACACACACTTAAACACACACATATGCATGGTTAAAATTGTTAATATGATTTTATGTATATTTGAAAATCAAGGAGACAGAAAATAACCCACATATGCTAAACTTCCCCCACCTAAAGTACCCCCACCACTCTCTCTGATAAATGACTAAAGGAAAAACACAAGAAATTAAAAACTGACTAAAATAGTTACATTATGGTAGTATTTGAATTGATAATAAACTTAATATTTTATATTTCACAAACTAACAAAGAAAAATATTTTATGGACTGAAATTGAAAGGTTCAATTAAGTAGTGCTTTTTAAGAGGCTATTTTAAATAAGATATTGACATTAAAAATTGATGTTGTATAGGAACACATGTGTACAGAGTCCCTATATTCTGAATGATCTTTTTCCCCAGGTTCTTCTAATATAAAATTCCATGGCCTTCAGAACATTTTGCATGGTGAGACCAGTATAAATTTAAAGCTATGTTTGGCCTTCAGTTCTCTTCCTTCTTATGAATGAGCACTCCTTTTGTTAGCGTTTCCAAGTCTTACATATATTCACTTCCTATTTACCATGGATGATGTTTTCTACTTTACACACACACACACACACAAGCACACACATGCACAAGCACACACTCACATAAACATAACCACACACAACTATTCTTCTTCCTCCATATCAATGCTATATCAATTTTTACCTACCTACCTAGTCACACTTTATTTTTAAAATTCTGTTCAATTTATATCCCTATTGTAGCTTCCTCCCTGGTCACCTCCTGATCCTACCCTGCCTCCTCATACCCTCTCCCTCCTTCTCTTGTCTTCAGAAATGGGAGCCCTCCTCCCTTAACTTCTGACCTCAGTCTATCAAGTCCCATCTGTACTATCTGTATTCTCTTCCTCTGTGTCCTGGCAAGGCCACCCCACCATTGCGAAGTGATCAACATAGGGGGCCCAGAATCAGTGTTGGAAGCAGTCCCCACCCCCCATTATGTGGAACCAAATAATCCAATTAAAAATGGGGTACAGAACTAAACAGAATTTTTAACAGAGGAATTTCTAATGGCTGAGAAACAAAGAAATGTTCAACATCCCTAGTCATCAGGGAAATGCAAATCAAAATGACTCTGAGATTCCATCTTATACCTGTCAGAATGGCTAAGATAAAAAAAAAAAAAAAAACCTCAAGTGATAGCACATGCTGGCCATGATGTAGGGAAAGTAGAATACCCCTACATTGCTGGTAGGAGTGAAAACTAATACAATTGCTTTGGAAATCAACCTGGTGCTTTCTCAGAAAATTGGGAATAATTCTACCTCAAGACCCAGTCATACCACTCCTGGGAATATACCCAAAAGATGTTCCACCATACAACAAGGACATTTGCTCAACTATGTTCATAGTAGCCTTATATGTAATAAGCAGAATCTGAAAACAACGTAGATGTCCCTCAACTGAAGGATGGATGAAGAAACTGTGGTACATTTACACAGTGGAATACTACTCAGGCATTAAACACAAGAAAATCTTGAAATGTTCAGGCAAAAGGATGGAAATAGAAAAGATCATTGTCAGTGAGGTAACCCAGACCCAGAAAAACACACATGGTACATACTCACTCATACGTGGATATTAGCTACATAATACAGGATGGACTACATATGATGTGGACCATGACCCTCTGCTCAGATGTAGAAGATAGACAACACAGTCTCCTTGTGGGTCCCACAATATGAGGAGTTGGGGCTAATCAAACCTTGATTTCATCTTTTTCACCTATCTTAAATTTTTTTTTGGGGGGGGGGGTGCGGAAATGGAGTCAGTGTCTCATGTATTCCAGGTTAGGCTCCTATTAACTGTGTAGAGGAGGCTGGTCTTAAACTGATGATCTCCTGTTCCAACCTCTGTGATGCTAGGATGACAGGTCATGTGTCTTTATGCTCAACTCTTTTGTTCTTACTTTAAAACTGATATAATCCTGTAGAGTTAGATGTATAAACAAATAGATGAATACATTTATTTTTATAGTTCTTTTTTTTTTTTTTTTTTCACTTAAAATTGAATCCTAAGATTCAGGAAGATCACAAAACTTACGAGGCTTAAGACAATTAGGAAGTATGCAATGATCACAAGGACTCATCATGCCTCCTTCTTTAGATATATCTCATACATGCAACAGAACATTGTTGGGGAGGAGACTCTTTGTTGGAGCTGATTGCAAGTTATACAGAGGAATCTGCAGTTTTTCTGAGTCCTGACCCTTGCTGAGATAAACTCGTTTCATGTAATATGTTTAATGAAACTCATGTGGGTTCACAAATCCTTGTATAATTGATATATTTTATATTCTATATTCTTCAAAGGAGAGGCTTACCCATTAAAATGCTGCAGACAACATAAAATGTGTTTGTAATGATCTCTTTAAAATTAGCTTACCTGTCAAGGCACTCAAACAGTGCAATCACTTTATAGACAGGGAGATGAAGAATGAAATCAGCAAGGTTGCTTCCTATGTCAATAAAGACCCCTAAGAGAGTTCACCACATGCTTTTGTAACTCTTTGTTTAAATCATCAACTTAGTAATGAACAATAATAAAGATAAGATTCCAAGATGGCACCGACCAATAAGCCACGTATCTGATCTACTCCGAGGAGACCAGGGACATAAGTGGAGCCACAGATTGCTGGACTTTGAGAACTGTAGGTGAGTGAGGCCCCAAAGGCTGCAGACCAAACAGGGGACCTACCCAGCTGGGACAAGCAACATCTTGGAGGTGCTAAACACACTCCCCAAAGTCTGGAACAGAATCCACATACAAACTGCAGCCGGCATATAATGCACAGACTCGCTGGTTGGGGAGGGGATTTTCCAGAGTCCCCAGCCAGAGGAGTCTCAGTGAAGAGGGTGAATCTGCCCTAGGATTCCTCCTTCCACACCACCCCAAACTGCGGAGGTCACCCGCCTAGGCTGAGTAGAAACACAGGTGGCGGGACCCAACAGAGATAGCTAAAGTGGGACTGCAGCTCGCTGGCCATCCGGGGCCCAACCTAACACCGATCACAGTGGACTGAGTCTGCAAACAGCAGCAGTGAAAAATCAGCTTGGACTGCTTCCACAGGCCTATCGGGAGACGTGGGACTTGCCTAGAGAAATAGCGGAGCATAATAGCCCTAGCAGGAAGACCTGGTTCCACGGGCGACCACCAGAGCTCTGCAACCCTATTATTCCTACCCCACCCAGCCGCAAGGCGCTTGCCCTGCACTCCCAGAATGAGAGAGTCTAGCTGGGGCTCCTGGCCCGAGCAAGGCAAGCACTCTCACATTATCGGGAAACGAGACATGGATGGGTCGTGTTTGCAGGGTCTAATTGCTGTCCTAGAGTGTTAGTGGAGTATCATAGCCCCAGCGGGAAGACATGGTTCTGTGGGCGACTGCCAGAGCTCTGTAACCCTATTGTTCCTACCTGCCCAGCCACAAGGCACTGGCCCTGCACTCCCCAAATGAGAGAGCCTAGCGGGGCACCTGGCCCGAGCAAGGCAGGCACTCTCACGTTATCAGGAGACGAAATATGGGTCTTGCTTGCAGTGTCTAATTGCTGACCTAGAGTGACCTTGGTCCCTCCAGGCATATAGTTCTGGGAGAGGTTGGACACCTCTACAGGATATAGAGACAGAGCTAAAAGACAGCTACACCCCCAGAAGATCTGATCTACCTGGGGTCTTGACTACAAAGCCACAGGAAGGACAGGCAGCTGGGATCAACCTACACAACCAGAACGTTTGTGTGCGGACCTTATTCTAGGTCCCAAAACTGCTGACCTGAATTACAGCAGTAAAGTCCAAACAGAAATCTACTTTGGCTGACTCAGCCTGGAGCCCACGGTGCAGAGGAAAATCACCAGGAGTGAAACCGGATCACCTGACTGTTCCACAGAAATACTCCCTGATCCCCACAGGCAAGAGCACCTGACCTATAATCAGTCATCAATTAACCACTCTCAACCAGCAAAGGTCACTACAAAATACCTTCCAACATCAGAGTCATCAGCATGACAAGAGGACAGCGAAAGAACATTAACAAATACCAAAACAGTTTGGCATCTCCAGATCCCAGCATTCCCAATAAAAACAACCTGGAGAACCTAACAGCAATGAATAGTCAAGAAAATGACCTCAAGTCCTTAGTAAAGAAGATGATAGTGGAAGAAACAAATAAAATCTGTAAACAAATGCAGGAAGAGGCAAACAAGAGGGCTGAAGAGTTAAAAGAGTCATATAAAGAGGCACTTGAAGAATTTCAGAAAAATATAAATAACCAGATGAAGGAAATCATTAAAACAGTCCAAGACATGAAGATAAAAATGGAAGCTATGATACAGAAACACACAGAAGAAAAACATGATCAAGAGGCATCAGAGAAGAAAGCAAGCATCTCAAAGGTGGCCTTATCTAACAGATTGCAAGAAATGGAAGAACAAATATTGGGACTTGAAGATACAATCGCAGAACTGGAAACAACCATCAAGGGAAATGCTAAATCTGAAAAGTTCCTGACACAGAGCATTCAAGAAATAAAAGACAACATGAAAAGACGAAACTTGAGAATAATAGGGATTGAAGAAGGCAACTGACTCCACAGCCCAGAAAATATCTTTAATAGAATAATAGAAAAAAATTCCCCAATTTGAAGAAAGAGATGCATGAGAGCATACAAGAGGACTACAGAACACCAAATAGAATAGACCTGAAAAGAAAATCTTCCCACCACATAATAATAACAACACAAAATATACAGAACAAAGAAAAAATATTAAAAGCAGCAAGAGAAAAATGCCGGGTAACATATGAAGGCAAACCTATCAGAATTACTCCTGACTTCTCAGCAGAGACCATGAAAGCCAGAAGGGCCTGGACAGAGGTTCTGCAAACCCTAAGAGAACACAGATACCAGGCAAGACTACTATATCCAGCAAAATTATCAATAACCATTGACGGAGAAGACAAGATAATCCACGGCAAAAACAAATTCAAACAATACCTAGCCACAAAACCTGTTTTACAGAAGTTACTAGAAGGAAAACTCCACCCCAACTGGTCAAACTACAACCAAAACTACATAGGAAATAGGTAACTATACCATTGCAAAATCACAACCTCACAAATTCTTGACTGTAACAAATACCAAAAATGAAGGGACTTACCAATCACTGTTCATTAATATCTCTCAACATCAATGGTCTCAATTCTCCAATAAAAAGACACAGACTAATGGAGTGCATGCATAAACATGACCCAACATTCTTCCGCATTCAAGAAACACACCTCAACCACAAGGACAGACATTACCTCAGAATAAAAGGTTGGGAGAAAATATTCCAAGCAAATGGTCACAAGAAACAAGCTGGGGTAGCCATTCTAATATCTAATAAAATAGACTTCTAACCAAAATTATTCAAAAGAGATGAGGATGGACACTTCATACTCATCAAAGGTAAAGTAAACCAAGAAGACATCACAATTTTGAACATCTATGCTCCGAATACAAGGGCTCCCACATTTGTAAAAGAGTTATTAACAAAGCTTGCCCCACTCATCGATACCCACACACTAATAGGGGAGACTTCAACACCCCACTTTCACTCAAGGATAGGTCTTTGATTCAAAAACTAAGCCGGGAAATAACCTCATTAACCAATGTCATGAATCAAATGGATCTAATAGATATCTACAGAACTTTCCACCCAAACCCAAAGGATTATACCTTTTTCTCAGCACCCCATGGAACATTCTCTAAAATTGATCACATAGTTGGTCATGAAGCAAACCTCAACAGATACAAGAAGATTGAAATAATGCTTTGTATCTTATCAGATCACCATGGTCTAAGGCTGGACTTCAACAACAACAGAAATAACAAAAAGCATACTAACATGTGGAAACTAAACAACGTTCTACTTAATAACACATGGGGCACAGAAGAAATAAAGGAAGAAATAAAAGACTTCCTGAAATTCAATGAAAATGATGGAACAACATACCCAAATTTGTGGGACACATTGAAAGCAGTGCTAAGAGGAAAATTCATAGCACTAAGTGCCTTTAAAAAGAAAAAGGAATCATCCCACATTATCCAACAACACATCTGGAAGCTCTAGGAAAAAAAAAGAGGCAGAAACACCCAAGAGGAGTAGACGCCTAGAAATAATCAAACTCAGGGCTGAAATCAATAAATTAGAAACAAAGAGAACAATCCAAAGAATCAACAAAACCAAGAGCTGGTTCTTTGAGAAAATTAACAAGATAAACAAACCATTAGCCAATCTAATTAAAAGACAGAGAAACACTATCCAAATTAACAAAATCAGAAATGAAAAGGGAGGCATAACAACAGACACCAAAGAAATACAAAGAATCGTAAGAACCTACTTTAAAAGCATTTATGCCACAAAATTCGAAAATTTAAGGGAAATGGACAAATTTCTCGATCGATTCCATTTGCCAAAATTGAACCAAGACCAGATAAACAAATTAAATAGCCCTATTTCCCCTAAAGAAATAGAAGAAGCCATTGATAGTCTCCCAACCAAAAAAAAGCCCAGGGCCAAATGGTTTCAGCACAGAATTCTACCAGTCCTTCAAAGAGGAGGTAATACCGATACTATTCAAGCTATTCCGAAAGATAGAAATGGACGGAATATTACCAAATTCCTTCTATGAGGCCACAGTCACATTGATACCCAAACCCCACAAAGACCCAACAAAAAAAGAGAACTTCAGACCAATTTCTCTTATGAACATTGATGCAAAAATACTCAACAAAATACTCGCAAAGTGAATACAACAGCATATCAAAGACATCATTCACCGTGACCAGGTAGGATTCATTCCAGGCATGGAGGGATGGTTTACATACGGAAATCCATCAATGTAATCCATCATATAAACAAACTGAAAGAGAAAAACCACATGATCATCTCTTTAGATGCAGAAAAAGCATTGGACAAAATCCAACACCCATTTATTTTTAAAGTTCTGGAGAGATCAGGAATACAAGGCACTTATCTAAACATAATAAAGGCTATATACAGCAAACCAACAGCCAACATTAAATTAAATGGAGAGATACTCAGGGAAAGCCATCTAAAGTCAGGAACCAGACAAGGCTTCCCTCTGTCCCCATATCTCTTCAATATTGTTCTTAAAGTTCTAGCCAGAGCAATAAGACATCAAAAAGAGATGAAGGGGATCTAAATGGGAAAGGAAGAAGTCAAATTATCCCTATTTGCAGATGATATGATAGTGTATATAAGTGACCCAAAAAAATTCCACCAGAGAACTTCTACAGCTGATAAACACCTTCAGCAAATTGGCAGGATACAAAATAAACTCAAGAAAGTCAGTAGCTTTCCTGTATACAAATGACAAACAGGCAGAGAAAGAAATTAGGAAAACTACTCCCTTCACGATAGCCACAAACAATATAAAATATCTAGGAGTAACTCTAACCAAGCAAGTGAAGGACTTATTCGAAAAAAAAAAAAAAAAAAAACTTTAAACCTCTGAAGAAAGAGATTGAAGATGACATCAGAAGATGGAGGGATTTACCTTTTCGTGGATCGGGAGAATCAACATAGTAAAAATGGCCTTCTTACCAAAAGCAATTTACAGATTCAACACAATCCCTATCAAAATACCTATAAAACTTTGGAAGATATTGAAAGATCAATTCTCAAATTCATATGGAGGAATAAAAAACCCAGAATAGCAAAAACAATTCTATACAATAAAAGATCCTCTGGAGGAATCTCCATACCTGATCTCAAGCTGTACTACAGAGCAACAGCAATTAAAACAGCATGGTACTGGCAAAGCAATAGGCTGGTGGATCAATGGAATCGAATTGAAGACCCAGAGATGAATCCACACACATTTGCTCACTTGATTTCTGACAAAGAAGCCAAATCTATTCAATGGAAAAATGATAGCATCTTCAGCAAATGGTGCTGCTCTAACTGGATGTCTACATGTAGAAAAATGCAATTAGACCCTTATTTGTCACCATGCACAAAACTCAAGTCCAAGTGGATTAAAGACCTCATCTTAAAACCAGAGACATTAATTCAGCTAGAGGAAAAAGTGGGGAAGAGCCTGGAACAAATAGGCACAGAAAACAACTTTCTGAACAGTACACCAACAGCCCAGGCCTTAATGTCAACAATTAATAAATGGGACCTCATGAGGCTGAGAAGCTTCTGTAAGGCAGGAGACATTGTCAGTAGGACAAAGTGACAGCCTACAGACTGGGAAAAGATCTTCACCAACCCTTCATCTGACAAAGGTTTAATATCCAAAATATATAAAGAACTCAAGAAATTAAACACCACCAAACCAAATAATCCAATTGAGAAATGGGGCTCAGAATTAAACAGAGAATTCTCAACAGAGGAATATCAAATGGCTGAGAAACCCTTAAAGAAATGCTCAACATCTTTAGTCATGAGAGAAATGCAAATCAAAACAACACTGAGATTCCATCTTACACCCATCAGAATGGCTAAGATCAAAAACTCAAATGACACCACATGTTGGTGAGGATGTGGAGAGAGAGGAACACTCCTTCATTGCTGGTGGGAATGCAAACTAGTACAACCACTTTGGAAAGCTATCTGGAGCTTTCTCAAAAAAATGGGAATAGGGCGTCCTCAAGATCCAGCTATCCCACTCCTTGGAATATACCCAAAATATGCCCTACCACACAACAGGGACATATGCTCAACCATGTTCATAGCTGCTTTATACATAATAGCCAGAACATGGAAACAGCCTAAGTGTCCCTCAGTAGAAGAATGGACTAAGAAACCGTGGTACATTTATACTATGGAATACCACTCAGCTATTAAAAACAAGAAATTCCCGAAATTTGTGGACAAATGGATTGATCTAGAAATTATCATAATGAGTGAGTTCACCCAGAAGCAAAAAGAGACAAACAGTATATACTCACTTATATCAAAAGACTAGTCCAAGGGATACGTACCATGAAAAACTTTACTTACCAAGATAGTGGGTCAGAGGAGAGGACACCTTATTGAGACTTTAGGTGAGAGTAGCATGGAAGAATGGGGAAATAGTAGGACCCACAGGGTCCTGGAAACCTACAAGAAGAACTTTATGACAGGCAGTTCTGGGTTCTGGGGTCCTCCTCAAACTAAGGCACCAGCCAAGGAGAATATAGGCAGTAAACTTCAAACCCCTACCAAGACCTAGCTGATGAACAGGATATTCTCCACCGTTGAGTGGAGAGTGAAATCTGACTCTCACACGAACTCAGGTGCCCCTTTTCTGACCACATCCCCTGGATGGGGAGGCCTGGCGGCACTTAGAGGAAGGATAGCAAGTTACCAAGAAGAGACTCGGTATTCTAAGAGTATATATAGGGGGAGGAGGTCTCCCTCAATCACAGACATAGGGGAGGGGAGAAGGGGGGAAGTGGGAGGGAGGGAGGAATGGGAGGAAACAGGGGAAGGGCTAACAATCGAGATGTAATATGAGTAAATTAATTTAAAAAATAATAAAGATAATTTTAGTCCAAGTTCTCCAAACAACTAGATAGTTTTTCCTTCTTTGATGATAATTCTTCTGGCTCAAAGGTGCTGCTCTCCCTTCCCAGGTCTGAGGTGGGACTGGGATAGCGAGTTCACATCCTAAACCAAAACCATCATATAATTTCAATGACAACATGGCTTTAGTTACACCTAAGTTCAGTTCAGACAGTTCTGAACTGTGAACTGCAATGCAACTGAATTTTAACCAAATCTTTGTATCTGATATACATATTGAATTGCACAAGTAAATACATTTGCAAACATTAATCCTAGACTCTATACTGGATTCTTGGAAAAATTTACATATATTAAGTTTTAAACATGAAAACAAAATGGAGTGAATGGCAATTCACCCATAAATAATCAATCTTAACTTACGTTTATGTCTTTTTGCAAACAATGTAGGCAATTTCTATTCTCACTTTTCCCTTTAAAAGACATTTCTGCATTTCAGCAGTAAAAGACTGAAAACAGTGTTGTAGGCTCAATTTTCATAACAAATATATTTTATTACAAATTTATTAACTGAGAGTACCTCACTTATAACCCAACTAACCTAAACAATAGGAAAAGAAGATTAAAGAATACAATAATGAAACCATAAGGATATCAGTTCCAAGGAACGATTCTCCTGACATAATCAACAGGGTTTCTTCTGCTGGAACCTGGAGCAACCAGGTCCCAGAACTTCAACTGGATCCTGGAGCCCCAAGCCTTGGGTGGTTCTCTCTAGGAGTGTCTCAAAGTGGAGCGATGAGCAGCCAAAGCTATCCCAAGTCTCCAAAGGCCCCACCTCTTGTTTTTGGCTCATTTGTATACCTCCTCTCAGGATTTGTTCAAGGATGTTTTTCAGCTGGTTAATAACCAATCTCCCCCACATGGTGGTTCGACTTCTAAGGGGATAAACATCACCTGCTCTCTCACAAGTCTTTTTCTCATCCCCAAGTTGTGATCTAAACAAGAAACTTGTTTATCTCTCCTTCACAGTGTATTGAGAATCAGAGTTCTAATGATTTGCTCTTGGTTTTGTGGCATTGAGATCATATATGGCAAATGATGACGAGATAGTCCTGTGTGAATAGTTTTTAATTATTACATTCTGATGCTCCTTATTCCTTACACATCACACTTACTATGAATATGTTATACAAGCTAGGTGCTCATATTAAATCTGCTAAGATTAATTAAACAAAACATCAATTCTTTCAGACTTGTTCTCTATGGCTAGCTGATTACAAAGCTTCTGATGCATTTTCACAAGTGACTTTAAATTGCACAATTATTTGCTGAAATGGAATTAACTCATTCGCAGTAGCTGAATAGTCCATTCAAAAAGTCTAAAAAAATGAAGAAAGAATATGATGCATAATAGTTTCAGAAAAAGATACAGACAATTAAGTATAAATTTTACTTAGTAATTGCTTAAATGTGCAAAGGCTCAGTGACCCAAGGAGAAATTAAAAACAGATTCATGGGACTCCTGTATATAGCCATTAAGCAAGACTTGCTGAAGTACAGCTCAGAAAATTGCATTTCAGGATAACCTGCCCTGGAGACTGTGATATATAAATGTGTTTAGGAAGCGCACAATAATCCCTTAATTCTTCTTATTATAAATGTCTAGATGAAAATATTAAAGGAATCACAATATGCTAAGTTGCAGAAAAATATGTTAAAGGTTTCTATTGGATGACATTTTATTTTCAAAGTATTATTTTTCATACTTGTTTTGTTTTCCTACAAATGCAGAGTGAATTCATTTGGAAATTTCCAGCTCTCCACTTCATTTTGCTGCCTAAGGCTCGTAGTAAAAGTCTATGTTCTGATTCTAGTGGGGTATGCTCTACAGAGCTGGGAATATTGCCAGACAGTAAGAAGAAAGCAAATAGGTTGGAAGAAAAGTAATAAAGGTGAAAGATTGTTAGATTCATTCAGCAAATGTACATTGCTAGATATTTTCTCTTTATTTTCCTCATTTAAATTTCAGAAAGCTATATAAGACAGACAAGTCTTAATTGTTTCAGAAATTATCAAGATCTTATATAATTACAACACCCGGAGTATAAAGGATCTAGGGAGAAATTAATCTAATAGCCATAGAGTCGCCCAGGTTCACGGCCAGGAAACAGACTTTGCACTTTCCACGGTCTGTATGTTGAATGGCTCAGCACAGAGTCTGGGGAGTAGCTTGTGTTGAAGCAGGGAAACAAATCCCCATGGAGTCTGAAAACATGAAGCTCTACCGTATAACCTACCACGTAGCCTAGACTACTCGCATGAGGACACTTCTGGCTAGCCTTTTCTCTATCAACTACCTCCAAGTCTTGTTTTGCTTCCCTTTTCTCTACTGACTTTTAATATTGATTTTGACATTTTCATATTAAATTGTTTGTTGCTTTAATAAAATCTAGACCGTGGTAAAGAAAAAGGAAAGTGGGAAGCAGCACAATGGGAATCAGAAAAAACTCCAACAGTTGGGACAAAAAAAAAAAAAAAAAATGTTGCAAGTAACAAGAGAGGTGCACGGCAGACACCGCACAATGGGTAAGAGGTTTGAACATGAGCCTGACACGTAGGTGAAGTCCACGATGTGAAAGGATAGCCGGGATGCAGGGACAGCAAAGACACAGAAGAAAAACACAGTTGGTGTAAAATATTAACTGGGAGCAAAGGGGGTTGTGAGAACAAGCACAATTCTGAAGCTATGTCAAACTATACACCCATAAACACCATAAATGGACCAAATACATAAACTAAAGCTATATTAGATAAACATAGTCACATAAACAACAGTAAAACCTGTTAGAATTGAACAATACAAGCAAGTGATTACATAATCTGTGCATTTTGGTATCATAAGTAGATAGAAATAGTTTTAAAATCTGGAATATAAAGTATTCATTTCATTTGCATATATTGTTTATAAAAATTACATTTACATTTAGTTGCAGAGAAAATTTTAGTATGATTTTAAAATTGAGGCTATATAAGCTCTGTTCTCTGATTAAAAGTTTATTGTAAGATAACAAATATATAATGACTAAATTTATGTGGAAACTTTAAAGGAACATATAAACCACAGGCAATTATAAATCAAACAAAGATGAGAAAAACGCTATTTATAATTGCTAGATAGATAATAAAAACTAGAAAGGATCCTTCTACTATGTGTCTGCTAAGGAGATATAGTATTAAGCTGGCCCCTAATGAGATCATTCTAAGCAAAGATCAATGCTTCTCTCAACCTGCATCTGAGAGGCTTCTATTTGTGGTAGATGCTGATTAACATAGAGACTCACAAATGATCAATGCACATGTAAAAAAAATTTTAAAAGGAGTGCAGAATTCTCAGCCCTAAAGCAAATATGTACCCTACACCATGTCATTAGGGTATGGGAAGAGTCTAAGAGCTGGCAGAGACAGAGGACTAGAAGAAAATACTACCTTCCCCACACAGCAGGCCAGTTCCATGTAAGAACTCATAGCAGCTGTGACAGCATGTGCACAACCTGCCCATGGCCAAGCAAGTCCAAAGCCTAGGATGGAGAGGTCATTTGGGCATCAACTCTTAACCGTTGCTAAGGAGCTATCGACAGTTATCTCCATCTGGGAAAGGGGGCACGGTTTTCTTTAAGAGATTAACCTTTACTATGTCATCTACACTCCAGTGGAAGGACAAACATCAAATAACATTTGAACAGCAAAAATTGACCTTGATGGAAAAATAAATAAATAAAAAAGACACAGAGGTGCCTGGGCACGAAGGACTACTTGTGGATCTCGGAGGAGAAGCTGTAGTTACCACTTTACTAAAACAACATAATCCTTAACTATGTCCTAAATATTTGTTCTTATGCCCAAAGATAAGTTTAATCTTTTTTTTTTTTTTTTTTTAATCAGGGACACTTTTCATTGCAGGAGGTGAAGACCATTACAGAAAGCCACAATCAGTCAAAATGCAGAATGAGGAAGACCAATCTCAAGTGATAAATTTACAACACAACTCCTACACCTAAGGCTCAGGGATGAGACAGAAGACAGGGCAGAAAGATTGTAAAAGATGGGGGAATGGGAAGTTCGTTATGAAATTGTGTCTCCTAGGAACATTCAGATGCTACACCCATAAGTCTCACCAACACGGCTGAATTAACACAAACTGTACAAGGAGAAAAACAAAAATGTGCCAACGTGGATTGTTGTGTGAGTTCAGGGAAAAGCCCAGGAGGCCTCAGTCTACACAAAAAACTACAGCCAACTAAGAAATGCTGAGACAGCACGAAGTAGTGTTCCCCAAGAAAGAATAAACCAATTGATTATCAAATACCAACCCTGGTCATCCCTGAAAACAAGTAACTTTATACATATAACATTGTATTTATATATCTGAGAATATATAAAAATACATACACATCTACGTATATAATAATGAAAAACAAGGTCATGAATTTGAAAGCAAAGAAGGAGGTTGTATCTGGAAGACTCAGGAGGGTGGAAAGGGAGCATGACGTCATTATAATATAATCTTAGAAAATTAAAAAGCAATATAAACCTCTAAACTATCTTTGAAAAACGATATGATTTTAGTGGAAAAAATCTGAGTAAGGTGTAAATAAATCTGTTGTTTAGGTAATCACTAACAATACAGTAGTTTTAATAAATGTACCACGGGAAACCTGGAGAAATTGTGGCTGCACTATATTATCTTTAAAACTTATTTTTTACAAATAAAACCATTTTTATTATTTAAAAACTGGATGGCTAGGGCTGACAGTATGGACATGGGGAAAGCAGTCTGAGGTTGGGTGAATAAGATCAAAAGACTATATGAAATGCTCAAAGAACTAATAAAGTCTTTTCAAATTAGTATTTAAGATTAGAAATAGTGAGAACACTTCTCTCCATAAATCTCAGCGGACTGGAAATGCAAAACCGGAAGTGCAGGTTAGTAGCGTTCAAAATGAAAAAAAAAAAAAAAAGACTGAAACAGCTTACTGGCTGAACAGTCACCCAACACTCTCTACAACATTGGTGCATGGTCTCTGGCCTCTATCCAAAAATTTCTGACAGACATATTTGCAAGGCAGGAACTATTGTGGACTTGCTTTACTGTCTTGGCAGAGTTTGAACATTGACTCCGCCTGCATCTACGCTTGCCTGTTTTTAGGCAAAATTCTGTCTGTGACAGAAACGAGGACATTTTGCCCAGTGGCTTGTTTGCCACATTTGAAGCCATCTCCATAAGGAGGTTGTTTGATGCTATCACTTCCTTTGAGGCAGGCTGGGTGTTGCCAGGATTTAACTTGTCTTGTTGTCATAGAATCTTAAGAATAACAAAACATCTTTAATGGCCATATTCTGTAAGTCTGAGGATTTCGAAGACATTATTTAACTAGTTTACTTTATATATCTATAGAATCGTATCTATTAGACCTAGAATATATATTCTTGTGATAAAATTAGACTAGTATTTGACATGACCATGATTTGCATCAATATATAAAATTCATTACCAATGAATTAAAAATAACCTCATTTGTGAGCAACAAGGCCTTGAGGTGAGGAGTAGATTCAATAATCTCCTTTTTGTTCTATCCTCCCTCTATAATTCTACATCCCCTTTCTCATTACCTAAAAAAGAAAGATAAAGAAAAAGAGAGACATCCCTGGGCCCAACCTGGTTTTCTCTCTGTATAAGACTAATAATAACTCTAACCAACTCCCAAAGAAAATAAGCTTCTGTAGAGCAAGAGAGCAAGCAGAAACCTACCCAATCCCCCTTAGAGGAAATGGGACATCGTTCTCTTAAGGTTTCTTATGGCTGACTTAGGGAAAATAATACCTTGGAAGCCTCCCCCACCCCCAAATCTGGGGAAATGGTTAAGCAAACCAGGAATAGTATTTGTGGTCCATTTACTAAATGACGCAAAATTCCAAGCTTAATAGGAGTCCTGTGTGGAACAGTCTGAACAGCTGGGCCAATTCAGATCAGAAGCTTTCTACAATGCTGCCCTGGAAGCTGTCCTGTTCTGCTGGGTAACAGCAACTGAAGAGCCTGGGGCTGGAACATGGATGGTACAGGATGTCAGCATCCAGCATGCTGAGAGAATGAATCCTGTCAGGTCTGATCCAGTGTCAGTGTCCAATTCTTTTGTTCTGAAAACATAACTTCTCACAAGCATTATACAGTTCTGATGGTATGATGGTGTGAGGTGTGCGGGATACGCTGATCAACTTAGGCTGCTTCTCTGCTCATTGTATGAGCAGGAGTAAGACATCTGCAAATCTTCCTTCCTGCCGTACTAAACAGATGGCTCAGCTGTTAAAGGCTAGGCTCACAAGCAAAACTATGAGAGAAAGAAAAATTTTTAAAAGTAATAGGAAAGATCACAGAAATTCAGGGTCTTGCTGGTTCTTTTAGCACCGCAAAAAAAAAAAAAAAAAAAAAAAAAAAAAAAAAAAAATCCACAAAGCTGAAAGCAAGGGGAGTGAAATTCCTAAGAGAAGGATTTTGATTATCTATGTCAGCCCTTCCCTCAGCCTTAGGGACAAGAGAGAATGCTCCAGAGCCACCTCTTCCCTCAGGGGAATGGAGAAGTGGAAGTGATGAGACTAGAACAGTTTGTAAACATAAAGAAGTAGTGGGGGTAGCTTCCTGTGATGGACAGGGCTCCAGGCAAATTTTGAAGACTTTTCCTTTAGAGGGCAGGAAAGAGAGCTGCTGAGTCAGCATCTGACATGATGGCATTTACGAGGATGGCCAAAGATTAGTGCACATTTTCTCTTACAAAGAGACAGATAGGGAGCTGGCGTACTTTAAATGTTTGGTGGCAGCTGGGAACAGGAGCAGGGCATCTTGTTTCTGTAAAACTAGAGAACTCATTGTATTGTGAACGGATAGAGGAGGGGGAGGGGCTTTATGAGCTTCTGATAAGGAAGATGACAAGCCTCGACACTCCACTCTGAAGCTAACAACAGCAGCCACAAATGACTGCAGAGACCCTCTAAAACCTCTTGACACAGTGAGGGGCTTCCCGTGATCAAAGTCCATAAAGACACAAAGCAATGGTTGCTTTTTCAAAACTAATAGAAACCAACCAAAAATTCAGAGGCATAAAAGGAAACAGGAAGATGTAGTGAAATAAATAGGCCAAAATAAACTCTCAGAAACTCGTCTTTATGAAATAGAAGTATTTAACTAAGTCAAAAAGAATTTAAAACAGCAACCATAATAATACTTTACAAACAGGATAATTATATAATGCAAAAACTAAGCAAAGACAGAGATAATATTTTTTAAAGTGATCAAACAAGGGACCCCAGAAATAAAGAATACAAAGTTTAGATTGAACTCCTTATTAGGGAACTTGAATAGTAAACTTGAGGAAACTGAAGAAATAAATAGAAATCTTAAAGACATACCTCATAAAATGAATATTCAGATTTTGTAAGAAAAAATATGAGGCAGTATCAAGAAGAATAGTATATACATTATAACAACAGCAAATAGACAGGACAGAGAGGAGGTAAAAGATAAAAAAAAAAAAATAGTCCCAGTTACCACAATTAAGATAGAAAAACGAATAGAATCTATCCAAGTTGAAAAGAAGCAAAACAATCATTATTTGTGAATGGTAAGCTCTTACATACAGAAGACAGTAACAATCACATGAAACACCTGATAAGTCCAATAATAAGTCAAATATGTTTCAGGAAATTTCTTCATACATTACAAAAAAATTCCACTGTGTTTCTACATGCTAATCTTTCTTGTGGTAGCATTAAAATGAATTACTTTGGAATAAAATATTACTTGGTATACACAATATATAAAACTATTCTATACCAAGTATTTATATTATTACTGAGAGAAACTGAAGAAGACAGAAGCAAACTCAAAAATAGCTTACATTTACAGAATTGAAGGCAATATCAAGATGACTAAATTTTATGTATTCACAGATTTAATACAATTCTATAAAAAACCCCAACAATAATTTTTGAAGAAATAGAAAAATTCCTAAAATTCATATGTAATTAGATAGCCTCTCACATAACACAAGCAACTTAAAGGCAGTGGAAACGTAGCTCAGTTGTTAGAAGCACTTGCCACTCTTCCCTAGGACACTGGGTTCAATCCCCAGTACCCACACAGCAGCTCTCAACTCTCTGGACCTCCCTGCTTTGATATCAGCGTCTCCTTTACAAGATTCTCCATTCACTTGGGCACATAAAGTCACACAAGCACTAACAAACATCCATAAAAAAGTGATACAGAGATAGATGATTGATAGACAGATAGATGACACATAGATAGATGGTAGACAGACAGACAGACAGACAGACAGATAGGTGATAGACAGATTTTTATAAAATAACAAAGCTGGAACATTCATATTCTCTGATATCAAACCTTCTACAAACCTTCAACAAACAAGAGAGTGTAGTTTTGTAATAAAGTCAGACACATGTAATGGTGTTACAGAGCACAAAGATAAAACAATAAACCTGCACATACACTCACAGTTTCCTTAACACACATTGTGTGTGGGGAAACATGTCCATTTAGAGGCAAATATCCAAATGTATGCTAATTCAAAATCACTTTAAGCCTGAAATGTAAATTCTGAGGTTATAAATATAGAAGCCAAATGACAACATGCTTCATAATGTTGGTCTTGTCAGAGTTCTTGGTTATGGCATCAAAAGCACAGGCTTTTGCAAAACAAAATTCACGCTAACAAGACTCCACTAAATGAAAAATGATTCTGTGCAGAGATAACTTGTAGAGTGAAAAGACAACTAACAAAGATGAAAATATCTGCAAACCGCATAACTGGTGCAGAGTTATAGGCCAAAAGACGTGCATGAAAACCCCTACTGCCCAAAGCCAACACACCACAGTACTGGGAGTAAGTGTAAGGCTGGATTAGAGTTTTTACTAATGAAGACATACAAATGACCAGAAAATACACAGGGAGATATTGAACACCACTTACCAGCAAACTACAATAGGAAACCATAACATCTTTCTCACATTTGTTAGGCTGTTCATTTCCCCAAAGACTAGTTATATTTTTTATAAACAACAGAACAATTGTTGGCACAGTTTTCATAAATGGTATTCCTCAGAAACTAATAATAGAACTATCATACTAAACAGCATTGCTTCATTGGGATATTTACACAAAAGGTTTGAAATCAAGACTGCACAATGTTTTCATTTCAACATTTATTGCAGCATTAGTCACCAATCCTAGCTGTGAGGAAACCCTGCATATCCATCAACTCATGAATGGGTTGGGAAACGCACAAAACACACAATGAGATTTTATGCAGCAGTAAAGTGAGGGGAGGACTTTCACGTGCTACAACTGTGAGGCTGGAGGGTGTGATACTAAGTGAAATATGCGCTTGCCATCAATGGACTCACACTTCATGGCAGTGACATGAGCTGACTAAGGCATCAGTCTCCTAGAAAAAGAACAGGCCATACCAGTTGCCAGCCACTGATGGGAAGAGTAACTGGGAGTTACTGTTAAATGGGGACAGAGTTGCCATGCAGAATGAAAATCTACAAAGATTTTCATTATGTATGATAGTATACTTATTGTGAAAAGTGCTGTAGACTCAAAAATTGTTAAGTCTAGATCTCGTGTGATTTTTTTTTAAATCATAAAATGGGAAAAATGTACCAACAGTTGTAAATTCTGATCCTGGGCGTAGAGAGCACCCTTATAATTACATTTTATGCATTTCTCTTTACATAACATCTCTCATGCACACAGGATGGTGCTGACAGTATGGTCTCAGTGAAAGGACAGTGTTCTCAGTGCTGTCTCACAGCAGGGACTTTCAGAACTATCTTCCCCTCCACTCTGCATATGTTCCTGACTTTTCTAATTTTTAATTTGTTTGAAATTATAGCTCGATTGCATTTCTCCCTTTCTCCTACTCAGATGCTCCCATAGATCTTTCCCCATTGTCTTCCAAATCATAGCATCGTAAAGAAACAAACAAACAACTAATTTTTATTGCATGTATCAAAGTGCAAAATGAGGGAAGGCATTAAGAATGTAGAAAAGAAAATGAACTGAAACATGAGAGACCAGAGAAAGAGTGGTCTTGGCTGACTAGAAAATGATGTGCAGCCCAAAAGCAAAGGGGAAAAACACGTGAAGCCACCAACGCTGTCACCACGCTCCTTGGTTAGTATGCGGCAGAGGCATATCTGTGAAAATGGAAAGACCAGGCATGAGAAATGAAAAAAACCAAGCCTGACAAAGTTAATGCTTTAATGATTGCAGAGAATGGAAAAACAGATAAACAAGTATGATTGAAATGTCAAGTCAAGGTGAAAGCTTGGCAAGCACCCTGACAGAAAGGACCATGACGAAAGGTGATTTATTTTGACAAAAAAATAATGGTTGAATCTAGCAGCATTGGCAAATGTGCTTTCAAGGTTGAGTGGGAGATTTTAACACTGACTCACATTCCACTCCTGCAAAATCACCTTCAGGTTTAATCGAAACTAGTCATATGTTTGGTGTTTAAATGAAATGACACATTATTAGCCTTTTATTCTCCTATGTGCTGCTTTTCTCTGAGACTCACACAGAGTGTCACATCTGTTCTAGTTTCAATTAACGCACAGTGCAGAAATGTCCAGAAAGATGTTTAGGTGCCAAAAGGAACATTCCAGGCTGCAGGCAGAATAGATAATACTATGTTAAAGATATCAACAACCTATCATCTTCATGACTTCTGGAAAGATCTAGTTTCCTCCCAGGCCCCATAATGGATTATCCAGAATACCCAACTCCTCCTGCAAGAGAGGTCCTCTACACTTAGCATCTCTCTATGCATAGAGCAAGTGGTATTGAGAAAAAATAGTTAAGTGTGTTCATATAGAACACACCTTTCTATATCTGGTTGATGCCTTGGTGCATAGGAGAACATTAAGGACAATTATAACCTTTTAAATTTCAACTTCCTTTTATGACAACAACCATTATTCAGAAAGCACATGTCAAGTGTTACAGTTAACTATTTCCTCAAAGCATGCAATCTTCTGTATTATTGTAAAGTGAGTGCTATTACCATGTTATCAATAAGGAAAACAGGGTAAAGGATACACTATTTGCTAGAAATGACTCAGCTAATGAGGAGCTATGGCAGAATACCCAGGGTTATTGAGTGTACACTCCTAACTATGATGTCTATAAACTCCAACTGACTCAGAGCATTGATATCGCAGATGGAAGACAGAGAACAAAGTGTGACCTATGATCTTCACCCAAAACTGTGAGCCCTGAAAACCAACATTGATTAGGCATTCGATTATTTTGAATATTCTCATTGCTCTTACTTTATGTTTGATATACTTACGAGAAGAATCATGCCATTCAAAAATTCTCTGTAACTCTATTCTATCACTGTTAACGCACACAACAAAACTGTGCAGAAGTTTTGATATAGGCGACATATGTGTGTAACAGTCTATCTTCTGGGCCTGAGTCAAGCAATGAGCTTCTTTTTCCGCTGCTTTCTCTTTTTTCACTCCTTTTTTATTTTTTTCAACATTGTCTTCTAATCTGCTGCTTTGTTTTGGTTCAATGAGGAGAAAACCTTCTGTGTGCTTTAGGGTGTTTTTAATCCTCCATGAAATAAGCCATTTGGACTTTGCTGCACATCATTGCTGCTCAAACGGCCTTTTAACTCCTCTCTAAACTCATAGGTCAATATCTCAGGTAAGTTTAAGTTTTAAGGAGTTTGTTTCTCAAGAGAAAAAAAATATAAATGAAATAGGACTAAATCCTATGAAGGCTAACACTCACAGACTTTGAGAATGCTGTCCCTAAGAATTCCACATTAATTAGTCAGTAAGTTGTACTAAATGAGGGTTTTATTTGGATGATGTCAACATTTTAGTCAGAATTAACCTACCATCAGCCCATCCATCATGAATGTGTTGTACATTGAAGATAAAATCAAAACAACCATTTGGAGAAATATCACAGTCAACCATACTTTTTGAAAATCTAAATTTAAAAAATAAGGATCAGTAAAGTAATTTTGACTGTTATGAATGCACAAACTAAATGAAGAGAGCCTGTGGCTGAAGAGATGGTCCAATAGCTAAGAGAGGGTGCTTCTCTTGCAAAGGATGAGAGCTCAGTTCCCAGAACCTGTGCCAGGTGGGCCCACACCTGCTGAAGAGATGGTCCAATAGCTAAGAGAGGGTGCTTCTCTTGCAAAGGATGAGAGCTCAGTTCCCAGGACCTATGCCAGGTGGGCCCACACCTGCCTGTAATTTGAGCGGTAGGCAATCTAATGTCCTTTCTTGGCCCTTGTAGCACTTCTTATACATGTTGCGTCCATCCGTTCATTCATTCACACACGTAGATGCACAACAGACACACATACACACATATGTTTGTATACAATATAAACAAACACACACACATAAATATACATATGCACACACACATATAAACATGCACATACATACGCACAAACATACACATACAAATAAAATGAGTCTTTAAAACAAGAACATCCTGAGAATCCAGCCTCCAAAAACTCAAACAACTCATACCTGTATGCGGATGACCTGTGCTTCACTTTTCGTCGGGGCGTCTGTGTAGTTCCCAGCCCTGCCCAGTGCTGTAGAACAAAGAAAATCTACCTCTGTACTGTGGAAAAGAGATGCAAGGGTGTGAAGAACTCTGAGACAAGGATCATTCCAAGAAACATGGGACTTAAGATTTGCATATAGGAAAGATAATTGAAGACCAAGGTATAACCTAAGCAATGTTGACCAAATCCTCGCCCTAGTTAGACAGAATGACTAGGAGGAGGCTTCGATGGTAAATAGAGACCAGATCTAGACTTCCAAATAGGTTTCCATTTTCTCTTTAGGTGGAAATGGGTTTTACTAGATTAAACTGGGATGGGCACCCAGTTGATAGATGAATCTCCACATATAGTTCTATAATAGTTCCAGTCTTTAAATTCTAATTAAAATTTCCTTTATATTAGATAACATCGATACAGTTGACATAGAACAGTGGGCAAAGTCCTTGCCTTTAAGCATAGAGAACTAAATTCACCACCCCTCCCAGACCCTACAGAAAAGGCCAGGTGCAATGGCATGTGCTTGTGATCCTAGGAATAAGAGGGCAAAAAGAGAAGATTCACTGAGCATTATGGGATGACCAGTCAGCTTAGCCAAACTAATGTGTTCCAAGCCAATATGAAATCTAGGCTTAGGGTGATGGATCTTGTTCTTGAGGATAACACCTGAAGTTGTCTTCTGGCCTCCACACATGTGCATACACATAGATACACATGTGCCCATACACACTCACCTACCTAAACACATTTGCACAAGACACACATGAGTATGAACACACACACACAGAGACAGAGACAGAGAAACACACGCACACACACACACACACACACACACAGAGAGAGAGAGAGAGAGAGAGAGAGAGAGAGAGAGAGAGAGAGAGAGAGAGAGAGAGAAAGAAATCAGTGATATATTAACATTTAATCCACTGTATAAAATCTGGTCCCAGAGACCTGAGGATAGTTATGCATCTCTTTCCTTGGATAATTCAACTTATTTAACATTTATTACTGAGTGAAAAGCAATGTTTATACAATGAGTAGCCTTTGGATTTGTAAACAGCACTTTGGAAGGGTCAGTATGATTCTGAAAAGGCAAACTCCAGTTATTATTGTATTAAAGCAAACTTTGGCTTTATTTTTTCTTGAGTCCTACCAGTATTATAACAAAATGGATGCTCATTCTCTCCTTATGCTTTACCCCTGTGAACAGCACATAGCAATTTATGCACACCAAGAACTATGTATTTACAGAGTAGAGCGGTTTTAACATCAGCAAGAACTATATCTGCTTTTTGTTGTTCAAAAGAGATGTCACATTTCAATATAATTGCTGAGAATTTTCTGTGAGCTATTTATAATCAGTGGGACAACAGAAAAGTAAATGTGTTTGCAATGGCTGTTGCTGTGTTACCACTGTATGTCACCTAAAATACACCATAAGTCTTTTGTAAAGCCTTCTACTTTGCATTAATGTAGTATATAAATAACATATTTCTAAATATACTCATTCTTCTGTAAAGTTCCGAAAATTAAAAAAAAAAAAAAAAAAAAAAAAAAAAAAAAAAAAAAAAAACTTTAACTGAGGTAATTGCCAAGGTCTATGGATATCAAATTTCTGAAGTTTACCATATCCACCGAACAGTTTATTACCTTGTTTAAAGATTTAACTATAAATTACATTTAGGCAGGTGTTAAAGGGTTGGGCAAGGGATTGGTTATTCTGAAATCCAGAGGAAGAGATTAACCTTTATACACGGAAAGAAGCATCAGGAAAGTACAGAATACCTCAAAAGCAGTTCGTACAACATGGAATTCTAAGCATTTGGGGAGTCAGAGCCTGCCCCGTAAAGAGTCTAAAGCTACTGCCAAAGCTAATTATTTAGACCAACCCTGGTATTTTTGTGCAAGATGAAAGGATAAAAAGACTGGGGGAGATCATGTAGATTTAATAGTTAGCAATACATGACAGTGGCTGGGTGGTGCTAAATGCTTCAGAGCTCATCTAGGGTTGTTTAACCAAGATAGCGAATTTGAGAGCCTTGTTCGAGGTCACCATGCTAAAAACGTGTAGTTTGGAATAAGAAATCTGGTCCGAAGACCTGATATGATAGGGTAAGAAGTGCTGAGTTCACCTCCTGTGACAAGAAACACCGCTGTGGGTAAGATGAGTATGGCCACTCCTCAGGCAGGGGCCATTCCAAGCAGGGCTTCACTCCTTAAGAAAAATAGCAGTGAACATTCATCCTGACTGGCTCAGGCTCACTTTCTAGCCTGCACAATGAGGAAAGAAAGGAAGAGACACAATGTAAATCTCACTTGGTAGAGGAAGGTGAGAGCAGAGCACAGGCACACTGAGGCAGCTGGGATTGAGCTAACACTGAGGGAACCGCACCAGCACAGAACTTGCTGTGAGTGCTATGTCAGCTCTATGAGAGTGACTCCGTACTGTGAATATGGCTCACGGCATGTTGAGGATAAGGCTCCATGAAGTTTAGCAGAGTTCGGCCCCTGCAGGCTATACTGCAATAGTTTCTGGAGGACAGATAATGCTAGAATATGTTAGACTCTGAAAAAAAAAATTCCCCAGAGATTAAGCTAAGATTCCAGATTTGGACAGTATAAGGGATTGTTGGACATACTTGGATCCTTAAATAAACACCTCATTAGTCCTGTGTCAGGAAAGTCCTCACAAAATCCTCACAACGCATGAGTCTAACCCAGGAAAAGTTAGCTATCATCTACGATAATGCTCTTTAAAAGAAGATAAGACTAGAAACTTGGAAGTCAGCTTTGGGTCATAAAGTTCCTGGTGGTAGGTGATGGGAAGTGAATTCAAACTGAGTACTATTGAGAGCAGCAGGAAAACATTTGTTCTGAAGTGTGCTCGGTGCCACGTGGTAGAAAAGTAAGGTCAGCACAAAGAGTGCATCAAATCTCTGTGGCCCATTTGGGTTCAAGACAGGTTAGGCCACTGGATTGCTTTCCCAGATGCCAACAAGAATAAAGGCATCATGTGGGGAGAGGACACACCAATGGAGTATTTGGCAAATACTCAAAAGTTCAACCCTGGAACAAAAAATTATCTTTGCCCAGATTTAGAATAAGGAAGAAAGGGCCAGTATGAAGGCCCTCTTTAAAGGGTACTAATGAGTTATTACAAAACAAATGCCTTTACGTAAGTAACATAATTTCATTCATGCAGCAGAATGCAGACCATGAATGGCTAACAACGTTTCTGTTGGACAGTCCTGATCTAAGTAAAAATTGACTTGTAGTGGAGTATATATGATTTTTTGTAAACTGTATACATCCCATAATGGCTCTCCCTCTCTCACAGTACCATGGGACTTAACTAGTAATGTCCCTTTTCCACAAAGATGGGAGGTATGTCGCCATTGCAGCCTATTGAATGCTTTTATACGTGGATTTATTTACTTGGGAGTATGACTGTGCTTAAACATAGGTAAAATTTTCTCACCTGTGTGTCAGTTTGTGCTTCCTCGCCTGTTACAGGCAACGGTTAAGCACCAGGAAGCAATTGTGTATTCCTTATATGGTCAATACAATTAGAATCCCCCTATGTCAAAGGATGCTTCCTTTTCTTACTGAAAGACATTTTAGTGTGGTTTAAGCATCGGCTTCCTGTAGTGTTCATGTTTTATCTACACTGACAGTGAGTCTCATTATATATTCTGGTAAAAATGACATGTAGAGGCTTTAGCCAACTACCTTTACCCCATTAGCTTTCTCACAACAACCAAACCCACCCTAAGTAAATATGTATTGTGTATAGAAGAGCACACAAGCACCTGTGTTCTGTGTGTGGTTCTGGGAACTGAACCAAGACCATTGCCAGGGCTGAGCAAGTCCCCTCACTCTGAACTATAGCCCCAGTGCAAAGCAGATGTTGATGAATCTAATGATGTTTATACTTCGCTTCATACAATCTTGCCTAATTTTTTAATTTGTGAGTTTGTACTTTTTCTCTTTCAACTCAGGACCCCACAGAGCCTGGTCTCAGAATCATTGCTATAAATGAAAAGCTGCACTTTGTTAAAAAATATTTCCAAGAAATTATCCATCTTCCCATGGGATTGTTGTGCTCACAGTTTCTATTTTAGAAGTCTTAGAACTGTTATGCTGTCACAATGCTAAAAGCAGAAAGTATCATTAAGGAAAAAAAGTATAAATTATGGCACTAATTTGCTTCTCCAAAATAAATCGTGACTCAAGTCTGATGTACACACAGATATAAACTCAGTTATAATCAGAGATGACACAGGCCATTAAAAGGAAAATATAATACATAAATGAGAGAATCAAAAACCAGGAAACAGTAAATATTCTAAGACAGCAGTTCTCAATCTGTGGGTCACAGCCCCTTTGCAGGTAAAACGACTTTTTCACAGGGTCACCTATCAAATAGCACGCATATCAGATGTTTACATTATAATTTATAACAGTAGAAAAACTACAGTTATAATGGAGCAATGAAAATAAATTTATAATTTGGGGT
Source organism: Acomys russatus (assembly GCF_903995435.1). Classification (NCBI taxonomy): domain Eukaryota; kingdom Metazoa; phylum Chordata; class Mammalia; order Rodentia; family Muridae; genus Acomys; species Acomys russatus. The sequence goes on from NC_067138.1 coordinate 98,989,722, forward strand.
TACCACAACATGTGGCACTATAGCAAAGGGTTGCAGCATTAGAAAGGTTGAAAGCCACTGTTCTAAGATGTAACTACCTCCATTTCAGACCTATTCTGTTTTCTACATAGAGGTCATAAGTGATCCTTGCCCCACTCACTGTGTGCAATGGTAAATGTGCCAGTCGTGGTTGCAAAGACAGGAGTGTGAGAATCTGTGGGAAATCAATAATGCATGTACCTTATTGCTTTCACCAGGGCTGGGTGTGGTGGCGCACACCTTTAATCCCAGCACTCGGGAGGCAGAGGCAGGTGGATCGCTATGAGTTCGAGGTCAGCCTGGTCTATAAAGTGAGTGCAGGACAGCCAAGGCTACACAGAGAAACCCTGTCTCGAAAAAGTTAAAAAAAAAAAAAAAAAAGGAAAGGACTGGCACTTTTCTGAAAGTATTATAGTTAGGAGGTTCAATAGCGTCTCTGACATAAGGCTCAGTGCACTGATAACAATAATATTAGGGAAAACTAGTGACTACAAGCAGGTACCCACAGTATCTGAACATGTTAAATTTCAAGTATGTTCTTAGTATTTATTAAGCTTGAATATGTTGGCTCTGTTAGGATTGGATTATGGTGACTTTGATGTTCAGGTACTGTGCTACACTAATCAATTTTCAATTCTTGTTCGTGTCCCCAATTAAAAGTGAGATATCAAATCCACCTTGAGGCTTGCCTAAGTTATTTCCTGAAATACATTAGTAGCCATGGGAGATAATCTCTTAAGGGTTCACTTAGTTATAATTTTGTGGCAAATATTTTCCTAATCATCTAGGTTTGATACGAAAAAAGGCTTGGAAATTAGAATCTGATCCATTGGAATCCTCCATTATGATGTACCCTTTAATAAATTAGCTTCTTCTTTCTGTTCAAGCTCACATCAGAAGTGGAAATAATAAGGTTGCAATGAAGATGAGAAAGATGAAGTATCAAGCACAGAGGAAATGTCACAGTATGGTCTATAGATTGGTAAAGCCAACATCCCCATCACTATTGGTTAAACCTTAGCACGAAGCAGCAAAACACAGCTAGTGCCTCTCTCTATTATATATCTATAGGTTTATCTCTACCTCTTTTTAGTTCAAAGAAGAAAGAAGGAAATTGGCTAAAGCCCATATCTTCCTTGGATTTGAGTTACAATACTAGAAGACTATATAGAGACTATTCTGTTTTGTGCTTATGGCCATCTGTAAAATTATACATTCCCCATTTAGATTATTCTGAGGAAAGTGTTGATTAGACTTGAGTATTTTCCATAAATTTTATCTAGAGAAAAAGCTTCAACTAGATTTTATTCTATAAGCAATAATTTTTAAATCTAACACATCCTGTGACAAATTCATAAATGCGATCCCACCTCACACTCAATGGTATTTCGAAAATAAGTATTTTCTAAAATAAAAGAGAAACTTCCTACTCTCCTGCCGAGTATACTTTTTCCCTTTTCTGAGGAATCCACAAATGTCTACATTTTCACATTTTCCTCTTTCCATTGTCTGAGCTGTCTAGGAGGAGCAGTCATGAAGATGCTTTAAGACAAGAAAATTGTAGGTTTAAAGCACATACAGCTGATTTTACTATTAAGCCTGCCTAATCATATGTACCCTCCACGTGTTCCTCTTCCTTAGTCCCACTTTATGGCAATTTTCTTGTTAAGTAATTGTCTGGGTCTGGTTTTCTTCCCCCAGATGAATTCACCTCACTGTTGATGGTTGATACTGTGGACAGTGAGGCAACTGGGGATAGAAAACTTTCTCCTGTTCTCAGTACCCATTGCATTCATACTCGCACACGTTCCCTGTTCTAAATGCCCAGGTTTGAAACTGTCAAAGTGACTGGTGTATTTACTTTCAGGTTCAAAAGAATGCATAAAGCACCAACAATAATCTGGAAAAATATTTCTCTCCAGCTTTTTCATCAAATAATGTTTCTCAAAATATTAATGTTATAGGTTGGAACAATGGCTTAATAGGTGAAGGAATTTGTCACCAAAATGGCAAACCAGAGTTAATCTCCAGGGTCCATATGGTAGTAGGAGAAAATTAAGTCCAAAGAATTGTGCTCCATATTCAATACATGGGCCTGTGGTGCATGCACACGTGTGCACACACACGCGCGCACGCACACACACACAAACACATACACATACGCACACACACACACACACACAGAGGTAGGGGGAGTAACAAAAATAAAATGTGATGTTATTTGGGGGAGAGAGAAAAGAATTTGGTCTTTTCCTGAAAAAGCTCATATTTCACGTATTAATGGCTGAGAGTTTGAAGGTCAGAGTCACCAGCTTTCAGAGGGAAACATGTACTTTTTCTTTGTGATTCAGTTTTTCTATGAGAAAAATGGGGAGAATGATTTTGTCAACCCTATCCAGGTGTTGCAATTCCAGAAGTATTGTAACCTGAATGGTGAGCACAGTGCTGGCACAGAACGGTCAGTTCTTGGTGCCCAGTCACACTGTGGCTGTCATTCTCACAGTGCTCATTTGGTAACCCAAGCAGGCATGGCAGCAAGCGAGCATCCCCAAGCCTGGTGGGGGCAAAGCTTTAAGTCACAGAGAAATCACACCAGTGTCTGGATGTATAAGTAAATAAAGCCTGTTATTAAATAGTATCCGCCCACGTACAGGACCAACCGCCATCATTTCAGTACGTTCACACTGGAGTGTTTACATTAGTAGACAAAAGCATCTGGTAGGAACACACAATCTGTTCTGAAGGAGACAATGGCTTCTTCTTCTATTCCTGGTCATACAAGACAAATAAAATAACATTTTATAAAAATGGAAATATCCAGAGCATGTGACTATAAAGCTACATTTTAGAAATTTGATTAGACTTGCACCCTGAGCTCTGCCTCCTGGTCCTGATGAAATTAAATTTAAAGGGGTCTTAGTCAAAGGAAGGTTAGTTTTGTTTTATTTTTGTTTGTTTGTTGATGGGAACAAGCATAGATTTATTAAAGAAAAATGAAAAGAACTCTGGTGTGTGGGAGGAATTCCAAGGAGAATGTCAGGAAATTAGTTTACGTAAAAAAAAACAAAAAAAAAACAAAAAAAAACCTTTGAATTTGTATTAGTACAGGCAATATGATTGCTTTTCAAATTGCTTAAAAACACAGTAAATATGGGTTTTGTCCATTTTTAATAGCAGAGTGAGGGTGGACTCATTTCATGTTGTGGTACGCTGATATACGGGGAACAGCATGTAGACATCAGAGGACAACTTGTAGGGGCTGGTTCCTTCCTTCCAAGAATCGAACTTGAGCCATCAGCCTTGGCAGCAAGCTCTATCCCCAGCTGATCCATCTCACTGTCCCTCTACATTATCTTTTCCCATGTGCTGAAAGATGAAAGCATATGGTAGATGTGGCATTGCCTTGTAAAAGCTGCCATACACATCACACTACACTCCGCCATAATGCCTCATGGGAGGACACTCCTTGATGAAAAATTAAGCTGAATCACTTTTTTTTTCTTGCCAAGTACAGAGATGAGAATGACAATGGACACACTGTACATGCCTGGTAACATAATTTTCTCTTAAACTGTCACTTTAATTATTCTTGCATTAGGAGTGCGTGCCTCCAGGCAACTTTCACAAGGATTTTTTAAATAATCCATTTTATAATGTTTCATTATAGACACAAAGAAAATATTGATACGAAAGAATGAAATATATATATATCACATTTACTCAGGGGCAGGTAAGCTCTTGAAAACAGTACTCAGCAAATTTCAGTGCCCTACATACTTGAAATAAGGGAAATATTTCTTTTACTTGACCCCAAATCCTTGTCAGGGGAAGGAGGAGCTGAGGGTAAAGTTGAGGTACTTAAGGATGTCTGGTTTACTAAGCCTAAGGTACATAATATACATCATATAAATGTACAAAACCTTCAAAGAAAAATTATCGATTAAAAGCTCAGTATGGGCTCACATGGAACACCTTATGGTTAACGTTAAAAACAAACCTCAATTTCTTTCTTCAGAGTCTTGACGTTTTTCTTCATACAACTCTTTCACTTTCTTAGTTAGACTTACACCAAGACCCATTATGGGTTCTGTGGCTGTTGTAAAGAGTGTTGTTTTCCTGATTTCCTTCTCCATCTGGTTATCCTTTGTTGGGGCATAAAAGGTCCTGGAGGGCACAGGAGCTCCACATGGAGACCAATGGAGCCAACACATCTGGGCGGGCAGGGGTGAGGTGGCTACAGAGACTGATGCTCAGATGCAGTAGACAGGCAGCACAGTCGCCTTATGGGCCCCATAGTATGGGGAGTAGGGGCTACTTCTGACATGGACTCTGGTGCCTACTCATTGAACACTTCCCCCTAGTGGGGCGGCCTTACAGGGCCAGGGAAGAAGATACAGACAGTCAAGAGGAGACTTGATAGGCTGAGGTCAGAGGATAGGGAAGGAGGGCTCCCCATCTCTGAAGACTAGGGGAGGGCGATGAGGGTGGAAAGGTGGGGGGCCGGGAGGCCACAAGGAAAGGGGCTACAATTGGGATGTAAAATGAACAAATTGAAAAGAAAAATAAGAAACCTCAACAATGTGGTGAGTTTTGCCTTCTGGCTAAGTACCCCTCCTCTGTGTGAAATAGAAGACCCCTGATGCTGAAATGTGGGGACCCAGTAGTGGATTAAAATCTTTAAAATAGTTTAAGTTTATTTTACAATATTCATTGCAGTGACACCAAGAAGCACTTTTATTTATATTTTATATGTTAAAGGAGCTAGATAGTATCTTAGTCATTCAGTTGTCTTAGGGAACTTAGATTCAAACCTGCTTTTCACCTTAATGCCACGAAGAAGAGATTGTGTCTGTCTTTTACTCTTCTCAAAAGGCTACAGAGAAATGTACTAATATTTAGGAAGCACTTTTCCTTTTACTTTAGGAGATTATAATTATATCTTGTCTCTCTTCCTTTTCCACACTCCAACCCGTCCCTCACACACTCCTTGCTCTCTTTCATAAATACAACATGCTCACTCCAGTAATGACACTTGTATATATGTTTTGAGAGCTGCCTGTTTAGTATTGGGTAACCAATTGTGTTCTTGCCTGGGGAAGACTATTTCTCCCAGTCTCGACACTCTTTGTGTAGGATTGGGGTCCTGTGGGCTTTCTATCTCGAGTTTAGTGCTTATATTTAAGTAGTCATGTTAGTGAGAAATTATGGATACAGCATCTGACAGTACTAGAAGGCAGTCTTACAGCAAACACCTTGGTCCTCAAACCCTTACAGTCTTTCTATCCTCTCTCTCTCAGTTATCCCCAAGCTTTAGGTACAGGAGACTTTTTGTATAACTAGTACCAACTAGCAAGATTCACATGAGGACCTGTTAGATTTATAAACATCATATTTCTTCAATGAAGTGTGTGAATTCAAGAGTTATGAATCTGACCCAAATCCTGGAACATGTTACCCAATTCCTTGAGTTTCATTTATCTGATCCAATGACTTGGATCCCAAATTATCTTTTCATTGTGGTCGGTACTCAAGGAATTTCCTAAAGTAGGTTTTATATCCCTGTTCTTCCTGTTTCACATTATATGCAAAAACCTGTCTTCAAATATAAAGTTTAAATGTCTTCATCCAAATTAAAGTAAATTATTTCCTTTTAGGTATCGGTACCGTTTTAGCTGTTTAATCTGTGTAAATCAATGTATAAGGGGTAAGTACAGTGTTCTTCAGAGGGGGAGATATGCCTGTTGAAGCAATTCTGCAATAATTTAGTAGACACTACACCCAGATTCACCGACTACTCAATTTTCTTTCTCTTTTATATCCCTACATTACAGAAACTAGTTTATCTAAAACCAGGACTGAATATTGTGCAAAGCTATTATCAGGGCATGATATTTATTGACTTGAACTGTCAGCAGTTATGATACTCTCAGGAGACCTTTAGAAGATTGAACCAAATGGCTTTCCATCAAGGGGTGGAGAGGGTCATAGAGCTCCACCTTTCCTAAGGACATAGAGGCCATAACCAGGCTTCTCCCACCACAAGATTTATAAGCAATTACCTGGCACTAGGGGCAGGCTCACTAGGTCACATCCCACCCTAGGATATACAAATCTAACTGGTACTGGAGTACAGAGATTTTTTTCTATCATGTGGCTTCCCAAAAACTGCCCATGATCCTGTAAATAACCACTCACAGACATTCCTGTAACTAATCCTAATCAAACTCATTCTCTCACCAAACTGAACTGGAATGGAATCATTTCATTGTTTTATATCATTGGTTCCTTATTTTTAATGTGAAAATATTTGTTCACATTTCCTCAGTAAAAGTTCACATAACAGCATAAAAACAAAACATTGTTTTTCATGGATCTTTGTAGTTCAAGCAGCTCATGGACCCATTTCTGTACAATAAGATTAAGACAAAATCCTTCTGCTCCTACTTCTCTTCAACTTTCCTTTTACCTATGTAGATTCATATGATGGCCAGAGTTGCAGTAGCAATGCTACAACTTATAGGCAGAAAAAAAGTTAGGAAGGACAGAACTATGGCAACCTCAGTGTCTTGCTTTGACCTCGCTGAGTTCCTAAAAATGTGAGCCATGACATACTTCAAGTTTCTAAATAAGCAAACACAAGTTCCTGTCTTGATGGAGAATGTATTATTAATTTTATATTAAAGAAATATTTCAGCATTAGAAAATGAAAAGCCCTAGGCCTAAAAAAGGCAAATTGTATCAGCATGCATCTAGTGTGCCAAAAGACCCAATTACCTATACAAACAGGGACAAATGGAAAGGCTCCTAGTCTCTGCAATGGACATAGGCCATGGCGGGTGCTGTGTACCTAGTGAGATGCCTCCATGTCCTCCAGTATCTGCATCTTCCATTCCCCTTTCCTTCAGATTCCCAGTATTCATCTTCTCCTCTCAGCAACTTTTATCAAAAAAAAAAAAAACACTCAGTAACATGAAATGAGTGTATTATATCCTAAGCAGATTGATTCCTCTCATGAGAGATAAAAAATATACACATGTTTATATGTCACAGTATTAGTCAGGGTAACTAACAACACATGTCTTAACACAAGAGCACAGAATTTCAGTGACCCAAAGAGCAAGGTCTTCTTGCTCACTCTGAGCTGGTGACATAGCTCTGTGTCACTGAACTGACAAAATATATTGTTGTAAGTATCTTTCTAAGAGAAGTCATGCTTCTGTGTGGCCATGTGTGTGTTCTTGGAGGCATGAAGATTGCTTCACATGCCTGGAGCTGCAGTGTGAGGAGGTCATGAGCAAGCAGAATGCTGGGAATTGAAGAGCTCCAACTTTTCTTTAACACCTTAGCCGTTTTGTCACGTAAGTGTCTTTCACAATACAATTCTTTTATAAAATAGTTCTACATGTGATTAATTCATGTTATCATATTTCATGGCTAATAAATATTCAAAATGTTCTTAAATTTAATTATAATCCTAATGACTTCTTTTGGGGGGATTTTAAGATGTTTTCAGATAAAACAATTTGGAAAGAATTAGTGTTTAGAGAAAGTTACAGAAGTTACATTGCTTGGCATAAAAGATAAGGTCATCATACCTTCTTGAAAATGGGATTAGTTTTCAAATAAAATTAACTGCCCATGTCTGTTTCCTAATTGTATTAATGAAAGTTTTGTAGATATTTTTTGTTTCTTTGATTGGAGAAGACATCAAAAGCCCTCAGCAACCAGCCTGTGAAGCCATGGAGTCCCAGCTAGCAATTAGTATCAGCACATATTACCTCCACAAGGACTTTGAACACTCTTCAAAGCAGAAGATTTTACTGGATTTTCACATTTTCTTAAGTAGTTGTACTTGATAAGTTTCTGTTCAAGTTCAAATATTCTATAAAGAAAATGTAGTAGTCAATCTATTAAGCAGTACTGTGAGGTCTTTATGAGAATGTTACTCTTTAGGGTAAGACTATATTGTTATAATTTATTATTATTATAAACAATAATTATACTTGCATTCTATTGATGCTATGCTTTTAAATAAGTCATACTCAAATTTCAGAGAAAATACAGTCTTTTTCTAAGGCAGTTCAATCTAGTAGGACCTAAACTATTATGATTTAAAAGTGAGAAAACTGAGTGGGAACAGGAAGACACAAGTGAGGGGATAGCAATCTGAATAAGTATAATATAGTAAAAATTTTAAAAAGGACTAAAAGTAAGAAAACTGGCCAAGGTTGCTCTGAACACAGCCAAGAGGATGCTTGTACACTGAAGCAACTTTCCAGAGGGAGAAATAATAAAAATCCAAGCATAGACCCTCGCTGATCTGGGCCTGGTGGTGTCCAACTGTGAGCTCACAGTTCGGAAAAGTTAGGCAGGAGGACCAGGAGTCAAATGTGTTCTTGGGCTCCAGTGAGGCCGCATTTTAAAAACAACTCACAAAGAATGCACCCAGGAAGGGCTCAAGTTGAGAAGACAGAGGCTATATCTAGACCAAGACAAAGTAGATTTTTTTTCTTTTTTTTTTTTTAATTTTTTATTAATTTATTCTTGTTACATATCAATGTTTATCCCATCCCTTGTATCCTCCCATTCCTCCCCCCCCCATTTTCCCATTATTCCCCTCCCCTATGACTGTTCCTGAGGGGGATTACGTCCCCCTATATATTCTCATAGGGTATCAAGTCTCTTCTTGGCTACTTGCTGTCCTTCCTCTGAGTGCCACCAGGTCTCCACCTCCAGGGGACATGGTCAAATGTGAGGCACCAGAGTACGTGAGAAAGTCGTATCACACTCTCCACTCAACTGTGGAGAATATTCTGACCATTGGCTAGATCTGAGAAGGGGTTTAAAGTTTACCTCCTGTATTGTCCTTGGCTGGTGCCTTAGTTTGAGCGGGACCCCTGGGCCCAAATCTGCCTATCATATTGTTCTACTTGTAGATTTCTAGGACCCTCTGTATCCTTTTATTTTGCTGTTCTCCCATGCGTCTCTCATTTAGAGTCCCAATAGGATGCCTTCCCCTCTGTCCCAGTTTCCTGGTAAGTGGAGGCTTTTGTGGGACATGCCCCTTGGGCTAGTATGCAGATATAAGTGAGTATATGCCATTTGATTCTTTCTGCTTCTGGGTTAACTCATTCATTATGATCATTTCTAGCTCAATCCATTTATCCACAAATTTCGGGAATTCCTTGTTTTTAATAGCTGAGTAGTATTCCATAGTGTATATGTACCACAGTTTCTTTATCCACTCTTCTACTGAGGGACACTTAGGCTGTTTCCATGTTCTGGCTATTATGATTAAGGCTGCTATGAACATGGTTGAGCAAATTTTCTTGTTGTGTGCTAGAGCATCTTCTGGGTATATTACAAGGAGTGGAATAGCTGGGTCTTGAGGAAGCCCTATTCCTATTTTTCTGAGATAGCACCAGATAGATTTCCAAAGTGGCTGTACTAGTTTGCATTCCCACCAGCAATGAAGGAATGTTCCTCTCTCCCCACATCCTCGCCAGCATGTGGTGTCGCTTGAGTTTTTGATCTTAGCCATTCTGATGGGTGTAAGATGGAATCTCAGAGTTGTTTTGATTTGAAACTGGACCCATATTTGTCACCTTGCACAAAACTCAAATCCAAGTGGATTAAAGACCTCAACATAAAACCAGAGACACTAAGCCACTTAGAAGAAAAAGTGGGAAAGAGCCTGGAACATATTGGCACAGGAGACAACTTCCTGAACAGAACACCAACGGCCCAGGCCTTAATGTCAACCATTAATAAATGGGACCTCATGAGGCTGAGAAGCTTCTGTAAGGCTGGAGACACTGTCAAGAGAACAAAGCGACAGCCTACAGACTGGGAAAAGATCTTCACCAACCCTACATCTGACAAAGGTCTAATATCCAAAACATATAAAGAACTCAAGAAATTAAACACCACCAAAGTTGATTTTTTAAGACACTTTAGATCTGAGCTGTAAAAAATAAATAAATCATTATTATCATCAGCATCAGCATCATCATCATCATTTTTCTCATCGTTTGTAAATCAGCAGGATATTATTGGATGCAAAATGAAATATTAGAGATGTAGCGATTCCTACAAAGTATCCAGACCAGAAAGACTGGGGTAACAAAATTACATGAAAATATAATTATTTTTCTGAGTATGTATGGATTGTATTGAGCTGATAAAAGATGTGAGTATGAAATAGCAATGTTAAGGCTCAAGGCAAAAAGGAGATGGAGCAAACACTGACGTTTAACATGCATCGATTCGCTGACTCCAAAGAGTTTAACATCATGTATAACACAACTGACAGTTTTCAAATATTTCTGATAAAATATTCCACCCACTCCAAAATTATTTGTAGTTCAAAGTCTATGTCTAGATACATAGATTAATTACTACATATGCAAATATGCAGCACAGATTATGACAAGGTATGTGTTTATATGCATGTGCACACAAATACACTTATTCATATAACATTATAATAGGGAATTCGTGTTTTAAAACAGAAACCAAATATAAATTTGAAAGGTATAAAGTGTAAGTAAAAACAGATTTTCTAATACTTTGTCTAGCTTTTCGTTAATATATATTACACCAGCTATCCCACTCCTTGAAATATACCCAGAAAATGCCCTACCACACAACAGGGACGTATGCTCAACCATGTTCATAGCTGCTTTATACATAACAGCCAGAACATGGAAACAGCCTAAGTGTTCCACAGTAGAAGAATGGTCTAAGAAACTGTGGTATATTTACACGATGGAATACTACTCAGCTATTAAAAACGAGGAATTCCCGAAATTTGTGGACAAATGGATTGATCTAGAAATTATCATAATGAGTGAGTTCACCCAGAAGCAAAAAGAGACAAATGGTATATACTCACTTATATCAAAACACTAGTTCAAGGGATATGTACCATGAAAATCTTTACTTAACAAATTTTTCATGAACATAATTTTTATGGTACTGAGAAGGGGATGCATACACAACATATATGAGAAAGATAAGGTTTTTTTCTCTCTAGAGTCTCTTTGATAATAAACTGACCACAGTGGCACATTGTAAAATATAATAATATGGTTGCTTAACTTAACTGAAAATCCTAAAACAAAAGGATCAGTCCTCAATCTTGATATATGGAAAAAGTATATATACATACATATATATATGTATATATATATATATACTTAAAGCATTAGGATTTTATTTGAATAATGACACAGATTCATAAAAAAATATACAGAAGCATAAGCAACTTATGACATGAAGAAAAAGGCCATCACCAACAGTAGCACAATTTTCTCCTTGTTTTCTTTTCTGGTTGCTATAATAAAAATCAACTGACAGAAGCAACTTTGGGGAGAAGGGGTTTATCTCCCTCACAGTTCTAGGTTACCGTCCATCATTTCAGAGAAGACACAGCCAAACAGAAAACAGGACCAGGGCCCAAGGCTCAATCTATGTAGTGGTATCAGTGGCATCCAGAGGGAGTCTTCGACCTCAGTCAACACAATTGTAAAAAAGAAGAAGAGGAGGGGGAAGAAGAAGAAGAAGAAGAAGAAGAAGAAGAAGAGAAGAAGAAGAAGAAGAAGAAGAAGAGAAGAAGAAGAAGAAGAAGAAGAAGAAGAAGAAGAACGAAGAAAGAAGAAAGAGAAAGAAGAAGAAGAAGAAAGAAGAAGAAAGAAGAAGAAGCAGAAGAAAGAGAAAGAGAAGAAGAACGAAGAAAGAAAGAAGAAGAAGAAGAAGAAGAAGAAGAAGAAGAAGAGAAACAGAAAATCCCTTACAAGATTTCCCACAGGCCAGCCCAATTTAAATTATTGCTGGTGGAGATTTTCTTTCTAGGTGACTGCAATACCAGGCAAGATAATAATTAACACTAGCCATTATGCTGTCTAAGCGTGGGTGCAGGCAGAGACATGAATCATGACAGGGAGCAACGGAATCAACAAAGTTAGGAGAGTGTAAAATTAGAATATAGGTAGGGGTTTTTCTATTACCAGCTCCAGTTCCCAAGTAATGACACAAAGACAGGTGAGATTTAATACTAAGCTGTAGAGCAGTACAGTTGGACGGATACTGATCTATTCTATCCTATCTGTAGTAGCCTGGCTACTTCCCAGCCACGTGTCCTGTGTGGCTCGCCATCTTAGACTCACCGTGTCTGATTCTGTTCCATATGTCTGTCCTCATGGCAAATTCCTCATGGCTCCTCTCCACCTTCTTTCTTGTCATCTTCTCTGGCTCCTATAGACCGCCCCCCCCGACTGAGATCAGAAGTTCTCTCTTTTGCCCTCTCTGTCCATCTGTAGGCTGATCAGATCTTTATTAACCAATCAGAGGTGGTAAAGAACAATTTTTACACATCATTGACACAGGCAACTCCTCCTAGAAATACAGTGCCCACATTCAGATTACAACCGGATCTCAGGGTGCAGAAATCAGCATCTGAATATACAGTGGACAAGACCAGCCCCACCATGAGAGGTTCCACCTGGGTGCACACGGTCAGGAAAAGCACTGATTGGACAGCTTGCAGAGGATTTGGAAACATGGATGGAGTCAAACAAAAGTAACCTTTTAATGCACTGTGTGAAAGCAATTCTAAACACTATGATGGATGGAAAATATTCCCCTCATCCGAGTGAGTACTCCCTCATCACACTCCATGTTATCAACTAATAAAATAGATGAGTGTATAGGAGAGGGCATGTTATTCGTAAGTTATCCATAAGCAAAAATCTATAATAAAATTAATTCATTTTCCTTTAACAGAATCAAAACAAAATCACGTGACACTGAAGAAAGTAGTTGAAAATAATCAAGGCAATATAGGTTTATGACATCCAGTGTTTCTATGCAAAGTATAATTAAACTATTAATAAATCTATCTAAGTGTTACGTATAAGAATATTTCATACACTTTACAGTCTTTCCCCTCCTTCTCCTCCTAGTCTCCACTACCTACCCTCTTCTCCAGATTCCCCCATGCTCAGAAGAGAAGGTCACCTAGAGATGACAGTCAGACAGGACAAAAGAAGACACAATAAGGCAACACAAACGCCTCTACATCAAGGCTCTTCCTAGGAGGAAAAGAGTCTCAAGATCAGGCAAAAGAGGCAGAGATAACACCAGGTCACACTGTTAGGAGTCTCACAAGAACACAAAGCTAACAGCCATAACATAGGTGCAAACGATCTTGTGCAGACCCATGTAGGCCCATGCTTGCTGTTTCAGTCTCTGTAGGCCACTGCTTGGTGGATTCAGTGGGCCGTGTTCTCCTGGCATCCTTCCTTCCCTCTGACTCTGGCTGACTTTCATCCTCCTCTTCTGCAGGGTTCTCACTATCTGAGAGAAGGGACCTGATGGAGAGAATGGGAGAGCTTCTCTACATATTGTCTGGCTGTGGGTTTCTATACACACTCCCATCTGCTGCCAAAGGAAGCTTCTCTGAGGAAGACTGAGCAAGGCATGGATCGAACAAATATTTAAATTATCAATAAAATATCTTACACTTTGGTATCAGTCTTCAAAATCTAGTTAGTTTTACATGTATTCACATTGCAACGTGGATGCCACATTTCAAGTATATGCATATAATGAATATGTATATGTATTCAAGTGTTAGTGCAGCTGTGCCTGTCACACTGGATAGTGCCAGTTCAGCATTTAACACAAACAACTGAAATCCCCCAAGTTAGAGAAGCATTATTCTCAGCATTATTGCCTCCCTGTTCTTTGCAAGAAAAAGCATTCTAAAAGCAATAATATCAGCCTGAAATGCTGAAGATGCTAGGCCATGTTTCCTTGGAATAGTCACTTTTTATCTTCAGAAGAGCACTATCCAGAGAAGATTCTATAGTTCCATTAGGTTCTGCACATAATATTGTTTTTCATACCTTCTAAAGCTATCAACTGTAGAAGTTATAGGCCCAGGTTTGTGGGTCTTGAAAGTTTCATGCCATTAAAGAAGATATATTTAACAGTATCCAATGATTCTGTGTATTAGCAAAACAAAATATTCAGTGCATTAAATAAGTGTCTCTTCTTCCCTGCTTTTTCTTTGTGTTTTTCCGTTAGCACTGTTCTCAGATTCTCCTCCGTCATCCATCATACTATAAACTAGGACAGAGTGATATCGGGAGTACAAGAGGCAAGGCTGAACAATGCTCAGAGGATTGGAGGATAGGCTGTCTGCATTTGCTAATTGTCACTTATGCAAGTTAAAGTCCTAAGTTGCTGCAGTCACTGGTGATTTAATCTGCTTTAATGGTAACCTTTCAAAGATGTGATGCCCATGTAGAAGATTTATATCTCAATAAAGAGGTCAGTAAAAACATGTACAAGCTTTCTAAAGTCAGTTTTCAAAGACAGCTTATAATCAGCATGAAGTGGGACTATCATGAGAAAGAATGAACTGTGAAGGCTATTCTGATCACGGGTCTGCGTGGTACAGACAGTGTGAGATAGACGTGACCGATGAGAGTAGGGTAGGACACTTACCATCAGAGGAACCTTTAGAGGCAGGTGTATGTCTGACATTGAATAGAAAATAAAGTGGAGCAGTGGGAAAGCAGAGGTAGGCTAAGCTAGAGTCTGAAACAGAGTAGAGTGTAAGTGGATGACCTCAAAATATGAGCAGTGATGCCAAACTCCAAAGGCTAGAGTCAAGCAGACAAATAACTGAGCTTAGGAAGCCAGGTGTTCACATACTTAGGTATGTGAAGGGATGCATTAGAGGCTATTTGCTGGAATATATTGCAGATGTCACCTTAGGCCCATCTAGACCCACTGGGTCAAAACTGCATTTCATCAAGATAATACAGTTTTAGAAATGCATGTCCTAAGTCCTTAGATTTCCATCTTGCTTACGTGAGCTTTGAACATGTACTGTGCCTCATCTGCACAGCTGTACCTAGAGGGCAGGGCCTCTCTCCCTCTTGCTAAATATTTGTTTTGACAACAGCTTTTCTGAATGAATGGAGCTGTCATCCTTTGTGTGACCTATGTAAAATTCTTCTGCAGGTGGCCCCTTATGTCACCCAGGATTGATCACATACATTTACTTACAGAAGTGAGAATTTCAAATACAGTCCCAAATGACACTGTAAAATAGATTTTTGATATGCATAGGGAAAAGATGAACACATAACCATTGCACATTCCTTAAGACAAAAGGAACAAACAGCAACTGAACATATTAATGTGATTTTATGTTAGAGAAATTTTAAACAAGCATCATAAAATATAGAGCTATGGTCCCCCTAGGAACCATAACTTGAATATAAGGTAAATATATATTAAGGCATAAATATAACAGCCTATATAGTAGCAGAAAACACTACAAGAAGATATGCAAAGAGAGTAAATTATAATTGACACGGGACTCATAGACTTAAGACTTCATATTCCTAGAATTTTACTTTTTCTGAAACACTGAAGTAATATGAACATGTCCATAATCCATAGGCAGGCATGATAAAAATAAGAGGAAATCATATGAGCAACAAAGAATTAATGACATTTTATTCATATTATCTATACTACTTAATTAAAGGAATAACCAATTATAAACTTATTTAAATAGGATGCTCATGAGTTTTTTGTGGCGCATCCCAAGTCAGTCTCTGTAGATGTGTATGTAGACATCCAAGCCGTCTGCATACAAGGCACACAGTCTAATTAGTTATGTCATTAACTTGGAGTTTATAATAATAGAATGAGGAAACTATTAGGCAGTTGTAAGTGGAAGAAATGTTTGATAATATTGAGGATGTGCAGAAAATGGAGGAGAGTGAATTCACATGGCCTTAGTGTCACGCTGGTGTGTTTCTTCCTATCTTTTGGCCCCCTTTTGGGAGCTTTTATTTTAGGAAATGTACCATTTGCACACACACCTATAATCCAACTCTTGGGAAGTAAAGAATGAAGAACTATGAATTCCTTGTCAAATTGAACTATATAGCAAGAACTTGTCTCAAAAATAAAGGAATAAAATTAAAATATAAATGACAAAGGTAAGGTCTGTCTTTGCTAGTTTTAGTTATGAATTTTCTACAGCCCAGGTGCATTTTAAGAACGAGGCAGTATCCTTTTAAAGTGTCGTGACCAAAACTGCACCCTTATCATTTCATCTTTGTGGCCTTGGGAATCTAAATTACACACAAACACATACCCCCCCACACACACACACACACAAACACACACACACACTGAGCAGCTAGCTCCTAGTACTTTCTCCCTAGATTGCCATGGTGCTTAAAATTTCTTATCTTTCTAAATGATAACCTAGTTCATTCTTTCTCTTCTGACTGTAAGGTCTTAGTCCTTAACTGAAATGATCTTGAATATAGGCTGTCTTGGTTGTTTAAATTTATGTCTATTAATAATTCATGGATAGTTTAAATATGTATGTGTGTTAGCACACATTTTGTATAGAGACATGTCTGAAGCACCTCAAGGTCAGGCCCTCTCCACACATAGTTCCATGAAAACAGCCCTGGCTATAATTTGTTTTAGATATGCAAATATTTGTTTTCTTTTCTAAAGTCGTATTCAAATAAAGTCACTATTATTTTAAAATGCAGGAAACACATGACCTATAGAATTAACCCACCGGGACTCAAATGGGCTCATGGAGCTGAGGGACCTTAAGGGTCTAACATTGGTCTTCTGCATAAATGTTATGGCTGAGCTGTTTGGTGTTCTTATAGAGTTCCTAAAAGTGGGAGTGAGGGCTGTCTCCATCTCTTTTGTCTAGTGAGTTTCCTCCGACTGAGTTGCCTTGTCTAGCTTTGATATGAGAATACGTGCCTGGTCTTATTGTAGCTTGTTATGCTGTATTTGGTTGGTGTCCCTGAAATGGCTGCTCATTTCTGAGGGGGAGATAAAGGCAGGTGGATTTGGGGGCAAGGGGAAATGGCAGGAAGAGAACTGGTAGAAGGAACAGAGAGGAAATTGCAGTCTGAATGTAATACATGAGAGAAGAATAAATGTAAAAAAAAATTAAACATAAAATGCTCAGATATAGTAACTTTAGTAATGATTTCATTTTGCAGATGAGTTAACAAAAGTCTCCAGAATGGGAGGTAGATTCAAAGCTGAAGACCTCAGCATGAGCTGCAGTTCAGCATCCCTGAGTTGCAGCTCCATTGTTCTATGAATATTACATGTATGTCCTTAGAGAAGATGATGTGAAGTAGGAAGTGCTGGAAAACCAGCAAGGATGGTTGTGGAAGTTTGAATAAGTCCCCCCCTCCCCCCGATAGATTCATGTGTTTGAATGCTTGCGTCATCAGAAGGGGCACTGTTAGGAAGTGTGGCCTGTTGGAATAGGTGTGGCCTTGTTAGAGGAAATCAGTCCCTACGGAGGAGGCAGGGCTTTAAGGCCTTAAATGCTCAAGCTCCACCCAATGAAGGACAGAGTCTCCTCCCAGTTGCCTTTTCACCAAGATGTAGAACTCATGGATCCTTCTCCAGCACCATGTCTGCCTGGATGCCGCCATGCTGATGATGAACTAAACTTCTGAAAGAGTAAATGAACCACAATTAAAGTGTTTTCTTTTGTAAGAGTTGCTTTGCTCATGATGTGTCTTCACAGCAATGAAACCCTAGTAAGACAATTGTTCTACTTAGGACAGTCTTGAATTGCCTTAGGAACATTCATATGCATTCAATCAATTCATATGAAAAACAGGAACAATGTTTATTCTGGTCCATTGTTTAGGAAGATTTTTTAGCCATTAGATGTGTTACTTTGCTTACATGAATGCATATTTCCCTAAATTTCTTATAACCTTAGAGCATTTTAAACATTGGCAAAAATATACACACTAGACCCAAATAGAAGCTAATATCCCCAGTACAAACAGTGGCGGTGTCCAGTTAATGACATACTTATGATAAACCTTTCCTCTTTTCAGTTAAAAGGTGATTTGAAGCACAAACAATAAGCATGATCAATAATTGTGTTGTTGTTCCGTCAACAAAAAGATGACCGATACTCAATTCTGTTGAAGGAAATTGCTTTATGTGACTGTAGTGTGTAAGCAAAACACAAAGGTCTTTTTATTAGTCAAGAAAACACAACAAATGAACAACTGTTGCTACTGTGCTTTCATATAAAATATCATTTCTTTTGAATATATCAAGTAAAAGAAGAATTGATGTGCTCAGGGGTATATTTTTCCATAATAAACAGTTTGTTTCCAAGTGTTTACAATAGAACAATAACCTTTCTTACCTTCAGTGTTTTTCTGTTTAAACTTTTGTTCTCTTCGGGAGCGGGAGGAGGCTGTAAATTAGATCAAGGAGAAGTACTGTCATGCCAGTAGAGGCAAGTTCAATACCAAAGATTTATCTACTTAGACAAATGAAATTTGTCCGTAGATCCATCTGAAACATTCTGATGCCTCTGCAGAAATACAAGTCACAGTTAAATGCATTTTTACTTCAGTCAAATTTGTTGCTGTTGTCTAGAGGGCTATAATACTTAAAGGATAGACCTTTTCAAATCAGACCTATGGATTTTATGAAACCAAAGATTAGGGCTACCGGATTAACAGCAGATTATGCAAATATACCAAATTGTAAACAATGAACAATCATCACTGTATCTATGTATCCAATGTTGTGGGTGGGCATGTATTTATAATTTTTATTAGCCAAAGGATCAAAACACTTCCAGTATTTCATTTTTAGCTTTAATACATTATTTGATTTAATGGGCTGAACTTTATTATTGTTGTTGTTGTTGTCATTATTGTTAAAGATATTGATATTTTCAAATAATTATGTTTTAAAGTACAGAGAGAAGATGTGTAACAAAATAAAATAACAATAATAAACCAACATAGTTGTCAGTGGACTGGCATTTTTATTCAATTAATAAAAATAACTGTGTGTCTGTCTGTTTCTTTGAGACAGGGTGTCATCATGTAGCCTGTGGTTGCCTGAAATTTATAGCAATTCCCACTGCAGCATACATTGAGGTGTTTTAAATGGATTTACTCTTTTAATTGCCTAGACTGACATAAATGAAAGTGAAACAGAAGGTGATGTGTAGTGTTCACAATCTCAATATCTCCTACTTGATGCTGGAATCCTTTACCATCAAAAGACTGCCTGCTACCTGATGTGCCTTCTCCTCTGTGCAAGCCTTTGCCTTGGGATAGAGGCATCTTCTGGGTTAGTATATTAGTATTTCTATATTAGTATTTGTAGTAATACGCTTTACTTTTATTTGATAGTAGATAGTTTATTTTAGCTGAAAAAAATTAATATTTATTTAATTTAATTTAATTGTATTAGAGAGGAGATCTTCCCTATCAAAAGTTAATGATGATGCTGGGGAGACAGCTCTGAGGTTAAGAACACTTGCTGCTCTTGTAGAGAACCTGATTTTGGGTCCCAAGTGCCCTTGGAAGACAGCTTACATTCACCTGTAACTCAGGGTCCAGGGAATCTGTCACTCTGGACTCTGAGGACACTATATACAGATGGTGCATGCACATGGTGCATATACATGTAGTGCATACACATAAAATAAAAGTAAATCTTAAAATCATGATTATATAATAAAAAATAAAAACAGGAGGATTGAAAAACAAACGTATTTATTATTTTGTGTGTTTGGAGTCAGAGTGTCCTATAGTTTAGGATAGTTTTAAGATTGCATGCAGTTAAAGGTAATCTCGTACTTTGATCTTCTTGCCCCCACCTTATGAGTGTTGGGAGTAAAGATGTGCACCACTGTGCCCAGGTCACAAATATTTATTCTAATTAACATGACATCAAGCCCCCCCCCCAAAGAGAACAGTCACTACTAGGAAGAATCAAGTTGTTCTGTGAGTTCATCACTTTACTATTTAAAACATGTGTCATATTCCCTAATAAATTCATTGTGAACAACCTGCACAGTGTAGGCTGAACATTTCAAGGTAGTTAGGGCCAAAAATGACAAGCTACATAACACTATTGAAGATGTGATGCCTCAACTTCCTGTCAGGCAGCTAGCTGATACATGCTCCCTGGCACTGCAGACTCCTCTTCTTAACCCTTAAGCCAAAATAAATGTTTTCACTCACCTGCATGAATACTCGGCCCATAGGGAATAGCACTATTTGGAAGCGTGGCATTGTTGGATAGGTGTGACTTGGTGGAGCAAGTGTGTCAGTAGTTTTGACTTTGAGATTATGTATGTTCCAGTCTGGACAGTATGTCACACCGTCTCCTTCTGCTGCCTGCCTCTCAGCTCTGTCTCCAGGACCTGCCTTGATGCTGCCATGTTTCCCACCATGATGATAATAGACTAAGCCTCTGAAACCCTAAGCCAGGCCCAGTTAAATATTTTTCTTTAGAAGAGTTGACATGGTCATGGTATCTCTTCAGAGCAATAAAACCCTGAGTAAAACAATGGGCTTATTTGGAGAGATTGAGGAAGTTTTAGAATGCAGCGACTTGTGGGAGGAGGTATGTCATGGGAATGGGTTTCGGGATTGCATCCCTCACCTTCTTCCAGCTCGAACTCTTTGCTTCATATTTGTGTCTGAAGATGCGATTTCTTAGCTGCCATGTCCAGCTCCAGCTGCCATGCCTCCTACACCATTATAGACTCTTCTCAGAAACTGTAACTTCAAATAAATTCTCTCTTCTTTAATTTGGCTTTGATAATAGAATGTTATCACAGCAATAGAAAAGTAATACACCGAGGATATTGAAAACAGTTTGACTTAAATTAAAAGCAGCAAAGACAGAAATGAAAGAGGAGGCAAATAGAAGAGGTGACCATAAACCTGACTAAGGGGTAGACAAGTAACCAGATGAAGGTAAAATCTCAAGGGGGAAACTATCATCTTGTGTCACAAATAGCTCTAGACAGTGTGAACAGCAATTAGAGGTTTTGTGAAATTGAATTTTGTGATACTAAGTGTTTACCAGGCTGGTTTTTAGTGTTATGGATATACATACATATTTCACTCCAGATTGACATAAGCTTACTGGTAAATGAAATAATTTGAACAACTTTTCTCCAAAATTCCATACAAGTCTTAGAAGTATTTATGAATGCTTGTGCTTTTTGGTTTTTGAAAATTTCTTGAGTGAGGATCACAAAAATAGTTGCACATATGAATAAAGAAAATATTTTTATGCACAAAAATGTTCTGAAAAAGTTTTTTAATTTTCACATAACTTCATTAGATGAAAATCACAGTTCTAAAATAGGTCAAACTCAGTCCACAGTGTTGAAGAGATGAAAATTATTGCTAGTACTACTTACAAAAATATTCTTTACAGCTCAAATTTAATTTCTTTCCTCTAAGCAGCTGTAATAGAATCAGTGCGTATTCCTATAACATCTTTTATGCTCATGTTAGTGAGATAAGATTCATGCTCAAATACTTTTTTATTGTTTTGACTATAAAATAAACCTTTTGTTCAAAGAAATGAAAAAATAAAAAAATAAAAATGGGTAGCATATACATATCATGGGGGGACATTGAAATGCTGAATACCAAAACAAAAAGTTTGTAATGAAATTATTAAATGGCATAAGGAATAATAGAGATAAAATCCTCAAACGGGACATAAGGGTTCTTTAAAGAACTGCTTAACAACAAAGATGGAGTTCTCCAATTCAGAGAAAAATATCAGTTGCTCTTACTCAAGTCACTTAGTAAAAATAACTGTCTGGAAAATGATTCACTGTTGTTAGCAAAGCTAGAAATTTCTAGAAATCCATTAGTAAGTTTTGCAAACATCCTTGCTTAGAGTGTTCTTTAATATACTGTGTTCCTTCATTTTCTCTAATTTGAAGATTAAGTTTGTGTATTAAAAATATGTATGTCCTCTCTAGCTAGATTTGTGTGTCAATGGTAAAACATTTACTGAGTACAGGAAAGCCCCAGGATTCTATTCCCAAGACTGCAAAAACAACTATTTACTTCATATTTATGTTTCATACCTCATTTGTATTATGTTGATTGCAAATCCTCTCTGATGGGCCATCAAAAGCAAATCTATAAAGTAAATGCAGGTCTATTTAGCTTTTCCTATTTTTCCCCTTGTCACATAGGAATGGAAGCCTTTATTACCTGATGAAAACTATTGGGAGAAAATGTAAACTGTCCATTAGGAGAGGAGAACCATGGTACACAGTTGTAATCCTAGCACAGGGAGGGCTGAGGCGGGAGCATCAGATACACAACACCAGCCAAGGGTACGTAGCAAGGTGTCATGTCAACCTCCCACCAATAGAACCCACCAGAACATTGCTAAGGAAATATTTAATGTTATCATTGAGTTTGCCAACCAGGGTATTTTTTTTTAATTTCTAAAAGGAACAAAATTTCTGCATCTATAATCGAGTGAATCAATTGACGATGTCTTCAAAATATTCTCTAACGTTTTCTTTTTCTTCTTCCTAGTCTTCCTTTCTCAAATCTTGTTTTTAAAGTTTTTTTTCTAAAGTTTTCCTCTTAAATTATGACCATCATAAACCCAACCTTTGCTTGTGGTTTTGTTGCTTCCAAACAGCATCTCTCATCCTTTTCTCTTCCTCCAGATCTGGTTATATTGTGCATAGACTTCTGGGAAGCAGTTTTCTCTTCAGCTACTGAAGAGTACCCAAATAGACTTCCTTCCTCATTCTTACCAGCTCCCAAATGTCTGCCTTGTTCTACTGAAACCACTTGAGAACTTCCAGTAAACTTCCCAGACGTCTTTTCTTTGGCCTCATGTCTTCACCTTTGCTTTACATTTGATGTCCAGTTGCTAGGAAAGTCTTCTTGGGTACATATCTGGCATGTCAACTGAACTGGACTTTACCTGGCTGATCTCAGTCAGTCTAACCAGGATCCTAAAGTCTTATACCGGTTTATTTTTAAAGCCAAAGAGATCACAACCTAAAACAGAATTTGTGTTAGTAAATCCAATAAGACTGTATGACAGATGTCAAAAGTAAGCGCAGTGTGGGGAGGAGGCAGCATCAGTAGAAAGAATCAGAGTTATCCCTGTGTTTCCTGATTTGTAGGGAAAAGGGGAGATGGATGAACTTAGGTGGAGAAGTCTTGCTGAACAACAAGATTGAATCCTGGGTATGACAGGTGTTAATAGTTAAACATGGGGCAGTAATTTGGGTGGAGAAAACAGGAACATTGTAAATATTTAGCTCTGAGTCCTTCTGCTGCTTGCACTTCCTGAGCAGAGGTAACAAGTATCACCTGGACAACACAGACCTGTTGCACCTTCAGTGTGCCATGGGCACCCTGCTGACTTATACAGCTACCTTCTCAGCTGTTCCTTTGTCTTCTCACATCTAGAACACAAGAGAATTGCAAGCGTGTATCAGCTCCTCTGGTGACTTTCCAGCACTTTCACTGTCTGACTGGATCCATTGTATTACATTGTTTCCATCATTTGATGGACAAATAAGTTTTCCATTAACTAAACTATGAATTACCTTGTAACAATATACAAATTCCTTCAGTCCTGCAGGTATCCATGGGTTGCTGAAGCTGGTAATGAAATGTGGAAACATGCCTGTGTTTTCCCAGGAGCTCCATTTACTCCAGGACGTGGTGTCCATCTTCTTTATGCCAAATCCTCCCTGGTTCTTCCATAGCACTTACTAAAAAGTCAAATAGACAGCATGATGATTGATTAGCACGAAAAAAAAAATCCATTCAAACTCTTATACATAGTGTAAAATAGCCATTCTGACTTATAACTTCCCTGCGTTTGAATGGTAGTGCCGATAAACTAAAACAACGGTAAATGGTAACGGGGCTCTGATCAGGCAGAGCATGGCTGACATGGTGGCTGACGTGGCTCTCGCAAGCCTTGCCCTTCCCCCTTTCCGCTGGCTTGCTAAAAAAACAAAACAAACAAAGAACCATTAAATTACATTTCTAGAGCTAGCCCCAGGTCCATTCCCTTTCGGGTCATCTTTTCCCTTCAGGCTGACTATGAAGGCCCAAGTAACGATGTCCAGCAATCAAAAGTTCCCGATGGCTCACCTGATTAACATGCCCAATCAAAATAAACTAACTTATCCTTATACAGTTTCCCCCTTTGGCCTTTATAAACTGTCATCTACCCATGGGCCATGTCAGTCACCTCTCTCTCTCCAGAGGCAGTCCTTTGTCCCTCTCCCTTACTCCCTTCTCTTTCTTCCTTGTCCTCTGTCTCGTATTCCCTACCTTTATACCTCTGTGGCAAATAGACCTCCTTTGTATTGAGAACTTGGTCTTAGGGTGTCTGCTTGTCCTTTCAAATGGAATGTCCTATATTCCTGGTTTTCTTTAGCCTTTAGCTTATCTAATTCTGACTATGTTACCAAGGATCTTTAAAACAAATCTATTTTTAAAAATGGGGAAACTCCTTCATGCTGTATTGGTAACATATTCTGGCTTTGTGGGCACAGATGAAAATAGCAACGTTAGACACAACAACAGTCAAGTTTGATGCCTGGGGCACCACTCTTGATCATGACAGCTGTGCCTGCTAAATTGATCTCTTCTATGAACCCTTTACTCACACCTCTTTCAAGAGAGCCACCTACGTATCTGCTCTAGATTCTGTATTGGGAGTCTGAGAAGACAACACACAAATACCATGACACAAGATGTGCTGAGGAAAAACACCTGTCAACAGAAACATTTCCAGCTATGACCAATAGGAAACTTCTCTGCTCTACCAACAAGGCCTTTCTAAAACCCTGGAAAGGATCGGGTGGTATTACTTTTTAAAAAATATTTATTTATTTTATTTATTGCATATGTGTGCTTTATCTACAGAAGAGGTCATCAGATCACATTATAGATGGTTGTGAGCCACCATGTGGTTGCTGGGAATTGAACTCAGGACCTCTGGAAGAGCAGGCAGCATTCTTAACCACTGAGCAATCTCTCCAGCCCTGGGTGGTATTACTTAAAGAGACTATTTATACATGTTTGTACTAGGTGGTTTGTGCATCTCAGTGACCTTTTGACCTCCACTATGAAGCTCTCAGAATGGGAGGCACCCCCATTTCCTTCTCATTATTCACTGACTCATATACACCTAAAATAAGCTCTTCTTCTTTAGTGAATGTCAAGAAGTAGTTCATGTTTTATGAACCATGCCTTCTCTGTCACAACCATACTATAAGAAGTCTGAATGCAGACAGTTTGACTGCCTTTGACAGTGAATTATTAATTTCTTGAAAATTTTGTATCACAAAATGTCATTATTCTTTTGATTTTTTTTTCAAATTGTTTAAACTTACAAATAGTGTTATAGACTCAGCCCCACCTCCCTCAAAAAAGATGGAAAAATTTGGTGTGAAGGTCACAATCTACTAACATACTCTCTTCATATTATGTCTTCTGTTTGCTTCATAGAAAGAAAAGTAGAAAGCTCTTGTGAAACCAGTTGGTATAGCTTAGCTCAAAACATACCCATTCTCCTAATAAGAGCCATCACTATTCATACTTTTAAAAGGCTAGGAAGATATCTATCTCATTCTAAATTAAAAGTGAAAAAGTGTCCTTCTATCCCTTGAAGCACAGTTTAGGTATTCTCGCTTATCTAGATATTTTAGGGAAATAAACAAACAATATGTAAGCCAAACCAAACAGGAAACAAAATACTTATAATTTATATATCTTAGGAATATTCCTCTTTGTCATAATAACAAAGTTATGAAATTTTCTCCATGGCTGAATCCACCATCGATTTGGTGATAACTATCTCTGACACAATGTGGAACTATTTTTCATAGGTGTTCAATCAAAAGAACTGCTTCTTCTATGTTTTAATTTAGGAATTACTGGTGAGCACACACCATGCCATGGTATATTTTAAAATAGTTTACGACTCTTCTGAGGAGCTCCCACAACAGCACATGACTCACTCATTTGAAGGGGCCAATGACAGAGGTAATGGGTTTGAGAGGGAGAAGATCCAATTTCCTTCAGATAATGGAACACCTCTGAAGTCACGATGTTTTAGACTTCTATTTGTTGTGGACACATGTTATTTCTTGTCTATTTATTTACAATGGTGTTCTTTCCTGGTAATCAAGATAAGAAAACAACAACAACAAAAATCATACACATACACTTCCTCCCCACCAAAAACAAAAAACAAAACAAACAAACAAATACCTCAACTGTGGCCTGTTTCTCAGAGATACGGAACTCTCTTGTAGATTGTTCTGGTAGGTTCACATAGTAGTGGCTAGACAAGGTGCTAGATCCATTTGGCCTAATGTGCCAAATTGACCTACTCAAAAGGTTAATAAAAGCTAAAGGGTAGTGGAACAGCATCTTTATTTTCTAACTGGATTTTATGTACCACAATTTTGTTTTCCAGAGGATATGTAAAACTGCAGACCAAATAAGCTTTAATTATATTCAAATCCAGCAACACATATTGTTTATATACTTAAGAATTATAAATAGATTATACAGACAGAACACAAATCTCACGAATCGCAAAAACTCAAAAAATCTTAGCATGTAATTTTTGAATTCCTCTGCCTTCTTCTTAGAGACCAGTAAGATGATTGACAGAGTTTGGAATGACGACATAAGCATTGTTTTTACATGTCTCACTCCTACATTAAACACAGAGAGACCATTGCAATGACTTTATGATATAATCAACCAACACCTGAAGGAAACAGAAGTCTTGTCAACCGGCTCTGTCATCATTAGAATATAAAAGTTAGGACATTTAAGCAGACTCACCCATTCTGATGCACAGAACACTTAATTAATTCTATTGCTGATTTTCAACACCAGTGGATCCAGGAGTCTACAGTTGTTCCAAGTCAGTCTAAGCTGTACTGTTAGCTTTCTGTCTCTGTGACAAATGGCCTTAGAAAAATCTACTGAAGTGAGCAAGGATTTATCTCTACTTCTGAGGTATCAGAGCATGGTCATTTGACTGCATTGTTCCAGGCCTATGGGGCAGAA
This sequence comes from Acomys russatus, assembly GCF_903995435.1. Classification (NCBI taxonomy): domain Eukaryota; kingdom Metazoa; phylum Chordata; class Mammalia; order Rodentia; family Muridae; genus Acomys; species Acomys russatus. The sequence goes on from NC_067138.1 coordinate 99,016,706, forward strand.
GAACATGACTGGGGTGCTTAATGGAGCAAAGCTGATCATCTCGAAACAGCAAGAAATGAAAAAACAGAGGAAGGAACCACGGAAAATGTATATGTACAAAGGCAATCTCCAATTAGCATCTACAAAGTTTCCATCACCATCTGATAGCCTATTAAGCTGTAAGCTCATTAACAGATTGGCCCATTAATGGATTCATACCATGGGACTAAGTGGTCTTGCAAAAACTCCCCTCTGATCACCACTGCCTTTGGGACTAAGCCTGTAACACATGAGCCTGTGAAAACAATTCAGATCTCGACCTGTTGTAATGTGGTAGAAGTCAAGGCCTTTCTTTTTTTTTTTTTTTTTAATTTTTTATTAATTTATTCTTGTTACATCTCAATGGTTATCCCATCCCTTGTATCCTCCCATTCTTCCCTCCCTCCCATTTTCCCCTTATTCCCCTCCCCTATGACTGTTCCTGAGGGGGATTTCCTCCCCCTGTATATGCTCATAGGGTATCAAGTCTCTTCTTGGTAACCTGCTATCCTTCCTCTGAGTGCCTTTCTTGTACCATTTTATCCTGCAAACAGAACCTCTGCATTCTTTTTTTGTATTACAGGATTTTGACATATTTTTGAAATACTGTAAAATTAAAATGAGGGCTATAAACATCTGTCAGTGGGATTGTGCTTGCCTCGCATGCATGGGACCCCGAGATATATCCCAGTACCACAGATGGGAAGGACTATACTGACAAAGTGAAAGAAATGTTTTATAAATATTTCATCTAGAAAAACATTTCTTTAGTTATGTAAAGTCAAAACTTTTTGGCTCCTCAATCATCTCCAACTATTTTTTTTGGTATGTGAAAAATGTATCAATCATTTGTCTTTTTTCTAAATATAGGAAAAACTGAGTTAGTTCACATCATTGGGATGAATCACTGTAGTCACTGTAATTATTGAAACAGGCAAAACAAATGTACTTACAATGATATGCTTTTTCTCCTTTCCTCTCTATCTCTCCATCTGTTTTTTATTCTTTCCCCTTTTCCTTCATTTGTTTAACAAAATTTAAAACTACAGATGTGTAAATAGAGAAAGAAAGGGAGAGAGAGGAAAAGAAGTAGGGAAATATAATGCCATCTCAACTGCTTACACATTTACTTCCAGTTGACTTTACATCTGGTCCAGCTGTGTTGTTTGTTGATATTCGGTTGGCAACAAGCATTCCTCCCCAGATGTCATTAAGATTTTCATATCCAGACAACTTGATGAAAAATTATAGCAATGAACTAAGCAATCTTTTCATTACCTTTCAAAATGTGCCCCATCTTGTCCACTGTGGATAATACCAAGTGCTTCACCTTTCTCTTTTATCTAGGGCATTCTCCTCTCGTTTTTTTTTGTTTGTTTGTTTGTTTTGTTTTGTTTTGTTTTTTAAGACATTTATTCAGATTACATCTCAATTGTTATCCCTTCACTTGTATCCTCCCATTCCTCCCTCCCTCCCACTTTCACCCTATTCCCCTCCCCTAGGTCTAAGACCGAGGGCGACCTCCTCCCCCACTATTTGGTCATAGGCTAACAAGTCTTATCTTCATAGCCTGCTTATCCTTTCTCTGAGTGCCACCAGGCCTCCCTACCAAGGGGAACTGGTCAAAGAGGGGGCACCAGAGATCATTTCACAGTCAGTCCCTGCTCTCCACACAACTGTGGAGAACATGCTGTCCATTGGCTAGATCTGAATAAGGATTCTAGGTTTACTGCATCATTGTCCTTGGTTGGTGCAGTAGGTTGAGCAGACTCCCCTGGGTTCAGATCTGTCAGTCTTGATTGTCTTCTTTTAAGCGTCTAGGACCCTCTGGATCCTTCTATTTCCCTATTCTCCCATATCTCTCTTACTTGGAGTCCCAGTTGGAAGTCCCAGTGTGTATGCCAATCTCCTGCTAAGTGAAGACTTTCAGGAGACATCCCTGTTGGGCTACTGTCAAATCATAAGTGAGTATATACCATGTGTATCTTTATGGGTCTGGCCTAACTCACTCATGATCATTTCTAGTTCCATCTATTTGCTTGCAAATTTCAAGATTTCCTTGTTTTTAATAACTGAGTAGTATTCCATAGTGTAAATGTACCACAGTTTCTTTACCTATTCTTCGACTGAGGAACATCTAGGTTGTTTCCAGGTTCTGGCTGTTACAAGGCTGCTATGAACATGGTTGAGCATATGTCCTTGTAGTGTGGTGGAGCATCTTTTGGGTGTATTCCAAAGGAATAGCTGGGTCTTGAGATAGTCCTATTCCCAGATTTCTGAGAAAGTGTCAGATTGATTTCAAAAATAGTTGTACAAGTCTGTACTCCCACCAGCAGTGAAGGAGTGTTCCTCTTTCTCCACATCTTCACCAGTATGTGCTATCACTTGAATTTTTGATCTTTGCCATTCTGATGGGTGTAAGATGGAATCTCAGAGTCATTTTGTTTGCATTTCTCTGATGACTAAGGATGTTGAACATTTCTTTAAGTGCTTCCCAGCCATTCAATATTCCTCTGTTGAGAATTCTCTTTTTAATTCTGAGTCCCATTTTTAATTGGGTTATTTGGTTTGATGCTGTTTAATTTCTTGAGCTTTTTATATATTTTGGATATTAGTTCTTTGTCAGATATAGGGTTGGTGAAGATCTTTTCCCAGTCTGTAGGCTGTCGCTTTGTTCTGTTGACAGTGTTTCCTGCTTTATAAAAGCTTCTCAGCCGCTCTCATTTTAAGGCACATCATTGATCTATCCTCCTGACATCTTTGGACAACATTTCAATGTGCCTATTTTAATGACACTATTTAACGTTATCAAATCAATGCCTGTACTTACCCATAGTTACTTATATTTAACCTCTTTTTTAATAAAATAAGTTATCAGTATATAACAGGCAAGAAACATTGTCTTGATATTATCAATCTACTATGAGTTTCCAAACAATCTCTTGCCATTTGACCACATATACAAATAACTTTCAGTTATCATCATTTGTCAAACATTTTAGATCATGCTGTGTTTTAGCTTCTGCATATGTATGTCATACTGCCTGGAGTTTTCTGTCTGCCATTTAACCCCCAACACTGCTTTGGCCTGGGTCTTGGATGTCTCCCAAAGGCCCATATGATACAAGCTCACATTTCATGTTGATGCTATTCAGAATCTGAAGCACTATTAAGAGCTGTGCCTCAGCAGGAACTCCTCTGGCCATTGGTGACATGCCTCTGAAGAGGAAACTGACACTTGAGCTCACTACACCTCTCACACTCTGCTATGCACTGCATTTGAAAAGCAGCTGTGCACTCTCTGCCATGGTATGGTACCTCACTGAAGGCCAACGAACAAGACATAGCAGGCGTTGCCTGAAACACTACGTGAGAAACAAACATGACTACAATTTCTCTAAATTACATCTTAACAGTCCAATGCCTTGTTTTGTTTAAAAATACATTTAGGGTTGAAGATTCTTTTGTCTTTTTGTAGATAGGACCCTTAGTCTAAGAATGTCAGTGTGCCAGTGGTGCATAAGTTTACTATCTGATTGACGGTCCTCTCTATCTACGTACAAAGAAAGAAAGAAAGAAAGAAAGAGAGAGAGAGAGAAAGAAAGAAAGAAAGAAAGAAAGAAAGAAAGAAAGAAAGAAAGAAAGAAAGAAAAAAGAATGTGGATTATCTCATGTTACTCTGAAACTTGGATCAGGAATGAGGAGGAAGGAAGGTTCTCATGTTTCTAAAGCTCTAATTGGCATTTATAAAACCACTATCCAGCCGGCTGTTATGGAAACTCCTACACATGTTAGAACATATTGCGACCATCTTTCCAAAGATTTTCCAGAAATAAAGAATAAGTAGTGGTAGAGGGAGGAGAGAATAAGACAGGCTTGCTACTGATGAGATGAGACTGCCTTCCTTTGATCTCTGGTTGCATGATGTCTGAGCTGCTAGTCTTTGCTGCAACTAATCTATGAGCTTCTCTCTGAAAAGTGGATCACAAGGTATCACATGGTATTTTTTTCAAGAGAAAAAAGCAATTAATGGCCCCACCCAGCTGTCAAGCAGGTGCTACTGCCAGATGTTGGGACTTCCCAGCGTTTGGAACCAAGGATCAAATATACACCTATTATTTACAGACTGTAAATACCTACTCTTAGGTATCTGGTTATTAAACACTTATTTATTAGCTCAAAAATTTCAGCAAACAACTGAGTAATTCATTCAATGCATCCAGCTTTCTTTCTATTCATCTACCACCTACTTAGACATCAACACAAATTATCTCTGACCTAACTCATTGCTTAGAATAAACTATTCTAATAATTCTGATGTAATACAAAGGAATTGGTATTGGTTACTAAACAGCCTGTAAATTTTTCTCCCATTCATTGTGCCATTGTTTTACTTCTGATATTGTCCCTCATGCATAAATGTTAATTTTTATAAAGTCAAGTTTATCTATTTTTCTTCTCTAGTTGTTTATGCCTGTTATTTATTTAATATCTCCCTGTAAGCATGGGTTGACACATTTAGTCATCATTGCCAATTCAAAACCAAGCCTTTAAGTTTGAACACTTGTTCTCCCACCCCGTAGTCTATGTGGTTACTTCAGCATTCATTTTAGAGGAAGTGTCCTCTCTTTATCTGTGAGAATGTTTACAGGAATAAACATAGATGTTCTAAAACCCACAACTGTCATTAGTTCCATAGCATTAAATCAGTGGGCTGAATAAACACGCATTCTAAGTAAATGAGCATTTCAACAGTTATAGTTTTAGTTCCTAAGTACTAAACTCTATTATAGATTTTAGAGATGGAAAAGTGAAGAAAAAAAAACTTTTGTTCTCAGTTAAGTGAATAGAAATGTGAAACAAACATTAAACAATAAAGTCCTGGATTAGAAAACAATACAGTCTAGTATAATGATTCTTGTAAAGTAAGGTTAGAGCAAACAAATTTAAGAAACCAAGATGAGCTAGGATAGATATTGATTTACATTCAGAATTTTAGACTCACCAAGATAAGAAAGATGTTTTCTACAAGGTTGCTAAATACAAATAGACAAAATACTATGAATGTAACATTAATATGATTCCTGATTGTTTCGTCGTTCTTCTTGCTATATGTAGTTTATTTTATATAAGTGTAATAATATAAATATACGTGTAAAAATAAAAAAAATAAGCCATCTTCTCAGAACTGAAGGCAGGATCTCACACATGTTGCAAATTGTTCTGCCACTGAATTATACCTCAGCCACCATCAGATGCCAATGGCTGGAGAAACAGTCCTGATGCAACTTAATGTGCTGAGGTAGGCTGAGGAGGGGTCCTGTTCCTGAGGAGTAGGGAATGGGGAGGGAGGGAGGTTGGGACTGAGAGGAGAGGAGGCAGCGAGCTACAATCAAGATGTAAAGGGAATAAATTAATTAGTTAATTAAAGTAAATGAAAAAACCTCTCTCAGGAAGATAGCCAGAGCTCAAACAGAAGGTACAAAGCTGAAAGGCATGACATAGGAAATTGCCATTCTGATAACCCTGTGTAGTTGGAAATAAAAAACTAGATTGAAGTATCAGGAAGTAAAATATGATGTCAACTACATTCCCTATAGGTGATGCCAGAGATTGTATCTTATAGACCATGAATTTTCAAACATATTTAAGTCACTGTGCCAAACAGATTTTCCTTAAGGTGATGAAATACCTGTGAAAAGAAGTTAAGAGAGGAAAGTGTACTTTGGCTTATGGTTTTAGAGATTTAGTCCAGGGGCTGGAGAGATGGCTCAGAGGTTAAGAGCACTGACTGCTCTTCCAGAGGTCCTGAGTTCAATTCTCAGAACCACATGGTGGCCCATAACCATCTATACTGTGGTCTGGTGCCCTCTTCTCGTCTGCAGGTGTGCATGCAGTCATAGCAGTGTATACATAATAATAAATAAATAAATCTTTAATAAATATCCATTCTCATAGAGATTTAGTCCACAGTCTTTTGGGCCTCATTGCTGAGAGTTCACACATGACAGCAGGTAAGGGCCCTATTCCTGGGGGGAGTTCACATGTGACATCAGGTAAGGGCCCCCGTGCTGTGAGTTCACACGTGACATCAGGTAAGGGCCCCACTGCTGTGGGTCCACACGTGACAGCACGGACCACCACATGGCAGAGCAAAGATGCTTAGTGATGATATCCCAGAGGCAATGGGAAAGGAAGGATTGTCTCAGGACAAGAAATACTCTTCAAAGACACCAGACCAAGGATCGACATCTTCCAACTCACTCAAACCTGAGCATCCTCATCACCCTGTCATTCCTCAGTTACATCTCCTGGAGTAGATGAAGACATCATGCTGGAAGTTTTAGATGTGCTGTGCATACCCGAACTATAACACTCCTACCTTTCGTTATGTATAAACAATGAACGAAGATAGCATGCATCAGTGAAACAGATTAAAAGATTGCAAGTTCCTTCCAGCTATTGAATATTTCATTAGCAAGCATTTATAGTTGTTTTTTTCTAAGCTAATGGTATTCTCATAGGAAGAACCAAACAAATCCCTGAAAATATTTGGAGTCCAAAGAGATTAATACAAATATTAATGATGAAGTAAAGTTATCAAATAGTCCAAGTTTTACAAATGAGATAAAATGTGCCTGAACTGATTCATTTACACATATCTGTCAGTCATGTTTAAAAAGTGAATCAGATCTCTAGTCTTTTCCTTAACTTGCTCCAACTGTACCTAAAATAAAAGTCAGACTCGACTCTGTTGCCTCCATCTCTGAGCCCTACTGCCTGCCTCTAGCCTTAATTCTCCTACAATCATCCTTCTTACTCAACTTTCTCTAGCCACAGTGCTTTTGAATACAAAGGCATTTCACTTCCTTTTTTTTTCAGTCTGAAACACTTTGTTTTTAACCTTTTATATAGTCTACATGATCACTTCAGTTATACCTCAGTCTCCTCTTACTCACACAGTCTTCCTCTGCCCACATGAGCTAAGTTAGAGCTCCCTTCTCATCCCATGACTTCTCATGCCCTGTCTGTATTTTTTTCCTTGCATTTAGCCTAATGTGCATCAACATGAGCATGGACTGTTTTAGAAATTTATGTCTAGTCTTAATCTTCTGTTCAGTTACTCTAGAATAGGGTCTCAACCTTTCTACTGCTGTGACCTTCAGTAAAGCTCCTCATGTTGCAGTGACCTTCAACTATAAAATTATTGTCATTGGTACTTCACAACCAATTTCACTACTGTTATGGATCAAGTGTAAATATCTGATGGGCAGGGTATCTGATATGTGACTCTGTGAAAGGGGCACTTGGTTTCCAAAGAGTTCACAGCCCACAGGTGGAGGAGCACTGCCTGGAAGATGAGCACCATTAGACAGCAGCTGATCTGCCTCATGCTCTTCTCTGTCTGCACTTCACAGAGCAAGCATAGGAGCATGCCATTTCACATTCTATACTTTTAAATAAACTGATTAATTTCTACACAGAGCATCTGCACATAGTAGAAATATTAGTGGATGTAGGCAAAGTAGCATAAATGTATAGTATTTAAAACTCTGGTTAATAGTTCCAAACACAAGGCACAACTGTGTGCGCTCACTGGGTGTTTAATTACTGCTTCATTGTATTTCATCTCTAATTTATCATTCCAATTCCATGTACCTCTGCCCCTTATCTCTGAATAAAGCAATTTCATGCAAACTTGTTCCTCAAAGTAGCCCAAATGGAGGGAAATATCTCTAAATACAAAACAATAAAATTTCAATGACTTTTAAAGCTGTAATCATAGCACTTTACATTATGTCAATTTGAATGAGAAATCATATTATAAAACCAAAAAGTGCTTAGAGTTGGGCATCTGAATTATTTTTAAAATGTGTATATTTAAACTGAAGATGTAGCTCTCTCTCTAAGTGCCTGTCGGTAGTGTGCAAAGTTGTAAGTACAAATTGTTTTACTATTAAAATAAAACAAATGAATGAGTGTATGCACATAGAAAAGATACTATAGAGTTTCTGTGTAAAAGCTATACTTAGGATTCATATTTTATCACGACAATGTGACTAAAATGTCACTTCTCACATTATATAAACCATCTAGAAAATTCCCTTAAAGAAGGTTTTGATGACTTAAGGAAAATAAGAGTTAAAAGCACTCTAACTGTACAGGAGAACAAAATTAAATTGGTTTCTACTAGGTTGGCCATGATCAGGAAATTCAAACTTAATTCTGAAAGCAAGAGGGACACTTGAAGACTAGTAATATTGTTTCTGTGAGAGCAAGATGAATTCAACCAAAGTTTTAAAACTCTCTGGTGAGGAAGGAGGTCACAGATCGGAAGACCAAAAAGTCTGCAGTAATCCAGACAGGCAATGATTAAAGTCGGGATGGGGAAAGGAGTTATTGATTGTGCAAAGGGGGAGTGGGTGGAGGGAGTTAATTTCCCTTGCTTCTTCCTCACATCACCCAAATAAATCATTGCCTTCACCTATGCATCTGAAGTGAATGCATCACCAAAAAGTAGAACTATTGTAGCTTAAAAAACAATAGAGGTATAAAATGTTAAATGCTGCTGTAACCTGAATTTGTAAGGATAGCATTCTAAGTATAAATTATTAATTACTAAGGCCAACACTTATTCCCATATTGCTAGAGCCTGCTGAGATTTTGAAAACCAATATGTTTTTGTCTTGAAGGGTGTTTGAAAGAAACTGGTTAACCTAAAAGGCCTTGAGATGTTAGGGGAATTACAGAGGAGAGACTCTGTAAATCAATACAATTTCTTCAGCAAATACAGTATCAAAAAGAACGACATTGAATTCAACATTGTCAGCAATGGAGATAAAATCATTTATATCCAAGAAAGTGTAAACAGCCTCAGTCTGAATAGTTGACAGCACCAGAGGAAATTGAAGGAGGCTCTCCTCATTCTGCACTGTGCAGCCTTTGAATTCAGTAGGGGGCCCATTTACAAAGACAGAGTACTGGTTTGAAGAATGATCACTCCCGCCAAAGCCTGCTTTTAGCACTTAGGGAGAGCGCTGCACTTTCTTTTTGCACATCAAGGATGTTTGGCTCCTCCACCTCCCTCTGCCCAAAAGTCCTGGGTGATCGCTCCCATTCTGCAGCACTCCAAGGGCCAGTATTAATTTGTGAATAGTTATGACATCATAAATCAAAAAAACTCACAAAAGAATTGAAGACAGAGTTTTCTCTCTGTTTTTAGTTCTTGAAAAATTATTTTATTATGTTTCTTTTTTAACATATACATTTATATTATTACACATGGGTAAAATAAACTACATACAGCAGAAAGAACCACGAGACAGTCAGGAATTATATAAATGTTACATTCATAGTGATTTAGCTATTTGCATTTGGAAAGCGTAAGCAAACATCTTCCTATCTTTTTGCGTCTAAATTTCTGAATGGAGATTGATATCTATCATATCTCATCTCTATTAACTTAAAACATCTGTCTTGATCTAAAAACATCTTAACCCCTAACCTACTGAACTTAATTGAAAGACTAAATTATCTGGTCTTCAAACCCATCAGAGACTTGAGAAGGGATAAAACTTAAATACTTGAGTGAACCTGGACTGCAGTTGAGCAGCTTCCAAAATGAAAAAAAACAAAAAACAAAAAACAAAAAACAAACAAACAAAAAACAACAACAACAACAACAACAACAAAAAACGACTGAGACAGTTAACTGGCTGAAGAGTCACTCAACACTCTCTATAACATTGGAGCATCATCTTCAGCCTTCTGGCCCAATATATCTGACAGACATATTTGTGAAGCAGAAACTATTGAGGACTTGTTTATGCTGTCTTGGCAGAGTTTGGCAATCAACTCTGCCTGCATCTCAACTTGCCAATTTTTAGGCAGAATTCTGTCTGTGGCAAAACGAGGACATTTTCCCCAATGGCTGGTTTGCGACATTTGAAGCCAACTCCATAAGGAGATTCTGTGATGCTTGTCTTCTTCTTTGAGGCAGCTTCAGATGCCAATTGGTCCAGCAGTTCAAACTGTCCCACACAGGACTCCTATTAAGCCTGGAATTTCACAACTTTTGAAAAATGGACTACAAATGATATCCCTGGCTTACTTAACCATTTTGGGGGGGGGGGGGACTTCAAAATATTTATTAACCCTAAATTAGCCTGAAGAAACCTTAAGAGAATGACGTTCCATCTCCTCCAAGGGGGTTTTGGATAGGTTTCTGTTTACTTTCGTGGTCTACAGATACTTATTTTCATTGGGAGTTGGTTATAAGTGTTATTTATCTTTTACAGAGAGGAAACTAGGTTTGAATCAGGGACATATCTCTTTTCCTTTTTCTTTTGTAGGTAAGGAGATAGGAGTTGAAAAGAAAGAAAGGGGGATATAGAAATACAGAGGGAGGATAGAACAAAAGTTAGATGATTGAATCTACTCCTCATCTCAAGGCCCTAATTGTTACTCACAAATAAGGTTATTTTTTAATTCAATGGTATTGAATTTTGTATATTGATGCAAATCATGCTCATGTCAAAACCTAGTCTAATTTTATCACAAGAATATATATTCTAGGTCTAATAGATAGATAGGATTCTATAGATATATGGGGTAAAATAGTTAAATAAGGTCTTCAAAAGCCTCAGAGACCTACATAATATGGAATTTAAAGATGTTTATATTATTCTAAAGATTCTTTGACAACAAGACAGTTTAACTCCTGGCAATACCAAGATAGAACTTTCAAAAGAGAAAATCACTACTAAAATAAATTACCAAAGTTCTTGCAATATTTGTGTCATCATCCTCAAATCCTGTAATATCTCTGGCTTTATTTTTTATCTCAAAATAAGATAATACTTTATTTTTGCTTGTAAACTCCTATTTCATCCCTGTGACAAACTTCTTCAGATAACAACATATAAGAAAGAAAGCTTTCTTTTGAATCAGGACTCAGTCTGTGAACTCTGGACCTGTGCAAGGTAAGATATATCACTGTGGTAGATGTATAACACAGCTCTTACACAAGATGCCTGAAAGACAAATAGAAAAAGTATCCGTGGTCCAGATATTCTCTTAGAGAACTGTTCCCCAGTGCCTTAACCTTCTACTAGTACACCTGTCCTCTTAGAGTTTCACAGTTTCCCAATAGAACAAGAGGTGATGCATGACCAGCTTTATCATGTGGGGCTTTGTTAGAGATGAAAGATTCAAATCATGACGCATGGACACCATTCCCTTCAAATATCCAATTATTATGTATCCATGTTACTACTTGCTGTTCCAGTCTCAGAAAATAGACACACAGAGCCAGACATATGCATTCTTAGAGTATCCCTGTTATTACATGAAAAGCTAAATTTGATATTTGAAGGATATATCAGATGCTGAGAGTCAAATATCCAAGTGAAACGAAGGCCTACTTAGCTGAGGCAACAGAACAAATATTTCAATTACTAACAATGTACTAAGCATCAGCCATGGTCTCGCCTGCATGAAAGCACGACAAAGAATACAGAGCACGGGGTCATGGTTCATAACTTCTAGAAAAAATGTACCAGGGTCTGGAAAGTAAAATTGTCCACCAAAGTATGAGAATATTCTATTTGACATTGTCAAATGGGTTTCTTTCCATGGACATGTGCGCACATTTCCACTAACACCTCACTTTGTTTAGATTGAGTTATACCTGAGCATTCTCCACTAATCTATTAATAAATATGGTAATTGTCCACCCTGATCACCATGTTGTGCCAAAAGTTTTTGGCACAAAGTAATAGTAGGTGGCATAATTAATAGCAGGGAAATCCAGTGATTGGCATATTAAATTGGCTATTTCTGCACTGAATATGCTGTACTTTCTCAAATTAGCTGGTGTGCAGATGTTTCCTATTTAAATCAGAAGATTCCAGATGCTTAGAATTCAGCCCTTGGAGGCAAATGTTCTCTACTCTGAGCCCTTTTTGAATCTGTAGACCTTTCAGGAAAGATCTATTTTAACACCACCTTCACATTACCATCTCCCAGTCTGTAAACAACAGCATCATTTCATTTCAGCAGAAGGAAGCCTCACTTCTATTGTCTACTAATAGCAGAATCTTTCTATTTCCAAAATGTCCCCACTCAATGCCCGCCCCCACCTACCCCCCGCTCAAATCAATAGTTCAGCAACCAAAGGTATCTTTCTCCCTTCTTACAAAACAATAGAAACAAGGCAAAGTAGGAGCCTTCCCCATGTCCCATGGTACAGCAGGATTTGGATGTTTTGTGATGACATTAAGCCAAATAACTTCTTTCTTTCCCCTGGCTCTCTTCAATGTAACCTAGTTGCTTTCAGACTTTTAACAATACAAGGTCAAAATTATTTGAGCATATATTTAACATCTCCAGAAAACACGGATAAAACTAAGGAACATTCAAGATAACCTTATCCAAGATTTAAATGTATTGTAAAAATTCTAAGTTTCAAGGATGCAAAAGAGATGTTACCTTGTAGTTCCCTTATATAAAAAGTAAAAAGCTAAAAAAAAATTGATTGCTTTACCGATACCTATGACATGAGCACAATGGGGATCTAGGTACTTCAGGACTATATTGTTGATGTCTGTTCTCATTCAAAAAATTTAACTTATTGTCTTTTTATTACTGATATGCACAGAAATCCATCTAGAAAAATGAAAATGTAAAGCCACAATGAGAATAACGTCAATGACAAACAAACAAACAAGCCCAAGACCACCAGCCCATTATACTCTGAAGCTGTCTTTGGTTATGAATATTTTATACGCATGAGGCTGTGGTGTGCAAATATCCAAATACGGATATTATATTGCAAAGAGGAATACCAAACATGTCTATCACTGTTGTTCAAAGTCAATCATTAAACCATGAGTAGTAGAGATGCAATTTGTACAGAATCCATGGTTTATATAAAAACAGAGCAGTTCTTCAGGAATCTGAGAGAAATCGATATATTTGATGATTTTTTTAGAACACAAACAAGTTGAATAAACCCAGGATATATCAAATATGTCTAAATAAAAGCATGCTGTGACTTTTTGTGATATTACATTAGACTTATAGTAAGTTGACCAGCCTTGAAATTGACCTGTATGTTTCAGTAGATAAGACCAAATATCAAACACAGATAAATGGTTTACCAGCCAGTAATTTATTTTTGGTCAGTGCAACAGCATATTTTATGGGATCCAAAGCAGTTATTTCTCAGGAGAGTAGAATTAAATATGAGAATTTTCCTTAATGTCTATATTGTTTATGAGGATTATTTATATAATAGAGTTTTCTATTGTCCTTTTAAATTACTGAAGATAATTTGCTAAAAATTAGAAAGCTAATACATATTGCTATATCTCCCATGCTAAGGAGAATAAAGTTCAAGGTTCAGTATTTAAGTATCCTTGAGTATATACAAGACCCTGTTGCTGTTAATAGTAACTTCATTTTTCTGATGCAGACTTTTTGACAGAAAATAAGTAGAGAAAAATAATCAGAGACTTTACTAGGGGTATCCTGGTAACAGTGACCGTGTTATACACCTGGGATTAGGATGGTCTCCCTCTCCCCATGTGGTAGAAGTTATTTCTGTAACCAGGTATGTTTCTTCAGTTAGAGGTGGCCATGGCTTACAGGATGCTCCAGTGTGACACTAGCAGTAGGACACTGGAAGGGATTAAACCTGTAAGATAAAGGCGTTATTTTCTGCACACGACTATTCATGCAAACCAGCTAATACATGAAGCTCACAACACAGTACACACAAAGAAATGCATATTTGCAATTTTATATTTTAAGACAGGTTTGTGAAGTCCACACTGCAGAGACGTGGAGTACTATTCAAACACTATGGATGATTATATCTGCAATTCAGATGTACACAGCCTCAAGCCCAAATAAACAGAAATTTTTCTATTATTTGAAAGAGGGGATAGGGCAATTTCTTGATTAAAATACAATTTCTTCAAAGGGTAGGAGACAGTTTTCTTCCAATTTTACTGAATTTCAACTTTCAATGGAAGTCAAAATTAGTTCATTTATTAATCTTAGTCACTGTATTCAGATTGCTCATATGTATATTATTTCGTAAATATTGTGGTGTCTAATAAATTAATATAATATTTGTGTGTAATGTAATATGTATTTATATATTTATTACTATGCAAATAATATTTCAAAATGATATTCTAAGCACTTCCTTGAACAAGTATTTTCCAGTAGCAGAGGCTGCATCCACCAAGCTCATTTTTAAGGATGCAATATGTTGAAATCACCACTAATAGTACTTTACTTCTCTTTCTCAGAATCTCAAGATGCTTAGTTGCTTGCTAGTGTCATTCTTAACGGGTCAATAGTCATTATTTATAATATTAACCCAAAACTTATAACTTCTCTCTGCCTTTTAGTTAAGGCATCATGGCCTTGTACATACATGATTTATGAGTAACATTGACATGTTCAGTGAAGTAAGCAGCCCATTTGAACTGGTCAAGTTTACAAATTTAAACACATGGTTTGACCACAGTATGTATCTTATAAAACATTTGGCCCAAGATGTGTCTTTTCTACGAGAAATGTAGGGACAAAGATGAACCAGAAATTGAGAGAATGGAAAACCAGTGACTGGCCCAGCTTGAGAGGGCCACCGACCACTGTCAATATTAATGATACTATACATTGCTTGGAGAAAAGAATCTAGCATAACTGTCTTCTGAGAGGCTTCACCTGGCAGCTGATAGAAACAGATGCAGAGACCCAAGACAAGGCAATGGGCTAAGCTCAGGGAGTGTTGTGGAAGAGTGGGAGGAGGGTAGAGGGAGCGATGAAGGGACCCAGAGGGGTCAAGGACACCATAAGAAGACCTACAGAGTTATCTAACCTGGGTCCCTGGGAGCTTACAAGACTGAACAACCAAACGAAGAACTTGCATGGACAGAATGTAGACTCCCTATACGTATGTACCAACTGTGTAGCATGGTCATCATGTGGGTCCCTAACAATAGGAGTTGGGGCTGTCTCTGAATCTGCTACGTGCTGGTGAGTCACTTTCCCCTAGCTGGCTGCTTGTCACTCCTGAGTGGGAGAAGATGTGCTTAGTCTGGCAGTGACATGAAATCTAAGGGTGGATTTGTACCATTTGGGGGCCTCCTCTTCTCTGGGAGGAAGGAGGTTATAGTTATGGGACTAGGAGGAGAGAAGGGATGGGGCTGGGATCAGGATATAAAGTGATTAAATAAATACATACATACATACATACATAATGGAGAAAAATACTGAAAATACAATTTTGTTTAATTTTTACCACTTTTAATATCAACTCCATCAGGGAATGCTGAGACTATGTGAGGCCTGTAATGTTTTTGCTTGGCTATTGTAATACAGATTGGACATTTTCTATTATTTTGAAGACTGGGAGGTATTTTTTTATTCCTTTAAAATAAAATTTATTCAAAAGTAAGAGTTCTGTGTTTGTCAAATATAACTTTGTAAGCCTTCTGGTTTGATGCCAGCCTTGTCATTTCATTGTGCCAACCATTAACACCATTAATGGCTAAATTATATTGTTATGTGATTAGAGTGATGCACAATCTACATATTATATGTTCATTGTATTTATATCACATACATGTGTATATGTGTGCATTTATGCATGCATATATTAGATGTCAATAGAAGTTAAATTGTCCTTTACTGTTGATCTTTATTTTTATTTTACATTAATTCTGATTCATAAAAGATCACACCTGCCCTGTCTATATCCATTTATTCTTAGATACTGGGAGGTCTATTTTCATATTTTATTTCATCCTTCTCTATTGGATCCCATTCCCAGATAACTAACTGAACAGTTATACAATTTGAGAGGTGCTTTTCTTGCTTAATGTTTGCCTTGACATCAATGGAACCTCACATGTGCAAATGAAAACCCTGGCAAGAATCGTCTTTAGGGCCCGTCTGGGCAAGTTAGATAAGTCTGGAAAGAGTCTTCGGTTACTCAAGGAAATTCTGTGACTTATTACCGCTAAGTATGCTGAGAGAGCCACATGGACTCCATTAACAATGTCTGAAAATAGGTTGCACTGCCATAGAAAATGTCTCCCTAGTTAGAATCTTTCCTGTACTATACTAATTCATTGAATAATCCTTTAAAATGTACATCATTACTCACAGTCTGTACAACAATGATGCAAGTCAGCAGGAAAATATACTATAATAGCCATGTTTGAGTCAACTGACTGAAGCTTAGTTGTAGGGTTAGGTCAGGATAGAAAGGGCTGAGCCAAGATGACAAATTTAAGATGTTCTGGTTAGAAAAAGTACAAACAACAGATGATGTCAAATGTCTTTTTAAAAACCTGAACTGTTTTGGAGTCTAAATTGACATTTCACCATTATGAGAAATAATCATTAACTAATGTCTTTTATAAAAATACTAAATTCAAATAATTTTCATTCCAGAAAAAAATATTAAAGATTATTTCTAAGAAAATTTATACAACAGATTTAACAATACAAAACAAGAAGAGAATCAGATTGACAGAGAGATTCACAAAGATTTGTGATTAACTTCCAAATGGATTTCTTAAATTACAAGAATTTATGAATGAAGTAAATGAGGCTTTGGTAGCAGAGACAGAGTCAGAAAAGACAAAGTCTTGTCTTAGGAATCAGGGTTACTCATATTAGCATCTGACATAAACCCACACTTCTGACATCCTCCTTCCTTTAACCCATTTCTTGTCTTTCTATTCAATATGGTTTTGCCCTTATTCTTGGATTCAGCGTTAGCCATGACCATAAAAAATCACCAACAATAACAACAACAACAAAACCCTTCACACGTTTGTTCAAAATATTGGCATCCAGATCGAAAAGGAAAAATACATTTCTAACTTGAAAACAGTGAATTTGTTTTTGTCACATTATTTTGAACGCAGTGAATCCTTACCTTTCTTGTTCTGTTTTTGATGTCGAGGAGTTGACCGAGAACCCTGCGCAGGCTAGGTGTACACTGTACCACAGGGTGCTATCTCCTGCCCATGACAACTGTTCACTTTTAACTGCCAGGGTACTTGAATTCCTGGTGAGAATGATGGCTCAAATGTAAGTTATTGGAAGTGTTCAATTAAACTAAATTAAATGTGGAGAGAAAGTTCTAGCAGGTAAATACATGCTGATAATAGTGCCTAGATTAAAAAAATTTTTAGAAACAACAACAACAAAATAACCTAAACTGAAGTGGCTCTGAAAATGCATTTAGTTTGATGAGTAGTTTATGCTTATACAATGTAAAATTGATTGGTTCACTTGCTCATTCATCTGTATATCCATCTACTCGGATGTCTCTTTAATAAGTATTTAATAATTGCCTAAAATTCCTGAGAAATGCTACTACACACCAAAGTATATATAAGGATGGGTAGGAGAAATTTACTCAGTGTGGTAATGAGGTATAGTACTCAGACAGCAGGTTTCTGAGTCAGAAAACTGAGAAGGAATTTGTATGAGAAACAAACTAGATATTAGTGTATCACTCTGCCTGTTCTATTTTTATATTAATTATATAGCTATCATATATAATATTCTAGCATTTAAAAAACTCTACAAAATACACAATAAAATACATAATAAACAATACTTTTTTCCTTTTTGTTTGAAGATAATTATAAATTTCCACAATGTTTTGGTATTATATGAAATGTCCAGAAATGAAAAATCAAAAGAGATGGAAACTTGTTCCATTAGTGAGTCTTAAGTCACAAGGAATAGCACAGAGGAAACAGGAATAAAAGAAAAAGAGTCTGAGTTTTCTTAGGGAGGTCTATTAGTTGTGCTTTTGTGTTTTAATCATATTCTTTCTATCTAAAGCTTTATGCTTGCAGAAACAATATTTCTGACTATAATTGCACCAGTGTCATACACTATCTCTAGTCTTTGAATTGGAAGGGAGTTAGAGATTGATTCAATTCTCTTTTCAATTCACACATGATTTTCAAATTCACATGCTGGTTTTCTTGAACAACAGCAAGTCAAAAGATTGCTCATTCCTAAGGACCTCTGTCAGGTAGAATACTTCACAAAGGATGGTGCTTCCACTCCAGTGCACTCCTTCAATCTCCAGTGTGTTCATAACAGGCAAAGAATCTATCTACAGAACTTATACAAAATATATGAAGCCTCCACCTCCAGTGTCACTCTATCTTTGCCTAGATCTCATCTCAGAAAAACATTCACTATGTTGCTACTCTGCCCAAAGAATGCTGCTTTGTTGAAGTTCCTTTGGTGTGTTACACACAATTCTTTATGGATATTACGGAACAAACAGTTCTCCTTTATGTGAACGTTTCAACTTGGAGATGATAAAATTAACCAGATCATCAACTCTGCCACGTTGTCCTTACACCTACATGTATATAACACAGTCCATAGTGATTATGATTGTAGAACATGTTCAAGTTTCCAACGCAACAAAATTTAATGGAGATAAAACTTAACATTGAAAGAATATATAACTAATTAGAAGCTGTGTTGAGTCTGGTAGGACTCCTGTACAAAAAGAAAGCCAGTTCAGTTTCAGTTTCCTATCCCTAACCACCTGAGTGAAGCACAATTCCTTTTACAGGCCTCCTCAGGTCACTCTAATTGCATACATAATAGGACACTCCTTATCTAAACTTGAAGTTTACCTATTTAAATTTAAAATTCCCTAAAAGTGTTTCCTAATCTTAACTAGTCATTATGATTTTTGTGTTCACCTCTCAACATTAGAACTTGGTCATGAAATTTGTCTGATGTCCACCTGTCAAAAGTTGAAGACATCTGCAGTCTTATACAGTAAGATAAGCTCATTCCTCTCTCCCTTCCTCCCTCTTCCCTCCCCATCCGTCCTTCATCCCTCCCTTCATCCCCCCCCTCTTTTTTTTTTCCCTTTTCTTTCTTTTATCTTTTAATTGGGCAGCAATATTATCTATCCTTTGGGCTAAAATATGATGCATGTTCAAAAATAGGCCTTTCCAGGCCAGGCTCAGTCTGCCCTTGCTACTGTTTCACATCTTACTTTTATCAGTCAGTGTGTACTGGTATCAGCTTCCAAACACCGATACAAATGTACAAAGTGAAAGGGTCTATTAGAGAAAGAACGTGCTATCAGAAGGCCCCAATTCTAAACACTCAAAGCTTCTTTGAGCAACTAAGCTCCCTCTCATGTACTGCCCAGAAGGATGAACTCATTTGATATAAAATTAGCATATGTCAAATGCTGTTCTATACATCATAGTGAAAGATTATTGATATATTGTGTACTTTGTATATTGCTAAATTGGAGTATTTCATGCTTTGCTGTATTAGGAGCACTTGCCCATGGGGGGTTCATGTACTGAGGGTTCTTGTTAGAAAAGAGTTTTTGTAGTTCCTTTTATAAAGCATCATCATTTCAAAGATTAAAGAGGCTTCAGGGCATGTTTCTCAACATAACATCTTATGATTCATTGTGCAGGCAGCACGTCCTTGTAGAAAGGACAGATCGTTCGATAAGGTCACTAGCCAGAGGTCGAGATCAAGCCTACAGGAGCATGACAAGTCAGGCGCACTGTGCACACAACAGGCAGAGACACACAAATTAATGTGTTTAAAATCAAAGGTGGGTGAATTCACTCAAATTCAGCTGAAATAGGCAATTTTACTCCCTTACCTTAGAAAGCTCTGCTCGTGACATCAAACGGCTTTGGCTCTTCGGTCACAAAATAGGCACCCAAATTCTTAAAGTGTTTCATAGCATACAGAAATGCAACAGTGGATTTCAAAAGGCTACATGCGCTTCAGTCTCTAGTTCCTGGTCTGGACGCTAGTTAGCTATCTTATCTATACAACTTCCTGGAAGATATACGCAAGAGTGTGAGCCAAGCCTAGAATGGAATGGATGGACCAACTTAACTTATCAGTGCATGTCCCATGCTTCATCCCCTTCTCGACCCCTGAAAAAAACCTTATCAATTCTTTGATAAGTTTTATTGGACCCTAGCACAAAATGTTCTCTCTAGTCTAAGTATAACCTACTTTCCCTTAGCTGCCAAGATCTGTGGCTTCTCTGCTCCTTTGTTTGTCTCTGAAATGACAATCAAATGGTGCTTGACCTTCCTTGTGGGTCTGTCTTAAAATTATTGTTAGAACTCACAAAAGAGAAAAACAATTCCCCTTGTAACTTGTATTGTTAAGTAACTAGTTAAATAAATGTTTTTGAAGACAGGACTTCTCTTCTCAGAATGAGCAATGGGAAACAGGACTGAGCTTCAGGAGTTAATCACTGGTCAGAACAGTGGGACCCAAGTTGTACTCCTAACCTCCAAAAAAGTGCTCCCCACGTGGAAGGCCATTAATGAATTACTGGCTCCAGGAATATAAAAACTCTTATATTACTATTCAGAAGAAGGCTTTCTGACTGATAACACAACTGTGCCATTCTATGCTACACATGACTAAGCTCTATAAGACTTGGTCCAAACAGGTCTGTTGATCACTGGGATAGAACAAAGATCCTCAGGGAAAGCTTATCATGCTTCAGATTTTAGGAACTACTCTAATGGAAATGGACAGTGGTGTCCTTAGCCAATATTTGTTCTTCCTCCTTGAGAATGTACTCTACAAGGAAGTCTCTAATTTCTCTCCTTCATTCCATATACTTTTTAACAGAAATCCTAAGATCCAAGAGACCAAAGGAACCAAGGCTGAGACCCCAGTCAGAATCAGAACATTAAGCCTGGGTTGGTCAAGGGTTGGGTGTTAACTTTGAATTTATCCATAATTTTAGTTGCACCTGCTCATTTTGGCCTTTTAGTTTTGTTTTTATCTTTACAGATTGCTGGACTTCTAGTTTTCCCTGTTTGATTTTCTCAGCTCTTCTACAGTGGCTACTTTGCTTTACTATTAGAAATAAATAGGCAGGCAACTTGAATTTTAGGGAAACTAGAAATAATTAATGCATATTACTTCTGGGAAGTTGGCTGAGAGCAGGGAGGCTCCATAGTTCTTTTTTAGTGTACGCACTTTGTATTATTTTATTTTGGTAAATCTATAATTCCTTTAGAATTGAAAAGGCTATTTTTAAAACTGTATGCAGATTAATTCTACTTTAAGTCAGTACTGGAGGGACTGACCCTGAAAGAATGAGTATTAGTGTATGAGGAATTTGGTTTCTATTCCAGTTACTCTCTTGGTGCCCTCTAAACGTTTGAGGTTACTGAGTTTTTGAGTTTGCAAAACATGGTGCATTATTCCAGTCACGTGAACATACTCTGCTTCTATCATTTAGTGGTGAACGGGATAAGGATGGCACTGAATCTTATTTCTGTGCATCAGGTTATTTGCTCTTGAAAACTGCTCTATCTTGTCATCACAAGAGAGGGCTCAGCTCTTCTGATATCATGCAGGAAGGAGGGGAAGCATCAATTATTAATTAGACATAAATTATTCCTAATCTACACACAATGCTTAATCCCTGGTTCACAGGAATGCAAATTGTGCTTCAAATAACATGTTAACAAGCCATTTGCCTTCAAAGGACAGGAGGCCAAGTTCAACATAAAATAGAGCAAATATTCCAAGGCCATTTCAAGGCATGTGGTGGCAGAAGGTGTGTCCATAGAGCCTAAGCTTAGGGATAAAAATGCCCACATAGGACCCATGCCTTCAGCTCAAAAAATAACTAGTGTATTCATTGCAGATATTTCTCCATTTTCCAGTAAAGACAAATATTAGTTGGAAAATTGTATTATGTTCTTTACCATGAATACTTAAGCAAGGAATACATAAAGTGATAATGATTTTAAAATCAGATTTTCCTTACTCTAACTAGGTCAAAACTATCACAACAGATAAAAGAAAAATGACTCCTGTAAGCACCTTTCATCTATTAAAAGACTAATATACTGTAAGAAGCATGCTAAGCCTTCAGGTTCAACTACATAGGACACGTGTCCTCTGCCACCTCCATTGACACCAATCGGTTTAATGACCGACATTGTTATACCTAGCTTCTTTGGACTTAAATGTCTTTCTGTAAGTCTGACTCCACATATGTCACACAAATCAGTGTCACAGCTAATAAAGGAAGCCTCATATTATACAATGTCACTCATGTGGAATTCCCCCCCAAATTCCAGATCTCCTAAGTGCTGTAGTTAAATATATGATTGTTAAAAAATCCCTTTCAGGAGGACAATTTTTATTATATATACCAGCTTACTACAATAATTTGTTCTACATAATGGCTCAAAGGATGTGTTCTAAAGAACTTCTATGGAATTCCCTTCAAAATCTGACACTTACGAAATTTTACATGGAAAATTTTTTTTAATTTTTGAACTATACATCTGATGGGCTGAAAGGTGTTTATTTTCCCTAAACTTTCTTATCTTTTCCTTTCCCTCAGATGTGGTAGGCTATTTTTATTAGTAAGATTTCATGATACTTCTTCAGGGTAATCTCATCACTGGGGTGGTATGTGATTCTGCCAGCCTGTGACAAAATCCACTCCATCACCTGCTTGGGTGCAGTGGAGCTGGTACATAGGTCTAGATGTCTTTTTGGAGCACAGATCCTTCCGTTTTTCTTTCTTTTTCTGTGTCTTCTATTTTCTGGTACTTCCTAGCAAGTGCTTTGGGGAGGTCTGTAATCTAGCTGTCCTGTTTTACCTCTTTCATTCCTCTCAGTACTTGCCTCACAGAATGAATTCAGACCTATGTTGGCGTTCATTCACAGCAGTCCAACATACTCAATTTTCACCATGTTATAATTGAAGTGTACGATAACTGACTTCTAGCCTGGAGCAGCTGCCTACATTCCTCTCCAAATGAAAGGAGTCACATGGGTAAATTTAGGTAAATGAACAAGGGCTGTTAACGCTACAATCATGCCTGCACATTCAAAAGAGCACTGAGGCATGGGCACGTGACACCTGCTGTTTCTTCCATACACATCTTCCTCTAAGGACCTCAGGAAACCTTAGGAGTCTAACAAAGCAATTTGACACTGGTGAGCCTTTTGGCAATAATACTTTCTAAGGCAGTCAAAACCTACAGCTACTCCTTGTTTACACTGGATCCTGTATGAAGCCTCAAAGTACTTGCCTGTCTTAGAGCTCAGAAGCCTACAAACAATATAAAGTTCTTCAACCATGTAACCTATGTTCTGAGAATTCAAACATGGGCTTTTTTAAAGCTAGTCTTATGCTATAGGACAGATTATTTGTAAGCTTTGACTCTAGAATGAAGCTGGAAATAGAAGCTACTATCAACATAATCCAAGATAAATCCAATATGATCATTGTGACCGAAACTTTCTCAATAGTTAGTACATGACTATGAATTATACTTTTATGATTACTTATCCACCTTTTAAAAGTTTTGTTAAACATCTACTCTTATACAACAGCAAGAATCTTTGTAAATATTAGTCTAAATGCCTCATCTGTACCTCATATATGGAACATAAACTCAAGGAGTAATTTATTCTTTAGAGTATGATTTATGTGATAGTTTATCTGTCTAATTGTATAAGTCTCTCTAAAATACAGATTTAGAATTCTTTATAAATTATCTAAATTAAACTGATGAATTCATGCAGAAGTGCACTTTCTCTGTGAAACAAAACAAACTCTATTAAGATGATATATTTCATGTTCAGTTATTTTCTAAGATGCGTGACTGTAGCATAACAACATCGTATCGCTGACGTTCTCTTGTTTTAGATAAGTTAGAACAGGAATAACAGAAGTGAATATAACTTCTTTCCTGGCTAGTTTTCTAGGATTATTGTAAATGCAATGTTTCTAATACAATTGTTGGCTTATTTCAGAAATATATAACAGGTCTTTTAGTAGCAGAAAAAAATAATTATATGACTGTGAATGTAAAGGAAAATTTGGTAGTATAATACTCATTAACAAATTTAAGATATAATATCACCTCTGTCAGGTAATAACCATGTAAATATAATTTGATTTTTTTTCTCTCTACACAATATCTTACCTCTTTTCTGGGTAGAAGAGAGACAAATCAAAGTCCTCTCACACCAAGCTTATTTAAGAGGCTGGCTAAGGTAGCTGGGTCTTTAGTTGTCCTGAATCAAAGTGAAGAAGCTGGGAACTCGGAGCCTCCGCATGCACATTGGGGCCGTACCTAAGGAAACTTCATGTTCT
The DNA here is from genome assembly GCF_903995435.1 of Acomys russatus. Classification (NCBI taxonomy): domain Eukaryota; kingdom Metazoa; phylum Chordata; class Mammalia; order Rodentia; family Muridae; genus Acomys; species Acomys russatus. The sequence continues at coordinate 99,040,932 of NC_067138.1, forward strand.
GTCCAAGGTCTACAACAGATAGCCAGAGACGGATACAACATTTTTCTTGAAAAATCGTGTCTGTAATTGTTTGAAGGATTGAAGCTGAAGTTGATTCTCTCTCAGAATGTGTGTAACGTTATATTTTTGTTATGATAGGAGCTACTGTACCCACATACTTCCTGGGCAGTCTAGGGTTGCAAGCTGACGAACCTGTCATTAAAGTGAAGCCCACTGACCTTACAACAGACTCTTGTAATCCAATCAAATGTCAGTAGATTTTATAAAATGCTTGAGTTCCTAAAGTCCTATTCAAAAAAGAAAACAAAAGATTCCCATGACACAATCTTAAAATCTTAGGCTTAGCTGGCTATCATGGTGCAGGCCTATAATTTCAGCTGCTAAGGAGCTTGAAGCAGGAAGATGGCAAGTTCAAGTCTTGCCTGGATTGCATAACAAGTTCAAGACCAGCCTGGACAACAGGATCTGTCTCACAATCAATTTTTTAAGGTCCTTGAAATTTACTTCAATAGGGGAGTGTTGATTTCATATTTGTAAGACACAGGATTCTACACTGGGTTACTTCCCTATGAAAGTTGGTCTGCGTCCTCAGTGTCCTCACGTAGAGTTTTCTCAGAGTATATACACCACAGAGAAAGGAAAATCTCTCTCTTCTTCTTCATACAAAGCCTGCAATCCCACTGGGAAGGCCCTTTCTGCTCCTTGCTAAAGCTTCATCTCTGTCTGGTAGCCATCACCATAGAGACTAGAACCTGAACACACAGACTGTCATGAATGGAGACACAGTCATTCAGTCTGTAATATATCGTTCCAGAATGATCTATTATTTAATTATAACTTATTTAGAAATAATTCCACCTATTCCTTATAGTAATCATGAGCCCAGTTCTCCCTGCTCTGACAGCCTAGTCTGTGAAGAACCAGTCTGGATGCACCGAAAGGACAAACTGTATCTGAGGTGAAAAACCATGTTTTCCAACATGATTTTTGGAAAGAAAGTTCTATCGTTTTCATGGTTCATTTACAAAAATTGGAAAAGTCTCTCTTTTATAGTATGCAAAATTGTTTTACTTGGTGCCTGTGATGTGTGGGATGCTCACTAAGCTTCCTATGAGGACCACATCCGTAGGCCACCCTCTGCGTGCACTCTAGACCATCCTCTAGGCTTTTCTTTTCAACCCCTGGACTTCAGACTTTCCAGGCATTAGTCCCCACTTTGACTTGTTCCAAGGCTCTGTAATTTTTTTTCACATCCTAAGTCCTGGTTAAACCTTGCTACATAGACCATGAGACAACTTTCTCAGGCTTGGCGGTATTTTACAGTCATGAAAAAGACAAGTTTTTTCTCTAACAACATATATGTTTGTTGTTATATTACATACATGTTGTTGTTTATATTACATGCTAAACAAATGAAATTTGCAATTTAACATTTTAATAGGATTAGTCTAGAATTTAAATGCTAGCTATAAGGATTTCTTAATAATATTTTTAGTAAACATTTTATTCCACCAAAATCTACATAATAATATTTTTACTCTGAGTTTAAGTAACAATATAAATTTACAACTCCTTTTTTTTTCATGATAAATGCACCCCTAAATTAAATGGGGGCCCAAACTCATCTTTGGAAGTGGAGGATCTAACTGGGATGTCACTAAACCGTCCAACCAGACGGCTTTTCTCTTCTCCTTTGCTTAAGTTCCCAGGGCACCTGCCAGTGCAGTGATGAATGCCGAAACGAGGAAGATGCAATACTGCACATGATTGATTGCACAGCAAAAGGAGAAACCTACAGAAAACCCCAAGGAGAGAACTTATTTTATATCATTCCCTGTTGCTACTCAGTCATGAATGCTGCTGTGACTCGTTTTTAGCACTTTCAGATCTCTTGGTATTTGTAACACACCCAGAAGCAGATGCAAATTGATTGCTCAGCTCTAGCTCCTTTTTTTCCCCAGTTAACTTTTATTTTACTAATATTTAACAACACATTTACTATTCCTTGTGTGCACCTTTTATTTCTGCTCAGGGAAGGAAAACGGGAAATTGAACCACAAGAGCACATAACTTAGGAAAGTGCATTGTTTGGTAATCACAATAGTTCCCTCTTTTAATGTGTAAGGGCGTGTGCATCGCTGATACAATAAAACAATACTGTATTTTCTTGCAACTGAATTGTTCCAAAATACTTTTCAAATGAATATACAGGCACTGAGAACTATAATGTGTTTTTGAAGTGCAAGTTTTGTTAAGCATTGTGTAATAAGCTATAAGACAGAGAGGAGCTCACCCTAACTTCAGGAGCTGTGCTTTAATGGGTAGTTAGTAATAAGTTTTTAGCAGTGTTTTTCCTATGGTTTTTGAGACTATCATATGGGAGGGAATGAGGGATATTAGAGGAGTTAGAGGAGGGAGAGGGAAGTGTAGAAATGATGCAAATACATCCATGTAATTCGAATCCAGAAATGGAAGAATATTGTACGACACTATTCCTGTAGAGAGATGAACAAATATCTACTCAGTCCAGGTCAGGAGCTGACAGTGGGTCAAAATCCAACCAAGTGAACAGAAATAATCCATGCACGGAAGATACTGGCCACCATGTTATGTAAGCCAATTACAAGTATAAGAGTCCTTTAATTTTGGTCAAAACCAAGAGTGGCTAATGCCTGAGGCAGTTTCTTGGTGCTGAAGCTCAGGTCTGCATGGCTTTTACAGGCAAAAGGCTACACACACCGTAATTACATCAGTCTTAAATAATGGTCAGATTGACCTTGCAATATTCATTTGGCAGAATATACTAGTTATTTCATAAACATGACAATTAATTTTTATCTATATATTTTTTAACTTTATATTTGTTCTTTGTGAATTTTGCACCATGTTCCCCAATGCCCTCAGACCAACCCTTCACCCTTGCAAACTACTCCCAAAAGAAAAAAATAATCTTGTTGTGGAAGTTGTAGGGTGTAGCTGTGTGCCTCATTGGTCTGGTTTGAGGCCTATGGCTTCTGCTGCACTGTCAATGCTGGAACCTCACTGGGACTCCTCTCAGATGTCCTGTTTCCTGGAGACCCTGTAGTTTTAGATTTGTAGGGCCAGCACATTCTCACACTCCAGTAGTTCATGCATGGGGTAGATGTTGGGAGGGGGCCTGGATCTCGCCTGAGAGGTACGCAGTCTGCTCAGCCCGCCAGCTCTCCCACACTTATAGCACCTGGGAGAGCTCTCCACACCTGTCCCAGCTGGGTCATCCAGTACCACAGCAAGAAAGGGGAATAGGCAGCTTTCTGGCCCTCATGCCCTTGGGGCTAGCTCATCTGTGGCCATGCCATCAGGGCCAGCTCTACTGGGATGCCCAAGCAAGGTGCAGGGCCTGCTCTGCCAAATGCTGCAGCAGGTAAGGGGCAGGACCACTTCCCCAGATCTCATACCTCAGGGCCAGCTCTCCCACCTGCCACAGGTGGAAACGGGCACAGTGGCAGGGCCTGCACTCCCACACTCACGCCCTCAGGGCTGGCTCACCCATTACTTCCATCACCAGGGCCAGCTCTACTGTGCTTCCTGGGTGTTAGGAAGGGCTCACTCTCCCAAGTACTACAGCCGGCAAGCGGAGGGGCCAGTTCTGCACAGCTCTCAGACGTCATCAACGTGGCCCAGGGTGGCAGGCCAGACTCTTATATGTGAGAGATTGCATGCTATGCATCAGTCTGGTACAAGGAGGTTTATTTGTGGGGGAAGTGGAGGAGAGAGGAGTTAGAACTTGAGCAAACCATAAGAGAGAGAGAGAGAGAGAGAGAGAGAGAGAGAGAGAGAGAGAGAGAGAGAGAGACTGAGAGACAGACCAAGAGAAATAGAGAGAAAGAGACAGAGAGAACGAACAAAACCAAGGGTAAGAGACAGGTGGGTCCATTTTACTGGCTGCAGCCAAAGGTGATGAAGTCAAACATTGCCAAACCCTGAAGGTTCCTGAAGGCAGGCCAGCTGAGTTCCTTGTACACCAACACAGACCAGGGATGTCTTGCTGGTCTTATATAATAGCTCTCCACAGCTGCAGGGCCATGCACCCAGACATGGCCCTCAGTAGCAGCCCAGGCCAGGACCTCACCATGGTCCTAAGTGGCTTGGATGACAGCTCACAGAGGCTATAGGCAGTTCAGTGGGTTGGAGGATGTCTTTTTCTGGTGGCTTGTTTGATCTGAGCCTCTTCCCTCTTCCTCAAAGTTTAACTTGCTGGAGGCTTCTCTGCGGCTCGGGTAGTCTCTCTCTCTCTTCTGGGCTGCTAGAGTATATAAACAGTAAAGACTACTGAAAGGTACTCTCAGATAAGCTTAGGCTGTTGGAAGACAGAGATCAGCCTAGCAGCCCAGAAGAAACAGAGAAGCCTAGTGAATCTGGTCAGTGTCAAAGACTTCCTAAAGCTGTCTTGTGTTGTTTACTTCTGGTCTTAAGACACTCCACTGCTGAATGGGGACATTTCATCTGTTAGAATATCCTGTTGTTTCACCTCCCAGGAAGCAACATCACTAAACATACCTGCTGTTTCCTTAACCCACCCTCTGCTTTCTCACCCTACAGGTTAAAAAAAAAAAGTTCCCTCCAAAAGAGAACCTCCTAATCGCAGAGGAAACTGGTACACAATAGAGGCAGAAGTAATTATTAAGAATTGATGGCCAAGTCTTCTTTCCAAATTTGGTGAAAACAAGGAAGTCATAAATATGAGAAACAAGAAAGTGAATTCACGGCACAATGGAACAAAAGTAAAATGAGAAAGTAATACTTTTCCAAAATTCTGAAACCTAACAAATGACAGAAAGCCATATTTTACATGCTAAGAGGAAAAAAATACAACACAGATTCTGCATCCACTGAATGTATCCTTCAAGAGTGAAGACAATGAGCATGTTTAAGGACAGAAAAAAATCCTAGGGACTCCATCTCCAGAGATTCTACATAAAATTACATTATAAAATATTCTCTAAACATGAAGAAAGATAAAGATAGACAGCTGCATATGTATAAAGAAATTGAAAGAAACAAAATGATATATGAGAATATATGTTGTTTTATTTGCTATGTTTATTGTACTTATTATGAAATAATAGAAAACTAATACATTAATTTTAAAAAAGCTTACAAAAAAAATAGAAAACTCAGTAAGAAAGAGCACCTTGCCTTCAGATCTCACAGTCTTAATTTCTAATTAAAACAAACCGTTGTTCTTCAGAATAATGACAGGTCAAAAGCTTGGCATAAGCAAGCACAGGCATACACATATGTACATGCATAGACATATATGTGTACATATACAAATGCACATCTGTAACTACCTTATAAAACATTTATTTAAAGGCAATTAGTAATTTAAAGTAAAGACGTTAGCATGTTATGTGGGGCTACAACATGAGTAGAATGTATCGCCACAAAATCACAAGGACGAGAGATCCAAGATGGCGGCGAGCAGTGTGGACCGTGTTTGGAGGCTCCAGTGAACAATTCAGGGAATTGCACAGATTTCTGACCCAGGAACACAGAGGTACCCACACCACGGCAGCGGGAGTGCTCCACGGTTCGGCGGGACCAGGGTGCGGAGGACCTGCGTGCCCCTGCACACAGGAGGAGCGCAGATTTTCTTGGCTCAGAGCAGCAGCGGCACCAGCGGCAGCGGCAGCGGTGGCTGAGATTTGCAGCTCAGAGCCTTCCGGTGGGAGTTGCTCAGAGCCTTCCAGTGGGAGTTGCTGCGGGAGAGGGGACTCTGGGCAGGATTTGGGTCGCATGGTGCCTTGGGACCCAGACTGGACTCAGGAGACAGTTTGGCCCCAGAGTCCCAGGTTCAGCTCAGTGCACAGTGCCGTGGAGATGCTGGCTCAGCTCAGCAAGCAATTCTGCCCAAGGCACTAGCTCAGCGCACCCACAGCTCCCCTGCTGTGATGCAGGCTGGGTGGAGCGCTCAGTTCCACCCTAGGCACCAGCTCAGCTCCGACAGCTCCCCTGCTGTGACGCAGGCTGGGCGGAGCGCTCAGCTCCACTGGAGGCACTGGCTCAGCTCAGCAAGCAGTTCTGCCCTAGACACTAGTTCAGCTCAGCGAGCAGTTCTGGGGTGCTAATGCAGGCTGAGGTCAGCATGTAGATTCAGCCAGGAGGTCATAGCTGGACTTGCCGGGCAGATTGGGCACGGAGACTCTAGCTGAGCTGTGCGCACAGGCTCAACGGCCCTAAGACTCTGGCTGGACTATCCACGCAGTTTAGGCCCGGAGTCCTGGGCTGAGCTCATCATGCAGTGTGAGTCCAGAGTCCCTGGAGGAAACAAATAAAATTCGTAATCAAATGCAGGAGGACGAAGCCAAACAGGTGAGAGACATAAAGGAAGCACATAGAGTGGAACTGGAAAAATTGCAGGAAAATGCAAACAACCAGGTGAAAGAAATAAAAAAAATGGTTAAAGCTCTGAAGACCTATAAAGAGGCAATGGAAGAAACTCAGGAATATACAAACAATCAGATGAAAGAAATCAAAAAGTCAGTTCAAGATCTGAAAATGAAAATGGATTCAATGAAAAACACAAAGACAGAAGAAAAACGAAAACGTGAGACCTCAGAGAAGAAGGCGAGCAACACAGAGGTGAGCTTTTCTAACAGAATCCAAGAGATGGAAGAACAAATCTCAGGTCTAGAAGATACAATCACAGATCTTGAAGCAACCATTAAAGAAAATGCCAAATCTGGAAAACCCCTGACACAAAACATCCAAGAAATTAAGGACACCATGAAAAGAAGAAATCTGAGGATAATAGGCATTGAAGAAAGAGAAGATATCAGACTCCAAGGCCCAGAAACTATTCTCAACAAAATCATAGAAGAAAATTTTCCCAATCTAAAGAAAGAGATACCTATAAACATACAAGAGGCCTACAGAACACCAAATAGAATTGACCAGAAAAGAAAAACTGCCCGTCACATAATAATCAAAACACAAAACATACAGAACAAAGAAAAAATATTAAAAGCTGCAAGGGAAAAGGGACAAATAACATTTAATGGCAAACCCATCAGAATTACGCCCAACTTCTCAGCAGAGACCATAAAAGCCAGAAGGGCCTGGACAGAGATCCTGCAAACCCTAAGAGACCACAGATGCCAGGCCAGACTACTTTACCCAGCAAAACTATAAATAACCATTGATGGAGAAAACAAAATATTCCATGACAAAAACAAATTCAAACATTACCTATCCACAAATCCAGCTTTACAGAAGGTACTAGAAGGAAAACTCCATCCCAAAGGGTCAAGCTACAACCAAAACTACTCAGGAAATAAATAACTATACCATGGCAAAAACACAACTACACAAACGCTTGACTGGAAACAACATCAAAATTAAGACTCTTAACAGTCACTGGTCATTAATATCTCTCAACATTAATGGTCTCAATTCTCCAATAAAAAGACACAGACTAACTGAATGGGTACATAAACAAGATCCAACATTCTTCTGCATTCAAGAAACACATCTCACCCATAACGATAGGCATTACCTCAGGGTAAAAGGTTGCAAAAAATATTTCAAGCAAATGGTCAGAAGAAGCAAGCAGGCGTAGCCATGTTAATATCGAATAAAATAGACATTCAACCAAAATTAATCAAAAGGGATGAGGAAGGACAGTTCATACTCATCAAAGGTAAAGTCAACCAAGATGAATGACCTCACAATTCTGAACATCTATGCTCCCAATACAAGGGCACCCACATTTGTAAAAGATCTGCTAAAAAAGCTTAAACCACACATCGATCCCCACACAATAATAGTGGGAGACTTCAACACCCCACTCTCACTGAAGAATAAGTCATGGAAACAGAAACTAAGCCAAGAAATAACATCATTAACCAATGCCATGGGTCAAATGGATCTAACAGATATCTATAGAACCTTTCACCCAAACAAGAAAGAATATACCTTCTTCTCTGCACCCCATGGAACCTTCTCAAAAATTGATCACATCGTAGGTCACAGAGCAAGCCTCAATAGATACAAGAAGATTGAAATAATAGCTTTTATCCTATCAGATCACCATGCTCTTAGGCTGCAATTCAACAACAACAGAAATAACAAAAGGCCTACACGTACATGGAAACTAAACAACTCTCTGCTAAATGACACCTGGGTCAGGGAAGAAATAAAGAAAGAAATCAAGGAGTTTCTGAAATTCAATGAAAATGAAGGAACAACATATTCAAATTTGTGGGATACATTGAAAGCAGTGCTAAGAGGAAAATTCATAGCACTAAGTGCCTTTAAAAAGAAATTGGAAACATCACACATAAGCATCTTAACTACACAACTGGAAGCCCTAGAAAAAAAAGAAGCAGAAACACCCAAAAGGAGTAGACGTCTAGAAATAATCAAACTCAGGGCTGAAATTAACAAATTAGAAACTAAGAACACAGTCCAAAGAATCAACAAAACCAAGAACTGGCTCTTTGAGAAAATCAACAAGATAGACGGTTAACCAAACTAACTAAAAGGCAGAGAGACAGTATTGAAATCAACAAAATCAGAAACGAAAAGGGAGACATAACAACAGACACTGAAGAAATACAAAGAATCATAAGATCCTACTTTGAAGGCATATATGCCACAAAATTTGAAAATCTAAGGGAAATGGACGATTTTCTTGATCAAGTTCACTTGCCAAAGTTGAGTGAAGAACAGATAAACAAGCTAAATAGTCCCATTTCCCCTACAGAAATAGAAGCAATCATTGATAGTTTCCCAACCAAAAAAATCCCAGGGCCAGATGGTTTCAGTGCAGAATTCTACCAGACCTTCAAGGGTGAGCTAATACCGATACTCTTCAAGCTACTCCAAAAGATAGAAATGGATGGAACATTACCAAATTCATTCTATGAGGCCATAGTCTCATTGATACCTAAACCTCACAAAGACTCAACAAAGAAAGAGAATTTCAGACCAATTTCTCTTATGAACATCGAAGCAAAAATACTAAATAAAATACTGGCAAAACGAATACAAGAATACATCAAAGATATCATTTTTCATGACCAAGTAGGCTTCATTCTAGGCATGCAGGGATGTTTTAATATACGGAAATCCATCAATGTAATCCACCATATAAACAAGCTAAAAATAAAAAACCACATGATCATTGCTTTAGATGCAGAGAAAGCATTTGATAAAATCCAACACCCATTCATGTTTAAAGTTTTAGAGAGATCAGGGATACAAGGCACTTTTCTCAACATAATAAAGGCTATATACAGCAAGCCAATAGCCAAAATCAAAGTAAATGGTGAGATACTCAAGGAAATTCCTCTAAAATTGGGAACAAGGCAAGGCTGCCCACTCTCTCCATATCTCTTCAATATAGTACTCGAAGTTCTAGCCAGAGCAATAAGAAAACAAAAGGAGATCAAGGCTATCCAAATGGGAAAGGAGGAAGTCAAATTATCCCTATTTGCAGATGATATGATTGTGTACATAAGTGACCCTCAAAATTCCACAGAGAACTCTTAAAGCTGATAAATACCTTCAGCAAACTGGCTGGATACAAAATTAACTCAAAAAAGTCTGTAGCCTTCCTATACACAAATGACAAGCTTGCAGAGGAAGAAATTAGGAAAACAACACTTTTCACATTAGCCACAAGCAACATAAAATATTTAGAAGTTACTCTAACTAAGCAAGTGAAGGACTTGTTTGAAGAAAAATTCAAAATTCTGAAGAAAGAGATTGAAGATGACATGAGAAGATGGAATGATCTTCCTTGCTCATGGATCAGGAGAATTAACATAGTAAAAATGGCCATCCTACCAAAAGTAATCTACAGATTCAATGCAATCCCTATCAAAATATCTACACAATTTTTTAAAGACGTTGAAAGTTCAATTCTAAACTTCATATGGAAAAACAAAAAACCCAGAATAGCTAAAACAATCTTGTACAATAAAAGGTGCTCCGGAGGAATCTCCATACCTGATCTCAAACTGTACTATAAAGCAATAGTAATTAAAACAGCATGGTACTGGCACAGCAACAGGCTGGTTGATCAGTGGAATCGAATCGAAGACCCAGATGTGAATCCACACACATATGGTCACTTGATTTTTGACAAAGAAGCCAAATCCATTCAATGGAAAAAGGATAGCATCTTCAACAAATGGTGCTGAGCTAACTGGAGGTCTATGTGTAAAAAAATGCTACTGGACCCACATTTGTCACCTTGCACAAAACTCAAATCCAAGTGGATTAAATACCTCAACATAAAACCAGAGACACTAAGTCACTTAGAAGAAAAACTGGGGAAGAGCCTGGAACATGTTGGCACAGGAGACAACTTCCTGAACAGAATACCAACGGCCCAGGCCTTGATGTCAACCATTAATAAATGGGACCTCATGAGGCTGAGAAGGTTCTGCAAAGCAGGAGACACTGTCAAAAGAACAAAGTGACAGTCTACAGACTGGGAAAAGATCTTCACCAACCCTACATTTGACAAAGGTCTAATATCCAAAATATATAAAGAACTCAAAAAATTAAACACCACCAAACCAAATAACCCAATTAAGAAATGGGGCTTGGAACTAAACAGAGAATTCTCAACAGATGAATATCAGATGGCTGAGAAACACTTAAAGAAATGCTCAACCTCCTTAGTCATCAGGGAAATGCAAATCAAAACAACTCTGAGATTCCATTTTACACCCATCAGAATGGCTAAGATAAAAAATTCAAGCAACACCACATGCTGGCGAGGATGTGGGGAGAGAGGAACACTCCTTCATTGCTGGTGGGAATGCAAACTAGTACAGCCACTTTGGAAATCTATCTGGTGCTACCTCAGAAAAAATGGGAATAGGGCTTCTTCAAGACCCAGCTATTCCACTCCTTGGAATATACCCAGAAGATGCTCCAGCACACAACAAGAATATTTGCTCAACCATGTTCATAGCAGCCTTATTCATAATAGCCAGAACATGGAAACAGCCTAAATGTCCATCAGTAGAAGAATAGATAAAGAAACTGTGGTACATATACACTATGGAATACTACTCAGCTATTAAAAACAAGGAATTCCCGTAATTTGTGGATAAATGGATTGAGCTAGAAATGATCATAATGAGTGAGTTAACCCAGAAGCAGAAAGACTCAAATGGTATATACTCACTTATATCTGCATACTAGCCCAAGGGGCATGTCCCACAAAAGCCTTCACTTACCAGGAAACTGGGACACAGGGGAGGACATCCTATTGGGACTCTAGATGAGAGAAGCATGGGAGAATAGCAAAGTAGAAGGATCCAGAGGGTCCTAGGAACCTACAAGTAGAACATTATGATAGGCAGATATGGGCCCAGGGGTCCCGCTCAAACTAAGGCACCGGCCAAGAACAATACAAGCGGTAAACTTTAAACCCCTACCCTGATCTAGCCAATGGTCAAGTGGAGAGTGGGATATGACTTTCTCAAGTACTCTGGTGCCTCACATTTGACCAATGCCCCCTGGAGGGGGAGACCTGGTGGCACTCAGAGGAAGAACAGCAGGTTACCAAGAAGAGACTTGATACCCTATGAGCAAATACAGGGGGAGGTAATCCCCCTCAGGAACAGTCATAGGGGAGGGGAATAAGGGGAAAATGGGAGGGAGGGAAGAATGGGAGGATACAAGGGATGGGATAACCATTGAGATGTAACAAGATTAAATTTAAAAAAAAAAAAAAAAAGAAAGAAACACACACACACTTACAAAAATAGGTTTCTATGGAAAATCCATAGCTTTAGTCTGAGGAATAACTACACAAGATACAATAAGAAGAAATAAAGATCACTTAAAAAGTAAGCATAATTGCTATAATTCTGCATCAGTTAGGTTTTCATAAATGCAGAAATCTCTCAAAACTGTTTTCCTTGTCCCAGGAGAGACATAGCAGCTAAGAAGCAGTTTATATAGGAAGTAGGTGACTTGGTCCTCAACCTGTGATTCCCTTTAGAATATGAGAGGGATAAAACTATTTTCTTAAATCTCACCCAGTGCTTTCTAAAGGAAGCTCAATAGCCCTTTCTCAGACTATGTGTAAATGTAGGAAATAAAACTTCAAAAATTCTTATGTTTATGCACTCATAAGCATTTCAAAATAAATAAAAATTTATTAATAATGTGAAAAAAAATCACAAAGAGGGGCTTGAAGTTCACAAGGGAGGGGTCTATGTTATGATATTTGAAATCATATTACAATGAATTAAAGATGTATATTTGAATAATAAAGCAACAATAAAAAACATAGACAGTTTAAAATATTTTTTAAAGTATCACATTTATGGCAAAATTAAAAGAAACAAAATAGTGTGGAAAATAGAATACAGACATGAAAGTTACAGACTTAAACATAACTATACTAGTGATCATATCAAATATCCTAGGCAATTCAGGTAAAAATTAGAAGTTGTCAAGCTGGATATAAAAAATACATAACTGCAAGCTTTCTGAAAGACAAGCTCTATAACTATAGTACATACACATTTTGCTAAACATTAGAGTGAGAAGGCTGCACAGTGACTCAGCAGAGAAACAACTTTCTACATAGGAACAGGGAGTGAAGTTCAGATTGCCAACACTCACATAAATGCTACGTGGGCATGGCAGCTGCTCCAGTTTCTGTTCTGTGGCTGCGATCAGGCACTCTGACCAAATGCAATTAAGCAGGAGAGGATGTATAGAATTCACACTTCTAGATTACAAGCTATCATTGAGAAAGTCAGGGCAGAAATTCAAGGTGGGTACCTAGAAATAGAAACCTGGTTGCTGTCTCACTCATAGGCTCATGTTGAACCAGCTTTCTTATACAACCAAGGTCCACTTGCATAAGACTGGGACTGCCCACAATGGGCTGGCTGTTCCCAAGTCAATAATCATAAAGACAATTCTTGACAGGTATGTCCACAGACCAATCTAATCTACACAATTCTTCAATCGACACTCTCCTGTCAGATGATTATAGGCAGTGTCAAGTTGACAATTAAGTCTAACTAGGACAGCAGCCTAGCCATAACTGTCAGTCCTGGGTCTCAGTGTGAGACCCTATCTTGATGAATAAGGTGGAGATCAATTGATGAAGACAACAGATGACATCCTTAGGCATCCACATGACCATGAGTATACACATGCTTGTCAGACACAAGAGAAAAAAATAAATAAATAGAAGGAGGAGGAGAGAAAGAAAAAAGAAAAATTGAGTTAAAATTACAAAGAGAAATGTATACCAAAAGCAGATAAAATATAATTGCGAATAGCTAGAATAATGATATGTATGAGGTAAAAATGTGTCACAAAAAAGACAAAAATTGGACATGATGACAAATACACACACACACACACACACACACACACACACACACACACACACTCCTTAAATCCTAGCACTCAAGAGGCAGAAGCAGTTTGAAACCAGCCTGGTCTTCTACATATCAAACTACAAGACACCTAGAACTAAATAGTTAAGCCTTGCAATAAATGATAAAAAAGATATATTAATTCTTAAATGACAGCCAATATACATTGAAGAATATTATAATGAATGGAGTCGTGATTGACAGAAACAGACCTATAAAAAATTTTTTGTATTTTTTAATCTGTCATTAAATTGTAAGAAGTAAAAATAACCAGTAGAGATAAAGACTTGGATCACACAGACAACAAATGACATTCATTAGACCAAGCCATTGGGAAATTATTGAAGGAACAATATCTTCAAGTGTTCAGGAAATGTTCACAGCAAAATTGACGCTACAATGAACAATAAAGTGATGAACAATCTGTTAAAATTATTGAACAAATAAAAAGTGTACTGAATGTAAAGCAATACAATCTCTCAAAACTATAGGTCTCAATTCCCCAGTGAAAAGACTCAGACTAACAGAATGGATGCAAAAACAGGACCCATCCATCCGCTACTTCCAAGAAACATAACTCAATATCAAAGACAGATATTACTTCAGGGTAAAGGAGTGGAAAACGATATTCCAAGAAAATGCATCTAAGAAGCAAGTTGTTGTAGTCATTTTTATATCTAACAAAATAGATTTCAAACCAAAACTAATGAAAAGAGATAGTGAAGCAAGGTACATACTCATGAAAGGAAATACCCACCCAAACGACAGACCAATTGTTAACAGCCTAAACTCAGGGACACTCAGGTCTGTAAAGGAAACACCACTACAGTTTAAGTCATATTTCAACCCTTAAGTGAGAGGCTTAAGTGCTGATTCTCACCAATGGGAAGGCAGTCATCCAAACAAAAACTTAACAGAGAAATGATGGAATTAACAGACCTTATACATCAAACGGACCTAACCGATATTTCCAACATTACATCTAAACATAAGAGAATATACCATTTTCACTTCAACACATGGAACGTTCTCCAAATTTGACCGTATTCTTGGATACCAAAGCAAGTCTCAACAGATGCAAGAAAATAAAAATAACCCTGCATCCTATCAGACAACAATAGATTACAGCTGAACAGTTTTAAGAGGGAAAAAAAGCTACAAACTAATGAAAATTGAACAACTCTACTGAATGAAGATTGGAACAAGAAAGAAATAACAAAGAAATTAAAGACTTTCTGGAATTCACTGAAAGTGAATACATAACACACCCAAACTTATGGGATACAATGAAAGTGGTTCTAAGAGGCAAGTTTGTAGCACTGAGTGCCTACATTACACAAACAAACAAACAAACAAACAAAACTGGTGGGATCTCATATTAGCCACTTAACGTCACAGGTGAAAATTACAGAACAAAAAGAAGTAATCACACTTAAGATAAAAAGCAACACATAACCAAACTCAGGCATGAAATCAATAAAATAGAAAAATAAAGAGAGCAATACAAAGAATAAAAGAAAGAGTTTGTCGTTTGAGAAAATCAACAAGAGACAAACCCTTATCCAAACTAACTAAAACAGTAGCTTCCAAATGCCTCAACCTTTTAATACAGTTCTTCATGTTGTGGTGATACCCACATAAAATTACTTTCATTGATATTTCATAAATGTAATTTTTGATACTGTTATGAATTGTAATGTAAATATTTTTGGAGATAAAGGTTTATCAAAGGGATTGTGACCCACAGGTTGAGTATCACTGAACTAAGATGTGGAGAAAGAATATCAAAATAAGACAATCAGAAATGAAAAGGAGGCAGAACAGTAGACACCACAGGACCACAGAGAATTCTAAGAACATACTTTAAAAACCTGTACTTACCCAAATTGGAAAGTGTAAAAGAAATAGATAATTTTTATGATAGGTATCACTTATTAAAATTAAATGAAGATCGGATAAACAACTTAAACAAATCTATAATCTCTTGTGAAATAGAAGTAGTTATTAAAAGTCCAAAACCAAAAAAAGCCCGTGACCAGAGAGCTTTATCACAGAATTCTACTAGATTTTCAAAAATTATTCAGCCTCAATATTCTTCATAATATTTCACAAAATATAAGCAAAAGGAATATTGCCCAAATCATTTTATGAGGCCACCTATACACAAATCACCTAAAGACTTAAAAAAATAATCATAGACTAATTTCCTCTAGGAACAAAGATTCAAAAATACTCAATAAAATACTTCCAAAATGGATGAAAGACCACATCAAAAACAGCATCCACCACATTCAAGCAGGCTTCATCCTAGAGATGCAGTGATAGTTCAATATTCAAAAATCAGTAGATGTAATCTACCATAAAAACACACTGAGCAAAAAAACAAAACAAACAAAAGAAACAAAAACCATAATCATCTCATTAGATGCAAAAAAAAAAAGGCCTTTGAAAAAATCCAGCACCTCTTTGTGATAAAATTCTGAAGAGTTGGAGATCTAAGGCACATACCTAAACACAATAAGGGCAATTTACAAGAAGCCTATAGCTAACATCAAATAAGTGGACAGAATCCCAAAGCAATTCCACTAAAATGAGAAACAAGACAAGATTGTCCTTTCTCCCCATATCCATTTTATATAGTACTTGAAGCTTTCTCGAGAGCAATAAAAGTAACCACAGATCAAGAGGATACAAATTAGAAAAGAAGTCAAAGTATCACTATTCACCGATGATATGGTGGATACATAAATGACACCTTATGTAGGGAACTCCTACAGTTGATAAACACCTTCAGTGATATGACTAGATACAAGATTAACTCAAAAATATCTATAGCCTTTTAATATACAAATGACAAACACACTGAGAAAGAAGTCATGGAAACACCACCTTTTACGAAAGCATCAAAAATATAAAATATCTTGGGAACTCTAATCAAGCACGTGAAAAAAATCACTTGTATGACAAAAACTTCAAGTTTTTAACAAAGAAATTGGAAAAGCTATCAGATAATGGTAAAAGTATCCTATGTTTAGTAGGGATCAGTAGGATTAACACAGTAAAAACTATCATCCTACCAAAAGCAATCTACAGATTAAATGTAATCCCCATGAAAAATACAATTTAATTCTTTATAGTCCTTGAAAGGATAATACTCAACTTCACATGAAACAACAAAAAACCCAGGATAGTTAAATAATCCTGTACAATGAAAGAACTTCCAGATAGATGATCGTGCCTGATTTCAAGCTACACTGAAGAGCTATGGCAGTGAAAACCACATGGCATTCACATAGACACAGACAGTTTGATGAATAGCATCTAATCAAAGACCCAGAAGTATATCTACAAACCAATGGACACCTGAATTTTTTACAAATGAATCAGAAAAATGACAGAGGAAAAAAAAGAAAGCATTATGATAAATGATGCTAATCTAACTGTATTTTGGTGTGTATAAGAATGCAAGTAGATCCAAATTTATCACCCTGTACAAAACTCAAGACCAAATGGATCAAAGGCCTCAACATAAAACCAGATACATTGAACCTGAGAGAAAAGAAAGTGGGGAATGGCCTTGAAAGCACTGTCACAGATGATAACTTTCTATACAGAACACAGACAGTTCAAGCACTAAGATCAATGATTAATAAATGGGACCTCATGAAACTGAAAAGCTTCTGTAGGGAAAGGACAAAGTTGATGGGTCAAAGTAGCTGCCTACAGAATGAGAAAAGATTTTTACGAACTCTACATCTGATATAGGACTGGTAGCCTAAATATATAAAGAACTCAAAAACTAGATATCAACAAACCAAATAATCCAATTATTTTACAAATGGGGTATAGATCTAAACAAATAATTCTCAGAAGAAGAATCTCAAAAGGCTGAGAAACACATAAAGAAATGCTCCCTGTCCTCAACAGTCAGAGAAGTGTAAATCAAAACTACTTCAAGATTCCATCTTATACCTGTCATAATGGTTAATTTCAGTAACACAAGTGACAGTTCATACTAGGGAGGATGAGGTGCAAAGGGAACACTTGTCCATTGCTGGTGGAAATGCAAACTTGTATAATCACTATGGAAATCTACATGGAGATTTCTTAGAAAATTGGGGTTTGATCTACATCAAGACCCAGCTGTACTACTCTTGGGCGTGTGGCAAAAGAATACTTTATTCTTCCACAAAGCAAGTTGCTTAACTATGTTCATTGTAAATTTTTTCATATTAACTAGAAACTAGAAACAACCTAGATGTTTCTTAACCAAAGAATGGATAAAGAAAATGTGGTACATTTACACAATGGAGTATTATTTAGTTGTCAAACGGGGGGGGCATCATCAAATTCACAGGTAAATGGATGAAATTTAAAGAAAAAAATCATCCTGAGTGAGGCAATCTAGACTCAGAGAGATAAATTTGGTATGTATTGACTTATAAGTGGATAGTATAGTGATAACCATCGTATACTCCATGGACCCAGAGAAGTTAGGTAAATAGGAGGGCTCTACAGGGAATGTGCGGGTCTTCCTGGAAAGGGAACATAGAAGAAATTTTGTGAATGGGCTTGGAGTGGGTGGGGACATAAAGAGTATGGGTGGGGAGATCAGGTGGGGAGGTGATGAAGGAGAAGAATAAGGGAAGAGATGGCTGTAATTGGGGGCCGGTGTGGAAGCCTAGTGTGATAGAAACTCCCTGGAATCTCTAGGGAGATCCTAATGAGTACCAGTAGTACCAGTAGTAAAGGGTATATAAAGTCTGAAGTAGCCTCCTCTTTTATTCAGGCTCCCAGTGTTGGGACAGATTTACATTCAATGAGTTGTTGGCAGAGGCGAAGTCCTATCGACATCTCTAAACATTCCAGGCATATATTTACACAGAGCATTGCTCTCTGATTTTGACAATGGGGTCCAATTTCTGAAGACATCTACACTGCTGCTCCTTGAACATGGAGAGGTTAAGCTGGAGCCTGCGTGGAGCCTTCACCCTACATTCTACTCTCCGGTACAGGAAGGTACAGGCTCCCAAAAGAAAAACATGGACAGCAACCCAGCCACAAAATCTTTGGTCTACAGTCTGTCCTGCCTGAAAAAAAATGTGCTGAGATAATGCTGGCTTAGAACTCCTGGGACTGGCCAACCAATGTCTGATTTAACTTGAGGCCCACTCTTTTAGAGGGAGCCCATGCTGGACACCACTTAGACAGCCAGCATCAGAGACTGGATAGGCCAGGGTAGAAACAAGCATAACTGGTCTTTAAAAATCAGTGAACTAATTCCTAATGATATTCTGTTACACTTGTAGGCCAGTGCCTTCTCTAGTGGTCGTCAGAGAGGCTTACTTTGACAGTAAGTGGGAGTAGATGCAGAGACTCACAGCAAGGCGTTATGTAGACTGAGAGCCTAAATTGGAGCTCTCTATCCAGTCTGACTGCTTGGAGCTCAGGGAATCCTGCAGAAGAGGGAAAGAAAAATTGAAGGGGTCAGAGGGGATGAAGAACACCAGAAGAATGTAACCCATTAAATCAACTAAGCAAGGAGCATTTGGGGTCACAGAGCAAGTGGGCAGGCACAGGGCCTCTGTGCATCTTCAACAGGTTCTCTGCATACATGTGGTGGCTGCTAGCTTGGTGAGGTTTGGGGGACTCTTAAACTGTGGGAGTGGATGTGTCTGTGCCTCATTTGCTTGTTCTTGGGACTCTTTTCCTTCTGTTCTATTGGCTTGCCCAGCCCCAATGTGAGGGCCTTTGCCTGGGCTTATTGTATTTTGTTTAGTTGGGTTTGGTTGCTGTCTCTTGGAGGCCTGCCTTTTTCTGAGGAGATTTGAAAATGAGTGCATCTGGTGGAGAGGGTAAGTAGGGAGAAGCTGAGGTGTGTAGAGGGAGGGGAAGCTGTGGCCAGAATATATTGAATGGTAAAAGAATCTATTTTCAATTAAAAATAGAAAAGAAAGATCCAAGGTAATGGTTCAAGATTTACCTGATGAACATAAAGCAAAGAAAATTAAGCCAAAATAATTAAAAGAAAGCAACTAGTGTAGATAAAAGCATAACAATAATAGGAAATAACTCATAATGAGAAATGAAAACTAAAGTAAGAAGGAGAAGGAAAAGAAATAAGAGGGATCTTTGGGAAAAGAAAAGGCGTCTTCCATCTTTATTTTGGGAATAGCTCCAAAATATTTTTCTCTACTTTAGGAGTCATAAGCAGGGGCTGCATTGGTTGTCTGAGTGCTTGTCTAGCAGCCAAAAGGTCTCATAGACTGTGAACTGGGCATGGCAGACACTAGGAATGTTGGCATTCAGCATTCACGAGGTATGAATATCAGAAGATCATGGTCCCTCTGCAACATGGAAAATTAAGGGCTATCCTGAGCTACATGAGTCACTACCTGAAAAAAAATCAGTGCACTGTATATTAAATAAATTATTTTAGAATATAAAATATATCTTAATAAAGGTATGATTAAGGTAAAATAAAGGTATTATTCTTAGGTATTTAGAAGATTGAACTATACTCAAAGACTTTTAATGTTAAACTTTCCACTAGAGGTAGTGCTTTACGTAAAAATACAATTATTATTTAAAATAAAAAAATGCTTATCTATTAGAAAATAATACTAATCCACCTCTGGATGACTTACCATGATTGTTAAATTTGCTTTGCAATAATGATGGGAGAAACTGGTTCTAATGACACAGGATTTTCCATGACTTAATAGTTGTTAGGTACATAGTGAGTCTATGCAGTCCATGGTCCTAATTGCTTTTACAATCATTTGAAATATTTCATAATAAAATGATTTAAAATTGTTCTTTAATTCAAAAGCTGGGTGTGGTTGTGCACACCTTTAATCCCACTCAGGAGGCAAAGAGAGCCAGATCTCTGTGGGTTCAAGGGCAGCCTGGTCTACAAAGTGAGTCCAGGACAGCCAAGGCTACACAGAGAAACACTGTCTTAATAACAAAACAACAACAACAAAAATAAAGCCAAAAGTAAAAATTGTTCTTTAATTCATGCTACATCTAGTGCATTCAATAAAACTGCAGCATTTAGCAGAACTTTTCATCACTCAATATCTCTTCATTGTGTTTTTCCAAGTAGCTCATCAGCTGTACTTTAGCAATGTTTGCAGTTACTGTTTATAAGATAGCCTCTATCCCAATCATTTGATGTTGTAGTTTTTGGTGTTCCTCTAGTGAATCTCTTTTCCTGTGTCAAGATTTTATAGAGGTCCAATCTTAACTTGGATATCTTTCTGGATTAACCATTTTTTTAAACCATGAAATCTTAATAAAAAGCACTTGTTTTCCTGACTCTGATTCCTCGTGTATAGAATGGGCCAGCTGTAGTCTCACATTTATTTATTTATTTATTTATTTATTTATTTATTTATTTATTCACCTTACATCCAGATCATAGCCCCCTCCCTGCTCTTCTCCTAGTCCTACTCTTCCTCTCTCTTCCACTTATCCTCCCTCTCCCTACTCTTTAGAAAAAGGGAGCTCCATACCAGCTATTAGAAAGTATATGGATACTTACATGCAAAACATCCAATATGCATCTGAAATCATGTTAGTTATTGTAATCCCCTGGTTATTTACATTCCAGCAGCACTAATTAAAATCATCTAAACCTATACACATGTCTCGATTTCCACTCTTTCACCTAGACTGTTGAAAAAATTTTTTGAAATTAAACTTAGCTTTCTCCTCAGTAATATCTGCATGATAAGAATTTATAAATCATTCCCAATCATTTCAACTTAGATTGCTATCAGAA